>NC_091124.1:74772500-75130000 GCF_040183065.1 Periplaneta americana | reverse complement strand
GAGAGAGAGAGGAGTCTCAATGGGAAGGACTTTAAATGACAGGTCGCAAGTTCTCCTGGATTGGACAACGAAGAACCGATCAGATGCCAGAAGGAGAACCTACGACCTATCATTGAAATTCCTCCCCATTGTGACCCTATATATACACAAGCTCACATACTATTTCCTTATCCAACTACTCTGAGGATGACCACAACACAGCTGTCGAAACGTCAGCCACCAACACCAAGACAACGCGGTATAAGCCCCGAAGTTTCTACACAGACCATATACACCAACTGCGGAAGCCTACGCAAACTCTTAATACTTTATATGCATTTCTGGATTCGCCCATACGTGTTACATGCCCTGCCCATTTAAAAAGTCTGGATTTAATTTTCCTAATTATGTTAGGTGGAGAATACAATACGTGCAGTTCTGCGTTGTGTAACTTTCTCTCTTCCCCTGTAACTTCATCTCTCTTAGTCGCAGTCTTACCTTTAAAGTGAAAATGTATTTTTATTGCCTTTTCTCTGCAGAATCTTTTAGAAAATTTTTCTAAGATTAAATTTATGCTAATTTAAAATTCACTGGACATAATTACAAACCCTTCAAACGTTGTTGCTACACTGTTCAGTACAAGATTGGAAGAATTCTTTTCTCTTGATGCCACTATCACTGGGAGAGTAATGAATATACGATGGGCAAGAAATAAATGTGAAAATGCGATAGACCTATTCTTGAAAGTAAGAAACTCAGTCATTTTCATGGAGTGTTTAATCTATGCTGGCAGAACTGGCTCCAGTGCCTCAATTGCCTCACGAAGCCTGTAACAATCTACATCACCTACTTTTAAGGTATTCGTTTGTTTTTTTTTTTTTTTTCTTTCTAGCATTGCATCTGTCAGTACCAATTCAAGGTACGCTGAGCATTTCCTTATTGGCCTATAATATTCCTGAGCGATGAACCTCTTTAGACGTGGGGTCCGAATGAAAGAAATCGGTTCATTTGGCTTAAAGCAGGACCTGAGAAATATTTTGATTCTACATTTTTCGTATCACAATTATTTTCTTGTATTGAAATTTTCTGACAATCCTCCATTCTAAATTCCTCAATAACAGCCCATAATCGAAACCTCAGACTACAATTGAAGGGTTCAGAGACATAATGGGCCAAGCGCCATTTATTAAAAACGGAGAAAGCAAGGGTTAAAGTTAAGTGAATACCATAGTTTAATGAAGATTGACATATAATTAGCTTTAATGTGTATACTTTATACTACTTGCTATATATTTCCATTGAATTATGGTAATAACTCCATTTTAACCCTTGTTTTTACGGTTTTAGTAAATGGCGCTTGGCCCACTATGGTTCTGAACCCTTCAATTACTTCGACTACAAATTTCTATAACGTATAGAAACAATGTTCCTTTGTTTTCAGGCCTTAAGAATTCGAGATGCTACATGGGATTGCGACTGGGTTGGTACTCCTGTCTCGTTCCAGCGATCCCTCGCCATTATGATAGCCTGCGCCAATCAAGAAACCGTCATGACAGCCGGCAAGTTTGTTCCCATCTCAAAACAAACAATGGTGAACGTAAGTGCTAATGCAATTTATTGGGCCGATAATTCTGTTTATTAATAATAAACGAGAACTGCGCACAAACTGTGCAAAGAGTAGTTGTAAACATAATCTTAGTTGTCCTTGCTATAAGCAGCGATAAATCTAAGTGTTTATTAATCCAAATCAGTTCACATATAATTAATTTTGTAACTTACCAAATATCCGAAATATTAATGTGTCCAATCTTGAATTAAAATATAAATTTTGAAATTATTACGGGAACATTGCAAATGAAAATTATCGATAAATCGAATTGTTGAACTTTTTTCCTCCCTCCTTGTGTGTTACTAGATCATTTATCCATATTATGCAAATGGAATAACTTGAGTTGAAAATTCTAAACGGAATTACTTATTAAAATACTGCACAGTTTTGCAACTTATATGCCCGCGGGACATCAAAGCAATCACTTTAAAATAATAATATGACAAAAAATACGGGGTCAAAAAAGTCTCATAAATGCTTCGGTTGCGGAGAGGGTGGCCAGATTCACATCGATAAAAAAGAGGACACATACCTTGAAAAAGGAGGACATAATTCAAAAAAAGAGGACAGAAAATATGTACTTAGATTTAGGTTTACATTACAAAATATTTACAATACAGAGTTAGGCTTATATCATGCTTTAAAGTATATTAATATTTATTTATTTATTTATTTATTTATTTATTTATTTATTTATTTATTTATTTATTTATTTATTTATCTATCTATTTAACGTGGCAGAGATAAGGCCATCAGGCCTTCTCTTCCCCTCTACCAGGGGATTACAACTACATTTTTAAGAATACAATTACAATTATAATTACAATTAATATTAAATACAATAAAAGTCAAAGTACTAAAAGATTAACTGATTAATAAAAGGTAGACAGTTTATTGTAAAAGTTCAGAAGAGAGAAGCATTTCTTTTATTGATTAAGTAAAAATTAAACCTACTCTACGCAGTAAGAAAATGCTTAATAAGTTTGCTTTTGAACGCTACTAAATTCCGACAGTTTCTCATGTCACTGGGTAGGGTATTCGACAAGCGCGAGAGCGAGATTGTGTATGATGATGAATACGATGATGTCTTGTGTGCTGGTATGGATAGTATGCGGCTATTTTGCGTGCGTGTGAAGAGATTATGATATGATGACAGGTAACTGAAACGGGAGGCAAGGTAGGTTGGTGTAGAAATGTGAAGGACTTGGAAAAGGAGAACAAGAGAATGAAAATTTCTACGTTCGTTAAGCAAGAGCAAGTTTAGAGTTTGGAAGGATGCGGTAATGTGGTCAGCGCGACGGACATCACAGACGAAGCGAACACAAGAATTATGAAGACGTAATTTTTGCGACTGGTTGACATTGAGGTCAGTCAGTAGAAAATGACAATAATCGAAATGGGGCATTACTAGTGTTTCCACTAGTATTTTCTTGAGTGATAGCGGAGGGAATTTTCGAATGCTGCTTAAGGAATCTAGTATGGAAAGCACTTTTCTATTTTATTACAAAATAATTATGTAAAAAACTTAATAATAATGATTTTAGTTAGCTACATACGAAAGTCAAGGGAACTATAATATTATTCAAGATAACAGAAAATATCTATTTATATTTATATTTGCACCTCGATCTCTCGACTTACTAGCTATTTGTGAGCATCAACCGTAACAAGAAGGAGCAAAGAGAGTTATAATCGTTGGCAAACAGTATATTCCGTCGATGCTGCTGCCACCTACAGGCAAATTACTTGAAAGAGACGACAAATCGCATCATTTCAAAGTATCATGGATACAAGTTACAAAAAGGAGGACATTTCTTGATTTTTTAAAAATCCACCCGGATACCGGACAATGGAATAAAAAGGAAGACATGTCCGGGAAAAAGAGGACGTCTGGTCACCCTAGTCATGGATATCATAAAATTTGTCGAATATTATCCATTTGATTCCTAGTTCTGTTACTTTCACCAGAGTTATGAGTAAGAGACATCAGTAGGCTCTTCAATTGTAAGAAGTTTGCACTGTACGCTTCATTAATTGGACGGAGTTATACGACAATAGACTAACAACCAATTTTTGTAAAAAAAAAATAGGTTTCGGTGTCATCTCCAGGAAATGAAATTGTCTTAAAAATACCTGAACATATTATGGTTTCTTATTTTACACTCTGAACATTGGGTTTAAGTTCTTGCTCACTTGTTTTTTCATATACTTTATTTTCTGCGACAACAGACCCACACACAGTTTGATAGTTTGTTATCGCAATATTTGCGTAATATTTATTATAATGGTAAATAGTTCAATGTTTGGTACTTAAATTGTTTTACAATGTTAAAATTGAAATATACCGTCTATACTTATCTAGTTTTATATGATTGATTATAACGTAAACGTTTTCGGCACTAATGTGCAGCAGAAAATCAAAATAGGTTTTAAATGTTAGTAATAAGTGTGTGTTTTTAATTTTAATTATTTAATTATCTACATATAGATTGTTTTATATGTGCTATGAGATCATCAAGGGTACACATTATATGTTTTCATTAACACAGTTCATGTGCATCTATTTGAACATCTGATTAGGCAAATTTTCATACATTTGAAAATGGCACATTATGTTATAATCAATCATGTAAAAACTAGATAATTATAGACGGTATATTTCAATTTTTACATTGTATTACAACTTGCTTATCGGATAAACCATACAACATGAAATTAGTAAACGCTAGTCAAGCAAAATTACTCAATTCTTTTGTGAACACAAAAGTGAAAATACTCAAAATGAACGCCAACATTTGGTTTAATTATCAATGCCTAACAAATAGAGTCACACCAAAATACGCCATGACAAAGAGCAAGCACTACTCATACCCTGCCCGAAAATCTAACATGCAATACCAACAGTTACGTGTGCGTAATGAAATTAAGTTCTACATAGAAAGAAAGAACACCTAAATAAGAAACAATACGACATACACTTACAAATAGCAACTTACTTCAATCAAACATGGAACCTAATTTACATGAGTAAGACAGAGAAAATTAGTAACATAATGAAACTCAAATATGAAACACTAAAGAAGAAACTAAACTCCCTGATAAGTAATCAAGCACAACAGCAATCCAGTAACAATAGTACAATACAAGACAACAAAATAATAAATTTAACAAATATGTAACTAGATAATCAAGAAATAGACACACTTAAAAATGGTTATAAACATAACTTTCCTCCAAGTAACATACACAATATAGTTGATACACTAGCAATTGAGACCCAGCATATAATATCCCAAAGTAATCACGAAAACAAAGAATTTTTACAATATAGTGCAGCTAAATTAATTGAGAAATACATCACAGACCCTAACACCAAAAAAGAACTGAAAACAGCCAAAACACAACTACATGAAATGAAGAAATTGAAACAAAAATTCGAAGATAATAATGTAGCACACATAAAAGCAGATAAGAATGATGCTGTTGTTTTAATGTATAAAACCGATTATATTGACAAAAACCAACACTTTCTTCAACAATAATCAGATAACTGAACTAAAAACCGACCCAACTGAAACATATCAGAAACAAATTAAAACAGCTATCAAAAATGCACCAGACATAATCCCAACAAATAATAGCCATACAATAATAATGAAAAACCCCAAAGCCCCCACACTGAAAACACTACCGAAAACACACAAAGCGGAACTAACCATGAGACCAATAGTAAACTGCAGAAATGCACCTAACCATAAACTTAACAAATTTCTATACAATTTCTTGAAAACAACCATTATACAGGAAAGCCAACACAACACCAAAAACACAAGGCAATTGATAAATAAATTACGAAAACTAAAAACCACAAAATTAACGAAATTATTATCACTTGACATAACCAACCTATATACAAATATCCCCATCAATGAAACTTTAGATATCTTAACCTCTAAATTAAATGAACTCCAATTAAATAATAATATAATCCAACAAGTAACAAATCTTTTACAAATTTCATTAAAACAAAATTACTTCAAATTTCAAAACAAATTCTACGCCCAACCAATAGGACTGGCAATGGGAGATCCCTTATCGGGTTTCTTAGCTAATATATTTTTACAGCATATTGAAAAAGAACATATCAACACCCTAACTAATAAATTTCATTTCGTCACATACACTAGATATGTTGATGACACTTTAATTATTTACGAGGATAACAAAAATCAGGATACATTGATATTAGAAGAATTTAATAACCTTCATCAAAATTTAAAATTCACATTGGAAACAAATGTTAACAAGAGTATAAATTTCCTAGACCTAAATATTACTGTAAGACCCCCTAAAATAGACTTCAATATACACAGAAAACAAACGGCTACCACACACTCTATCAACAATAATTCCACTCATCCCACAACACATAAAGTCAGCAAATTTAGGTACCTAATTGACCGGTTACTCACGATTCCAATGAATAGGAATAATTACAAAAAAGAATTCAATTATATTCAAAACCTTGCAACAGAAAATGACTATGAAAAACATTTAATTCATAAATTACTGAAAAATAGAAAAGCCAAATTATTTAAGAAAGAAAACACTACATTGGAACCAGAAAATGCAAAATCTAATAAAAAATGACAAACCATGACTTATTTCGGAAAAATTTCAAATCAAATTAATAATTTATTCAGAAAACAAAATATTAACATAGCCTTCAAAACCAATAACAAGCTTCATAACATAATCCCCAACAAAATCAACACCAATGAACCTCTCCTAAATAGTGGTATATACCAATTGGAATGCAAGAACTGCACAAAACAGTATATCGGTCAAACTCGCCGTAATTTCAAAATAAGATACAAAGAACACGCCACAGATTTCAAATACAATAGAAACAAGTCGAAATATGCTCATCACCTTATTGAAGAAGGCCATGAATTATGTAATATAAAAGATGCACTAAACATTATTAAAGTCACTAACAGCCCCATAATAGGCACGGCAGAACAATATTACATCGCTATGAGTTTTAATAAAGGGAACCAACTTTTAAACGAGCAAATAGTTAATCCCAAGAACCCACTATTCAATTTATTTAAATTAGTTTCGAAAAATCCGACTACATCATCTCAGCTTACTACATCACATCCCCCCATCCCCACATTACTTCCGGTTCCGCCAGATGTTCATTAAGATAAGAACCATTGTGAGCATCGAACGACTCTCAGTCGTAGCCTGGCCAACGTCGAGCACGCAACATGTCCAGCCATTGTATAGTTAGTGACTGGTAAATCCGGCCCTGTAACGAATTTTACCCACTCCACTTCTAACAGTCCGCACGCTGTCAACAAACACGTAACAAATAGAGGCAGAGGGTAGAGAAGAGATGGCCCTGCCTCTGCTACTACTGATAAAGAAAACATTTTACTCACCGGTGAATCATAATGGTGTTGCCAGTTCATCTTGAGATTCATTTCCTGAATTAGATTCAGAACCATCACTCTTGCTGTCACTGTTACTGTCACTGCTACTGTCTTCGCCTAAGTTTATGATAATGGTGTCCGTTATTTCAGAAACTGACCGATGTTTTTCCCAGTAGCCTGCTTCTACTCTCAATACATGACTGCAATAACCCTCCCAGTCTTTCTTTGTGACGGATGTTATTGCTTTATTGGTTAATTCGCGAAGTGCCGAAAGTGACATATCTCCACGTGCATTGTTTTCCCGCACTGTTCTTTTCATCTTAGCCCAAGCCAACTCCACTGCATTTAACTCGCACATATAGGGTGGGAGGCGAAGCACTGTGTGACCGTAGTCTGCCAATTTCCTGTCAATCCTGAACATTTTTTCAGTTGGTTTGTGAGCATTCACAATTTCATATAAGTCTACTTTATGCAACTTTGGATCGACTTGAATGCCTTTCCTTTCTAGCCATTCAATCATGGCAGCATTGGTTGCATATTTATTAGGAGGCTTGTCAACTTCAATGCAGTGATAGGGGGCGTTGTCCATTATAATTACAGACTGCTCGGGAAGATTAGGTAAGAGTTTTTCATTTACCCATTTCTCGAAATTACCACTATTCATCTGTCCGTGATAATCTCCAGACGCAGTGCCAGCTTTGTAAACAAGTTGTGCATCAGGAATCCACCCATTTACACTTCCAGCGTTCACTACAATCAGTCTGTTTCCAGAACTGGTGTTGGCTTGGATACCAAATTCGTCATCGCTTTGCCAACACTTAGAAAATGTTAGGTTGCTGTCAACCCAACTTTCGTCCATGTACACAATATTGCGTCCGGCTTCACGAAAATGTTTTATTCTGGTCAGGTATTTGTGCCGCCAACTGACAATATCAGCCCTTTCAAGAAGAATTTTTCTTTTTGACTGGCACTTCTTCCATTTGTAGCCCATGACCTTCAATAATCTATTTAAAGATCTGCAACCCCAAGGGAAAGTGATTTTGCTTCTTATTATGGGTAGAAGCTTGGGTACAGTCGGAACTTTTTTCTCACGAACATAAAATTCATTAATGATGTTCTTTATCACACATCTGTCGAAATCGTCCACAATCATACGATTGTGCTGAGGTCGAATTCTCGTTTTCCCTGGTGTAGAAAGAGGGTTGTTGGGACACATCTCGTTCCTTTCTTTACTTTCTTTTCTTATTTTCTTAATAGTTGTGACTCCCACTCCGGTGTAGAATGCAGCCCGTTTGGTAGCCTGCTGAAGAGGAATAGCCAATTCCTTACTTTTGGACTCCAAGTCGCACTTCTCAATCACTGTACATATAAACTCACGTCCCTCAGAATGTATAGTTTTATTCTTTCTTGGCGACGACATTCTTCTTTATACACACGGATCTTGTAATCTATTAAACACTTGGCTATTATTACTAAAAACTTGAAAAAATTATAAAAAAGAACACGCTAACGAAACTAAACTAAACTAAACTAAACTAAACTAAACTAAACTAAAGACCTAGTAATATATTACAGAACGCGAAAGGGAAAGATCACCAGACCAAATGTTTTCAACACGTACAACACAGAGATAGGCAGGCAGGCAAGATTGAGGACCTGACCACCTGACAACCATAAACTGACTGACAAACTCCCGCTACTGAAGCGTGTGGTGGGTGGGGAGCAATTTTCACCCCTAACTTCTCCAAGTCCTAGGGTCGGATTTACGAGTCACTAACAGTACGTAAGTCACTAGCTCAATTCAAAGCATTTAACCATCAGCATATTCAAATACGTAACAACAATATTTTATGTTCGCAGTGTAAAGGCTTGACTGATAATCGGACGGTGACAACCATGAATATGTAATAATCCAACCACGGCAAACCGAAGGAAAACAATAGCCAGGTATCAATGTAACTTATATTACGCACCACATTCGATCATGGTAAAGTGCTCCAATATTTGAAAGTGAACAAAAAACAAGGAAATTTGGTGCAATAACAATTGAATTAACATAAAGAATTTTAATATATTAACAGTTAGTACCTCAGTGTAATTTTATAACATTTTAAGTAATTGAATAACTGCATTTGACTACATAATGCGTCAAGATAACCCCAGTGTTGCACCAAATGATGGATAATTGCAGCAGAAAATCAAAATAGTTTTTAAATGTTAGTAATAAGTGTGTGTTTTTAATTTTAATTATTTAATTATCTTCATATAGATTGTTTTATATGTGATATGAGATCATCAAGGGTACACATTATATGTTTTCATTCACACAGTTCATGTGCATCTATTTGAACATGTGATTAGGCAAATTTTCATACATTTGAAAATGACACATTAGTGCCGAAAACGTTTATGTTATAATCAATCATATAAAAACTATGATGAGAGAGTGATGGAACGGAGAAAATTCTCTCCGGCGCCGGGATTTGAACCCGGGTTTTCAGCTCTACGTGCTGATGCTTTATCCACTAAGCAACGGCGGATACATCCCCGACGCCGGTTAGAATCGTCTCAGATTAAGCTCCATCTCTTGGGTTCCCTCTAGTGGACGCCCTCTGCACTACGTCATAGGTGTCTATGAACGCAGGACCGAAGTCCATACATGTGTTGAGGTGCACTCGAATGAGTGACTGGTTGGCCGGGATCCGACGGTATAGGCGCCGTCTTAAATCACAAAGTGATTTATTACGCATATAATATATATTTTGATGTACCGAAGTACATATGATATTTCCATGCAGATATTCTGCATCATCATATGATGAAAGAGTGATGGAACGGAGAAAATTCTCTCCGGCGCCGGGATTTGAACCCGGGTTTTCAGCTCTACGTGCTGATGCTTAGTGGATAAAGCATCAGCACGTAGAGCTGAAAACCCGGGTTCAAATCCCGGAGCCGGAGAGAATTTTCTCCGTTCCATCACTCTTTCATCATATGATGACGCAGAATATCTGCATGGAAATATCATATGTACTTCGGTACATCAATATATATATATATATATATATATATATATATATATATATAAACTAGATAAGTATAGACGGTATATTTCAATTTTAACATTGTATTACAGCTTGCTTATCGGATAAACCATACAACATGAAATTATTAAATTGTTTTATTCTATGCTCAGAGTCAGTTTAATTTGAACAAAATTGATACTATGAATTCATAATTAATTTCCTACATACCTTATTATCTCTAATTTTACTAATTGGGCTGTTGTTGTATAACTCTGTTCAATTGTATACACATGCTTACATTCCTTGGCATATTAATTATCATGGCTTTCGTAAGGTATGGCATGTAAAATGGTACAGATTAAATCTTCATTGCAGTATTTAATTTATGGCAATATATTTTAAAATACAGTGTGATACAGTAAAAGTATACAAAATATAATTTATAACGAAAATACGGGATGACCAACTGGAAATTTTTTATAGATAACTTAGGTTCCGCGAAACCAGATTAAGACGATATGGGCGTAAACATATCTATCGCTATCACTCATTGTTTACAGTAGGTTATTTTACGACGTTGTATCAACATCTTGGATTATTTAGCGTCCGAACGACCTGAAGGTGATAATGAAGGTGAAATGAGTTCGGGGTCCAGCACCGAAAGTTACCCAGCATTTGCTCATATTGGGTTGAGGGAAAACTCCGGAAAAAACCTCAACCAGGTAACTTGTCCCAACCGGGATTCGAACCCGGGCCACCTGGTTTCGCGGCCAGACGCGCTAACCGTTACTCCACAGATGTGGACCATTGTTTACGTATTATATAATTATGTACAATTTACTTTTCCAATTATTTTCAGATCATTTGCAAGCCTAAGTTAAGCACGTATTATTTTGCACAATTACTGAAAGTAACGGACACCAACCTCAATCCAAGCATGAAATCGACTTATGTGATTCTGCCTCACCCTTACAAATATCTCTGGCTTGTTTTAAATCACGCCATAGGCGGCAAATAATTGCATATCCGTTTTCACTGAGTTATTAAAAACAAGTGATTTTAGATATCATCATAGGAAATAATAGAGTGGATTCTTGTACAGAGTACAGAGAATAGAATATAGCCTCCCCTTATAATCCAGATGTTTGCGGACATCTACATTGAAATGAGGCGGTGCTCCGTCGTGCTGCAGCTACTTCCTTTCACGGTACCGGTAATCAAAAGATATGTCCTCCACTATCCCAGGGAAATATTATTGCACGAATCGCAAATTCATTCATGAATGTGGCCGCTCAGACGGTCAAGTAGGAGATATGGCGCAATGCGATGGTTTTGTAGTCTACAATACCGACCCTGATATTTACAGCAAAACTGAATTGACCGCCTAATTTTGTTTCGCAGACACCAAGTTCCTCTTCTCAAAATGTTCTCAGTGGAGCATCTTCTATTTCCTGTTTAATTTTTGCACGCTTTTACTGAATCATCTGGTATATGTGCCTTTATTTCGATGTACTTCATAATATATTCTTGGCAATTCTGTTTTACAGATTTTCCAAGAGTCAATATCACTCTTCATGTTCCTTCTGCAAGTAAGAGTCAAAAACAGTAATGAAGCGGAGACTCCAGCTGCATAATATAGTGACCTTAGTATTTTATGCTGAATATATAACATGTGATAGAACAACTCCAATGTGTGATAAGTATATTTTATGAACTTCAGGATACAAGAAAAAAAATCAATTGTTTTCTTTCATACGTGGTGAAGTTACAAACCTATTCATTTTAGTTTTGGTACAATGGAACCATAGTAAACCTTGAAAATTATAAGACAACACACATAGAAGTGAAGATAGCTATGTGAGTCTTGTCGTAGTGTGTCTATAATATAATTACTTTCATCTTATTTTGAGAACATGCATTAAATCTGAAATCAGTCGCCCGAGGACTTAACAGAGTATACCATCAGATAGATATCACCCTAAAGAATTCAGTAGTCCTGTAATCTCGAAATTGATACATTTTGACTTATCATAGTTTACCTTTGAGTTCTGATAGACCTATTGTTACAATAAATAGTTCGTAATTAGACGTTTTTTGGTTGGAATTTATTTATATTTTTACAAATATTCAATTCTTCATAGTAATTTGCTCATGGTTTCGATATATAACCTATGTAGTCGAAGTTAATGATTCATACTTCAAATTACATTAAAAACAATGTCCATTAAAATTGCTCCATTAAACACAAATTCATTAAAATATTTATTTCATTTCCAAGCCTGATAATTCTGAAGATCGACTATTCATTCTAAACGGAAATTTATTTTCGTGGAATAATTAGTCAAATGTTGGATAAAAACATATATTTCTGGTGGATAGCCATAAGCTGATATGTACATTTTTGCGATTTTGATATTTTTATTGATATGTGTAATTTTGGTGACAAATTTTAATCTGTCATAAACTGAGAAGTGTATGAATTGAAATAGTGTCACAAAGTTGACAGGACACTCCTTGATATTTGATTTGGGAAAGAAATAATAACCAAAAACTGATATGCGGCACTTATCATGTTATTACAGTTTTCTCTGTTATTCAATTATTTACGTGAAAATATTATATATGTGATACACGAAAAGAAACTGATTGTGCTGACTGCATTGAAACCAAATTAAACATTGTGTTGGGTGTACTGTCTTTTCTATACTTGTTTTTTTGAAAGATGGGACATGACAGTTAAGCGGCCGAGCTTGGAACTACAGTGCTATGTTGCCAATATGGACTACCACACTGCCAGCTGATGGTAGCTAGCAATTGTCGTTAAAATGGCTGAAGTTAAAACATTCATTGACAATTGACGCGAAGGTAAGAAAACAATACAAAAATCGACAGAGAATCAAAGACTAAACGTGCCAATGCTAACATTGTGCGCACAATAAATTAGCCAAGAGAGCTATTAAGCACTCGCCATATGGAAACTGTAAGTTTGGCAAATCAACCGTTGTTACCATAGCAACAGGCCTACCACGCTATGTGACATTCAGTTTTTTTCCGATCGCAACGGTCCTGTCATGTCCCATCTTTCAAAAAAACAAGTATAGTAAAATTATTATGCACTCTCTTCATCTACAAATGCTAAAGCCCGCTGACCGTAATACAATTGGCCTAGGTTCTCAGTTAAATATAAAAAAGTGTCAAAACGAGTAGAAATGCAGAGGAGAAAATATCTAGGGCAGAAATATGAAGCACGCAAAGGAAGTTTGAAGCATTCAACTTATTTTGTACCTAAAACAGAATGTTGTCATAGAACATGTGCCATTAAGTGCAATGTAGAGTTTCAATAAATAATATTTACAACATTTTACAAGTTTTGTTCAACAGTGGCCCAAGATCAATTGGGTGGAATTTGGATGAAGGGAGATAAGTAATAAAAATTAACTTCGAGTTAATTGAAAATTAAATATCGGACGTATATTGCAAACAATTTTGTACACAAATAAAACACATGAAACGCTTGAATTCTTTTGTTCTTTACACACTCACTTGTAGAATTTAACTTCTGTACTCCTGTTGGGAACAAAACTCCACTTGCACAAAAAATGACTTACCATCTTTACCTGAACACCATAGAATGTTTTAATGACGGCATTATAATATTTTCTCACAAGGCACGTACAACAATAACAATGACAAATACAAATTACAATCAAAGTACAGAATGGTTACTGCCAGGTTTTATGTTTATAGCAATAGTAATAGGAATTGTTCCGAAAAACTGATCCTTGGAAAACCAAAAAGGTTACACCAACATCCATACCAAAGAAATTATTGAAAATTCCTCAAACATATTCCTCATCAGTACCAATTGACTCGTTAAAGAAGACACACCTGTTGCGACTACTATCTTTAACAGACCCAATGTATCATCAGTTATACAAAAAATTCCAAAACTGTGTGAATTAATGTTGCATCGGAAACCGTTTCAGAGTGAGCCATATCTTGAATTTTTTCCATTGCTGGTTTGGGATAAGGTATTTTGTTTAATTTTATTTTAAAAAGATAATGTATATCGTTTGTGTTTAGATAATACAGCTGTAAAAAAGTTAAATAAATAGGCATGTCTTAATTTATGTAAGATTCGACATACAGGTTTAACCATAAGTTTGAAAATAAATTGTTTGTTAAAATTGATATGTAATTCATCATTTTTAAAACAAATATTAATGATAACATTGATGTGTTTTTACTTGCGATTTGTTTAAAAAGTATTTTACAAACACACACCACACAAAATTTGCAAATTATTAGGAGTATGAACCGATTTTTGGTAGCTTGCCGAACTTTCAAAACCTTCCTCTGTAAAGTTGCAAAATTTCAAATATAAGCTCCCCTCCACAGAATTATTATTACAGTGTATAAATCTAATTGCGTAATTTGTAAATCTGATGCATTACTTTATCTCACGAGGTCTACGGTGTCAGACCTAGACTCGCGTTACAAAATGAGGGCAAATTAGAGTCCTTATGGGGAATAAAAGTTGCAATACAATTTCGGCCACAGTATGGGGCCGGTAGTAACCCGGAGTCGTCATAGATTTCGGAGGTACGGTAAGTAGCAAAATCCGGACCCGCGAACCAGCCATAACTCTTTGGGGGAACATTGTTCCAATCCCAAGTTACCCCAACTCTTGTTGATATAGTTAATCGTTTGTCTTCGGTGAGATATGTGGACGTGAGGCCGCGCTGTCGAGCCTAGGATTTACGAGGGTGGATCGGAAAGTAATTAAAAAAAGTTTATTAGATAGACAAAAATAAAAAATACAGACATGAACTCACATCTTTTAGTTACTTTTCTACATAGGCGCCAAGTCTCTCAATACATTTCTCCCATCGCGGCACCAGTTTCAGTATACCCTGCTCATAGAAGTCCGTTCGGTTTGAGTATAGCCACCTGCAGACAGTTGATTGCACTTCTGCAACGGTCGCAAAGCGATGACCGGCCAAGAATTTCTTCATGGGACCAAACAGATGAAAGTCCGACGGTGCAAGGTCTGGACTGTATGGTGGATACTGGAGCACTTGCCTACCAAATATGTTGATTTTCTCACGAACACAAGCCGCAACATTGTCACGAAGAAGTTTGACATTGTCAGCATTAATGTTACGGCGTTTGTCACGAAGGGCAAGTCACAACTTTATCAATGTTTGAATGTAGGCTGCAACATTCACAGTGGTCCCGTGTTTAGCAAAGTCACCAACAAAACATCATGAATATCCCAGAATACTCTGACAAGCACTTTCTTAGCAGATTGCGTCACTTTGAATTTTTCCTTTACTGGGGAAGCAGCATGTTTCCACTCCATAGAGGCCCGCTTTGTTTCGGGCGTGTAGTGGTACGCCCAAGACTCGTCACCAATGACAATTCCTTTCAGAAAGTCATGCCCTTCTGCAGCGTAATGCCTTAAGTGGTCCAAGCATGTCTGGCCATATCTGGCCCTTGTGGTTGTCTGTCATCGGACACTAACTTTATGAAATTTCAATGTATCATGCACGATATTGTACACCGCACCGTATAAAATGTTGAACTGCTGAGATAAGGTTCGCAGTTGGATCCACCGGTCGTTCAAAATTGCCCCCTCAATGCCTGTGACATTCCGCTGCAACAGCTGTTACCGGCCGTCCGGAACGTGGCGAATCAGAAAGGTTCTTACTGCCGTCTTCGAAGAATGCGCACCACCTGGATATGTTGCTACGGTCCATAAAGTCTTCCCCGAACACGCCACATATGTCCTTGTGAATTTCACTCGTGTTATGTCCTTTAGCCCACAAAAATCGCACAATATTTCGCTACTCTTCACATGTTGACGATAGTAACATGCAGGCCAACTTTGTTACGCAGTTCACGCTTCTCTCGCTAGAGCTGTACATGCAAAACAACTGTGTCTGTAGAGAAAACTTCAGACAATATCTCGGTGAAATGTCAACATCCCAGCCGCAATACCAACGGGGAAAAAAATTGTGCGTTACTTTCCGATCCACTCTCGTATTTTTATTCTCTTATTTCTGTCCCTTAACCATTCAATCAAACAAAACATTATTATCTTTCGTGGACCGAATATCATCCAACATACTATTGAAAATCGTATGAATAAAATTAAGTGAGCTAGTCTTAAAAAGATGAGTACTACTTCAGATTGATAGAATTATAAAATAGGTGGTAAAATACATTTCACATAATGAAGACGTACCTATATCTTGCAAGCAGAAAACACGCCAGGTGAATAAAACAGTATCTTTCAAAAAGAAAAGAGTTTCCCATTCTTCAATCTGTTACACAATTTAATACCCTAGATTACATGTTTATCTGCGGGGATAAAAGAAAGTATTAGTGGGAAGATTAAACATGAGTCAGACAGACGCAGAGGGTAAGTCTCATTCTTCCTTATACCCGTTACGGAGGAGATGATGTCATCAAATCATGGGCTTCTGGCTCACACCATATCTGGCCCAGGTATTACCAAATACGAGCAGAGGGGAAGGCATTAACTTTCTTCCGCCAGTTTCTGCAGAGGAGAATGAAGTTTGCAGAAGTGCAGCTTCCCTGCGAAGAAAACCGTAGAGTGGATTTCATCCCCTATAAAATATGTGGCATTGAACTTTCCGCTCTTGAAACTATGAACTTTCCACCAATATGATACTACAGTGTTTTGTTACATACAACATGAGCTATTCGCTCTGTAAATCTGCAAGGTTATTTCACTTCCACCGTCTATACAGGGCGGATGTAAAATAATCCTATAGGTTTTATGAGAGAATAGATCAGGTTGTATGTAACAAAAAAATGTAATACCATATTGGTGAAAAATTCACTTTTTTAGGGAAAAAATGTTATTTCACAAATGTTTAACACCCTCTTATTCGGTAGCCATTGGCAGTAGGATCGTGTATTTCGACCATATCGATAGAACATCTAATAGGAAATCATTCATCCCTCTGGCGTATTTCAATAGCGTGGACGGTTTTCATGTAAATTTAATATAAAAACCACTCATTTCAAGCTACTGAACAATCTGGTCAGATTGCAACGTTATAGCCAGAGAGGGAGATGGAAGGTAGTTCACCTAGAAAGACAGACCCGAATTCGTTGACATCTTACATCTGTATTACGAGAAGAAAGAGCGATGTTGTCAACTTAATTTTCCAATTAACCGTGCATTGAAACACTAAACGTAATATTGGTTTTCTTTTCATTTTAGTGTACCCTAACGCCCCTTTCAATGTACAGCATTATTTCACTTCCACGCTATTTGTATAAAACTTAATATTATAGACTGAGCGAGTTTTTGGGTCACAGTTCTCAATTGCATAAAATTAAAATATTACCTAATGAAATAAGTTGAATACTACCTTTAGGTTTATACATTTAATTGGTGTTCAATGTTTAATTAAATTACTTATCATAGATGTTTTAATTCGAAGACTTAGTAATCACGCACATTATGGATAATTGGAGTTTCAACTTTTCCGGTTCTAGTTAAGTAGTTGTTAGGAAACTTTAATTTTAGGAAGGAGGGCTGTAACCAACTTTCAGTAACTTGAAGATATAACATCCAGTCATTCGATCAGTGTTCGCTCCACGGTACACATCAAGAAACACAATACGGAGAATGGTATCGTTCAGAAACGAGAAGACGTTCAGAGTTTACAATATTTTATTTACTTTGAGTGGCATTCCTCTATACAACCGACCTAATACATTTATGTATACAATTTACGTAATAATTGTTAACTTTCTTCATTACTCCACATCTTTATCCATCTTAATACAAATGATCTCTTATTTGGATGATTTAGAGAAAGCGAGTGAATTGCTGGTTATTGTGCCTATATCTTTTGCGGCAATGTGGACGCATCTTTATATGAGGTATTTTTTACTTCTTAGTATTTATTTTTATACCAATAAATAAATTTAATTTCTATACGAAAAACTTTCAACTTTTATTACAAAAAATTATTATGAGTAAAAATCAAATAATTTCAAAATAATAATTGTAATGGAAATTTAACAATGTCAACTTCCTAGAATAACACAATTTTCTACAAAATAATGTAGGAGGCACATTTGTAACGCAACTCCAGAAATGTTTATTAAATTTGTTGTGGTCTCTTATACAATCATGACTATAATAAATGATAATAATAATAATAATAATAATAATAATAATAATAATAATAATAATAATAATAATAATAATAATAATAATTGTTATTTCTCTAAATTCCCTTCTAAAAAGCAGGAATCAATTCATTTCTTACTTAAAATAACTAAATAATACTAAAATAATTATAATTAATTATAATTTGTTACTTAATAATGAATGTTAACATAAACCTTAAATTCTCGTAAATAAAAAATTAAGACAATTCATTTTCGTTTTATAATTTTTTTCAGTATTCGTAGGGAGAGAATAGAAAGATTACTAATACTTGCGGATTCCTTTATTTGGGAAGATTTGCCTAAAACTGATCACGTTACTGAAAATGCAAGTACTACGTCGTGGATACCCAGAATGAGATCTAGTGCTGTAAGATTTCTAACTCTCGGCATATGTTTTCATATGGTTTACATTAATGCAAGAATTATCATCAGCAATCAGCGAATGTTGCCCTTTGACGCCTGGTACCCTTACGAGTGGAGCAAGAGTCCTATTTTTGAACTCACCAACATCTTGCAGGTAAGAAAATTTCATCAAAAATACTATAAATTACAACTTAATTAGGAGGTTTATGTGGTGAACAATTGCTGATCTTGCATTTCTTCCTTATCTATGACTATTTGAAAATCGTTTCATTTGAAAAGTGAAAAAAGAAACCATGCAAATGGTACTCCTACTTCTCATTCAACCACAAGTGAATAATACAGAGCTTCCAATCTAGAGCGTCCCATCACATCGGCCTGAAATCTCATTACGGGGAAGGCCAACCATTTACGATTCCTAGTATTCGAATTCTATATATACCACAATTTTCGGCACTCGATCGATAAGATTTAGGCCTATTATCGCATTCGAATTAGACTTTGAAACAATACGTATAGTGTGGAACACTATGTGTGATTAAATTGTTATTGAATACTTTTGTAAGTATAGACCGACTTAACAGTGTTGGTTTAAATTTTTTATATAATTATCTGATATAAATCTTCTAAAAAAGTCATTTATAGGGGTTAAGTTGTAAAATAGGTGTTTGACAAGGAAACAAACAGGAATTGGATTGTTGTAACAGAAAAGAAATAGAAGAAATTAGGAACAATATTAGAAAGAAGTCCAAGAAAAATCTCTTAACCGTCTAGCAGTTTCATGTGAATCCGCAAATACAGAAACAAAATTACTGAAATTGTGACCTATATATATATATATATATGTATGTATGTATGTCTGTATATATACATAATTTCAGTAGTTTAAGGACTGCATAATCTAGATAGGAACGCAAGAATTGAGTTTTGTAATTGGTTCTTGCACTCTGTACATACGAGTAACGTGGTTGTGAACCCAGAACTGGTATTTTTATACTGACGCAGTGTTGCTACATTATTTTCACAAAATAATCACACTGAGGTTCAGAAGCAATCAACAGATAAAAGAACTCATTTTATGACATTCGAAACGTCGTGCACAATATTATAGAAAAAGAAATGTATGTAGCGTGGACAGTCATGCATAAATTTAAACGTATATTATAAGTTATAATAATAATTTAATAATAATTTATTCAATCTGACAGGATTAAGGCCATTATAGTTTGAGATAAGATTAAACATTCTAATAGCATTTATTTACAGTCTCAATTCTGTAATAATTTTATCATAATATTGAAAACTAATTTCCGTGTGCGTATTTCACGTGCGAAACGTCTTCCTCTTACGTCGGATGAACGGATGGTACGTGTTAACCCTTGGTTTTTCTGAACCGACACATGCGACGTGCGAGGTGCGAGGCCCGCCTCGCAAAAATCCGGACTACACGAGAGATAGTGAGTGGTTTCTATAACTGCGAGATGCGCACCCCGCAGCCATAGAAACCACTCACTATCTCTCGTGTAGTCCGGATTTGTGCGAGTTGGGCCTCGCACCTCGCATGCGTCGGTTCAGAAAACCAAGGCTTTAAGGGGCACTAGAAATTAATAAATCCGGTAGCATATTGCATTGGACATTCTGTCTCGGACAGGACATTTTGTCTCGGACCATTCAGTGTGACGGTGATTACACACATTCTTACGAAGCTGCAGCATACTGCATCGGTCGTCCGATTACACTGGTCAACAAAATAAAATATATTTTTCTTAAAACAATTTTTCGTGCTGATTTCAAATCTGTTTTCAAAATTTTTCTATCACCAAAGATTTTTGAATAATTATATGACATATAATTCAAACTTTTCTAGTGTTAATACCTTGCAACATTTTACCTAAAATTGTGTTTACTTATCTAAAACGTGTGTGAATTAGAGTTTAGGCTATATTTGGCTTGAAAAACATTTATTTATTTATTTATTTATTTATTTATTTATTCATTTATTTATTTATTTATTTACTTATTTACGTATTTATTTACTTATTTAATCTGACAGAATTAACGCCATAAGGCCTTCTCTTCCATCCCACCAGATAGCACATATAAATACAAAAAATAAATACAGACGCTGATGAAAATAATAAAAATTAAATTAAATTAAAACCCTATAGAAGGTCAACAAGGTCAAAAGAACACTATAGAGCTCTCATCGAGCTAATACAAGAAAAAAAGAAAGAAAAACAAATAGCAATGATGATAGTGATAACTGATAATAATAATAATAATAATAATAATAATAATAATACATTACATATTAATTGTCAATTTTACAACAGCATAGTTACAATATTTACTATAATACGTCATGGGTTAAACCGAAGTTGTGCAACCTGACAGATGTTCAAAAAGCAATTCCATGAACTAGAATGTGATTTTTTAATTTAAATTTGAATTTTAATATCGTCCGACAGTCTCTGACATGGTGAGGGAGAGAGTTCCAGAGGCGTGTTCCGGGTTCGAGGTAGTGAAAGGTAAACAAAACGAGATGCTAGGTAAGAGGGTGTGGAGGTGTGGATGATTTTAAATAGTAATAGGAGAGAGTTGAAGAATCTTCTTTCTTAAGTGGACTCCAAGACAACAAATCTCTTGACGGTGTTACATGACCGAATTTTCTAATGTTACAAACGAAACGAACGCAGATATTATGAACACGCTGTAGTCTATGATCAAGATGAGTATTTAGATTCGCTAATAGAGAATCGCAATAATCGGAGTGGACATCACTAAAGTTTGGATCAGGTTCTTTTTAAGGCTGAGAGGTAAAACGTTGGTTAAGTGTCCGAGGGAATGAATTATGGAAAACGTTTTCTTACATATGTAGGTCACTTGACTTTGAAAATTTAAATTTATACCCCTAAATTTTTACTGTGTTACTATATGTAATTCTGAGTGTCCAGAATATTTGAGTTTCATTTTTTCTGGTATCGACTTTCCATTTCAGAAAAATCTGATGAAAATGATTCCCACGTTAGTCGTTCACTACGCGAAGTTTTTCAGAAAAGAAAAATATACGAGAATCCAAGAAGTTATTTTGAGAGACATATCACACTCCATCACGTTATAGTTCTGAATCAGCTCGCTGACAAGTTCTCTGTAATCTTCTGATGTGTCCTTCCTAGAACGTAACAGTCTGTGGAATGATTCTTCGGTTCCCGGCGTATCATTGGAACTGGAAAAGGCATATGACTGCATCCTTTTAGCCAACCAGTTAATAGAATTACGTGGAGAACAACAGATTTCAGGGGCCCAGTTTCTGTCCACATTTATTTTTCAGTCAAAATAACATTCGTGACCTCTTTTAACTAGTGTAATAAAAATTCGCCTGTGCTTTCAAAATTAATTAATCACAAACGTAACAAAAATGTTTATGTGATTTACATAATATTCCGAGGTATGTTTCACCATATAAGATACTTTCTCCATACTTAAAATTAGGACAAAAAAAAACACAGGTTATGAAAGTTATTTCATGTAAGTTTCAATTCAACTGAGAATTAATACTAACTTTTACGGTCTAATGAGGAATAAAATTGGTTTTTATGAATTCTGACTTGATAGGTAACAATTCTGTAGGTTAATTTTTAAAAAATAAAATGAAATATTTTAAATATATTTTAATTAGCATGTTAAGGACTGTATACCTAGAACAATAAAAATTAACCAATTTTTCTAAAATTACAAAAAAAATGGTGGGTGGTAGAAAAATCCTGGCTTCATTTTTGGAATTAGCAAATGAAATTACATAAATAGCAGAAGTTTTACATTTAACAAAATCACTGTTGACCAGTGTTATTTGTAGAAAATGTTAACTGCTTAGAGAGCTGGCTGATATATTACATTTCAAACTGCAATCCATAAAATTTTACGACATTGAGCTACCTTGTTTTTCACTCCTGGACTTCATTTAATAACATGTGATTATTTTCTTGCTTGCTCCTAAGAAATAAACCATGTCCAGAAATTGTGATGACTCTTCCATTATTTGTTTAGTTTCCCAACATTGTGTGTTACAAAATGTTTTAATGTTTCTGAAGCAGTAACAGCATTGTTAAAATATACCAGATTTTTTTGTGGGCAGGTATGGACAGCTTCGAATTTCCGCGAATTTCAAAGTTTCAACAATGAACACATCCTGTATTTTGGCATTTTTCATTTTCACGGTAACCTAATTTTGAGAAAAATTGATTTACAATGTATAAATGACGTTTCGTATTTCCTCCGATTTAAAATACGAACGTATAAGTGTAAAAAATATTCTATCAATGAAAGTCACTGATTGCTGATTGATCAGTTTCATTTCGCATAATGGAGGTGCACAGACGCAAAAAATAAATAAATAAATAAATAGCTAAATAAATAAATAAGTAAATAAATAAATAAATAAATAAATAAATAAATAAATAAATAAATAAATTGTAAACTCTCGCCTAACCTTTCATTCTAGTATGGACTTTCAAAACGAACTTATGCTTACTTACAAATGGCTTTTAAGGAACCAGGAGGTTCATTGCCGCCCTTACATAAGCCCGCCATCGATCCCTATCCTGTGCAAGATTAATCCAGTCTCTATTATCATATCCCACATTCCCTCAAATCCATTTTAATATTATCCTCCCATCTACGTCTCGGCCTCCCCAAAGGTATTTTTTCCCTCCGGCCTCCCAACTAACACTCTATATGCATTTCTAGATTCACCCATACGTGCTACATGCCCTGCCCATCTCAAACGTCTGGATTTAATGGTCCTAATTATGTCAGGTGAAGAATACAATGTCTGCACCTCTGCGTTGTGTAACTTCCTCTATTCTCCTGTAACTTCATCCCTCTTAGCCCCAAATATTTTCCTAAGAACCTTATTCTCAAACAACCTTAATCTCTGTTCCTCTTTCAAAGTGAGGTCCAAGTTTCACAACCGTACAGAACAACCGGTAATATAACTGTTTTATAAATTCTAACTTTCAGATTTTTTGACAGCAGACTAGATGGCAAAAGTTTCTCAACCGAATAATAACAGGCATTTCCCATATTTTTTCTGCATTTAATTTGCTCCCGAGTATCATTTATATTTGTTACTGTTGCTCCAAGATATTTGAATTTTTCAACCTCTTCGAGGGATGAATCTCCAATTTTTATGTTCCCATTTCGTACAATATTCAGGTTACGAGACATAACCATATACTTTGTCTTTTCGGGATTTACTTCCAAACGAAATTATGTTCCAGGAAATTAGGTAAAATCCTCTTCTTTCCTTCTGAGTCCAATATGGAACAAACTTTTCAAACCATTGTTTGTCTCTAACATAGTTTTTTTTTTTTAATTTTAAATAGCATTTCTGTATTTGCTGTACCGTATTTTTACTTTAAATATACGCAAAATACTATAAAGACTCTTTTCAGACTACCATTTAGGCATTTATAAAAGTTTATGTTTCATTTAGGGGTTTGGGAATATAATTTTGATAGGGGGACTCTGGGTATGTGAAACGTAGAAATACCTGAACAACATACATACGTCTAGGATGCAGCAAATAAAATAGGTACGGAACTGGAAATCCTTTCCCTACTGATCAACTTACATAACGAAAAACTTCAAGGGTAATAAGACACCATTTTGATCTTTAAATATCATTTAGCAATTTATTCAGTAAGGTTTCCGAGGAATATTTGACCAAATTAAATTATATACTTCGTGTTACGTGTGTTCTCGAAAGGCAAATGGTAGAGAAATTTTCAGTGAAACAAGAGATATAGTACTCCAATTTTTGTATACAACAGGAAGTTTAGTTACTGAATCTGAATTTTCTGTTCATATTATGTGCATATTCTTATAGCCACAGGTCTGTTAAAAATTTACATAAAATATGAGGAGATGCTTTTATATTTTTACAGATAGCTGGAGTAATCTTGGGGTTCGGTACGACTTTGGCAGCATGTCCAGCATTTTACGCTACTTTTGCACTTATTGCATGCAGCCAATGCGAGAAAATAAGAATCTTACTATGGAATATAAAGCAAAAACATTCCCTCTCGATGGATCATGTTGCAGTAAATAGACAGGAACAATTTGAAACGCCAGAAGATATGTTTATTCTCATGCAGGAGGAGTTGAATGAATGCATCAAATTGCATCAAAAACTTATCAGGTAGGCTATTACATACAATATCTATAATGAAACATACTACAAAAATGGTACAATATCAGAAAAAAAAAATAGCAGTCCTACTCTTGGAGAGACAGCGCGGTTCACACGATAACGTTCGTGTGGAGAACAACACGCCGCCGCTCAGAAGCGGGCGGGCCAATATGTCTCGTCTCACTAGCCAGACAGCTGAGTCATCTGCCTGATATGCGCAAGTTATAACCAAAGCCACCGTTTCTGGCGCGTGAGATAAGTAATGGGAACATTGAGAGCGAGTATCTTATCTTTGCCACATTCTGTTCACGAGTAAACTGACAGCTGTGATTGGCAGATTGCTGACGTCACATCTGTTTAGAAGGTGGCACCACTCTCAGTTGAAGTAGCAACAGATGCCACTGACTAGACAGTGTACTCAAGGACACACCCCAGAAACGTAAAGTGCGAGTGTCTTGCCTTTGACGCAATCAGAAGACAACAAGACTGACAACTGTGATTGGCAGATTGCTTATGTGACGTATATTTGGGTAGTATCGTTCTCAACTGCACTGAGAATAAGTGCTCACTGACTGGCTTTCTATCAAGGACATGCGCCAAAACCCTGGCATTGCCTGTAGCGCGTTCGAGCCTCAATTCAGTGACTTTATTTCCTGAGTAGGGTTAAAAAAGAGCTTTACAGAGTTTTGGAACCAATATTTCAGTTTCTTTAACAAAAAGTGGAACAATTAATGCTCAGTTCCTACCGGCTATTATCAGGGTTCACTTAGTCTAAAAACACTAAATATTTATAGGAAGATTGTATGCATTTCTCAAACAAAATAAACATAAACACAAATATTAAAAATAAAATAAAATAAAAAAATAAAAAAGCAAATGTGTGAACCTAATTCTTTGTCCTCATGCCAAAGTCTTCTATTGTAGCCATTATTCTTCTGGGCGTGGAATCTACGACCGGAAAATGTCCTGGTCCTGGGTGACCACTAAGTTCGTTCATATTCTGAGGTAGCTGGAGTCTATGAAATTATTTCTATCGACACTTGAGTATTTTTTTTCTTAGCTCGGAAGCGAAAAACTGTTAAACAAGGCAAATTTTCTCCTATGTCACAGTATTTAACATATCATTTGAAGTTGCTACTGGTATTGCGATGTAATAATATTCAGTAAATCTTAATACAATAAAATGCAATTGGTGTAGTCTACATTAGTCCAATTGTTTATTTATTTATTTATTTATTTATTTACTTATTTATTTACTTATTTATTTACTTATTTATTTATTTATTTATTTATTTATTTATTTATTTATTTATTTATTTATTTATTTATTTATTTATTTATTTATTTATTTATTCCTATAACAGGGCAAAGCCCCAATTACAATAGACAGTACAGATATTCGTTTAAAAAACATAGAATTGCAGATAACATGAAAAAAAAAGATGAAACAGATACAAGTGTAAATACACATTAAAATGGAAAATGAGAAAAGGAAGAAAAAAGAACAGACAAATAGATACTACCTAAATAAAAGACACAGATTTAGATATAAATGAAAAATACAAAATAAAATAAATGAAAAATAGTTAAATATAAATATCATAGCCAAAAATGTAAAATGTAACTATACTTGGCAAATTACAGAGTAACAAATAGCAATATTACTTAAAATCAACTACCTTCAATATATTAATAAGAAACTGTTTGTATTCCATGTAAGAAATGCAGAAATCTAGATCCCATGTTTTACTTATTTCATTGAAATTTGAAGACTTTTTTACACCAGTGAATTTCTATGTGATGAAGTGTTTGGTTTTTTATAATATAACAATTGACGATTCTTAAATGTGATGTTCTAGCGTTAATCTGGATTTGTGATAATATTTCGCTGTTATCCAGTAGACCATTGAACATTTTATACAATAAAAGTTGCTCAGCAAGTAATCTACGACTTCCAAGAGACATTAAATTAAATTCAGCAAGTAGATTGTTGTACGAAATTTTGTTATGGAGGACTGAACAATGATATCTTCTAAAATACAGATATCTAGAGAATCGTTTTTGAATTTTTTCAATTTGATTACTATGTGATTTGCAAGTGGGTGACCAAATTACAGAGGCATATTCCAATTTAGCGCGAATATGACAATTAAAAAGTAGTGTCAAAGTCGAAGTGTTTTGTAAAGTTAAATGCGTAATTAAAAATTAAAAATTCTCATAATTATTGTGTATAATGTTTCCTAGTGGAATTTGGTACGTTTTTGTCCTTTATTTTCCATTTTCCATTGTGTACACTTAATAATAAGTGAGCGATGAAAAGAGTCACAACAGGTGGCGTAGTTATACGTAATGTTTTTGTTTGTGAATTACTACGTCACCTGTTGCGACTCATTTCATCGCTCGCTTATAATTAAGTGTAAACAACAGGAAATACTAACAAATTATAGTAAGAAACAATATATACGATTATGACAAAAGTTCAAAACTGCAATTTTGATTGCGAACTATACGTCATCATCCTACATCTGATTGTTGTAGTAAGTTCTGATACAAGGGTCACATATTATTTGTTTACATTATGTTCAGTTCTAAACGGGAATCTAGTACAGTAAACTGGCTATGTTCACTAGGCATTACCGAAGTTGTTACATCTTATTCTGAAAGCACTATTTTAGAGGAGCAACAAAATAAAAAAAACATTGGCAGAACAGATTTTAAATAACTTTTGGACAACGATAGAACCAAGACAAAAACCTTCATACTAACCATGATCTTCTTTATTAAACGTGGCATTCCACCCTGTACAAGGCTTGGAATCTCAATTCGCATAATAACAATTCTTTGCTAAGCGCTGAGATATTCGAAGAACTTCTATGGAAGGCTATATATATTCACTTAACAACAGTAATAAATAAATCATGTATAGAATACTATTTAATTAAAATAATGTAACACTTTTTTTTTTTACAATTTTCTTCCATACACAGGTACACGAACGAAATGGAGAACACCTTCAGCACATTTTTTGTTGGTATTTTCCTACTAATACTGGTTGAACTGTGTCTCTGCGCATTTTCGATTGTGCTCGTAAGTTTAATTTTCATTTTATCGAAGAATATTGTTACTTCTAGCGGGGTTTATCTGATTGAACATTTTGGACCTTTAAATTTGGTGTTGGTATAATGTCAGTTCACGGAGGAAAAATGCAGTCTCATATTTAAGTTTGGAATTAAGTTTCAATAAATACATATTATTACATTAGTGACCCATGAACAAGAAAATGAAATAGTAAATTAATAAAGACAATGCAACTGAATGAACCAAGTTTGTACAAAGTATGCACAACAAATCATTATCTTTTTTAATTTACAATTCATGTTGGGAATAGTCAGCTAAGCCTCGTGTTAATAACATATATCATAAAGATAATTAATTATTTATTCCGTCTAATGACTTAAGCATTAAATTACATATGAAAGGAAAACATTGTTGTGTTACATCATATTTAGTCTTAATACTAACGTTTTAGCCCTTTGTAGGGCATCTTCAGGTACGAGATATAACAAAATATCATCTAAAATCAATTACAAAACATTCTTTACATTTGGTAATGACATGACTAGAGTAAATATGACATAGTGACAATATTAATCATACACAGCAACATTAAAATATCCTGTCAAAATATTGAAACAAATTTAAAACGATGTGAATTTGCATAGCTATGAAGTAAAACTGAATCCGTAATGTTGGCATACAAAGTAGATCTCCATACATGGTGTCCTAAATATATTTGTGTTGTTGCCAATAACTTATTGAAAGTAAATAGAGAAACATAAAGAAAGTGGATCAATGTGGTGATTACAATAAAATCAATGAAATGCTAGAAATATAAAAACCTGGTATTCTTAGATGTGGAGTCATAAAAGCGTATATAACTAATTTCATGGAGCGAGAAAAATTCTTGTTAAGTATTCTGTGCTCTCGTATAACATCATGCGAGTCTAATCACCGTACACGGGTTGTTGAACTGTGGGGATGTGTTTTTGTACACGTAATCAGTCTAATGGAATATACTGCAATCCAGTGACAAATTGTCGAGTATTCATTCTGATAGAGCGGAAATGTATGTAGTTCTAGGCTTGGGTGTTTACTTTCAACTCAATTCAATGCTTAAGCCACAAGACGGAATAAATAATTAATTATATTTTGATATATGTTATTAAATCTTTTTGTGTTAATTTCATGGTGTATATTTTACAGCGTTGGGGAAGTCCTATGAATATGATGCAATCGGTGTTAACGTATATCTTCCATGTGACATTCATCTTTATGTTCTGCTGGTTCGCAAGTGAACTCACAGATCAGGTATCTATGCTTAGATATTTAGATATAAGAAACATTTTTGCATACTAATACCGTATACCAGGTGAGGCAATTAAAACAGGCCACCTGAATAACACGGCCATTTGTAGTGATAGAAGACAAATCTTCAGACAAAAGTTGTTTGGCGTGAAGGAGAACATATTGTGGTATAGATTTTATTTTTTTATAGGTGCAGATGTAGGGGAGATACGGAGACAACTTCATTGTTTTAAATGGATATGATTTATTATCTACTATTTAATAGTGCGTTTGAAGACACATACAAAAACTATGTTGTGATGGCCATTGAATGTAGTTGAAGGTTAATATTATGAACATTATGTTTGTTAAAGAAAAAGTCAATCATTTCTGTAACTTACTTACATCATATACACACGGCACCGAAATTCCGTTCAGTTAATCAGTAAAGATCTAGGTATTTATATGGATAAAAGTTCAAATTGGAACATTCAAGTTGCAGAAACCTGCAAAAAAGTGTTCTCATCAATCCACTCATTTACGCGATTGAAGAATTTTCTACCCTTTTCCATAAAAAAATGTTAGTGCAAACACTCGCGATGTCCCACTTCGATTACTGTGATATTCTGCTTACTGATCTAAGCGTTACTTCGGCGCAGAGACTACAACGTCTTCATAATATGTGCGTCCGTTTCGTCTGCAATATTCGCCGGGCTGATCACGTCACACCATCCCTCGAAATGTTGTCCTGGCTCCGTCTAGAAGATCGTAGGAAAATCCACTGTCATTCCATTCTCTTTCACATATTGCATTTCTCCACTCCTGTCTATCTTGCGTCTCGTTTTCAAAATTTATCCACCCATCATAACCTAGACACACGATCACAACACTCCTCAATATTATCCATTCCCTCCCACCGAACATCCTCATATTCATCTTCTTTCACTGTGGCTGTTCCTCGGCTTTGGATTCCCCTACCGAGTAATGTCAGGGACTGTCAAACATCAAACCAATTTAACAATAGGCTAACGAAATATTTTTTTAACAATTCTTGTTAATAATAATAGCTCTTTCAGGTTTCGAATGTTTAATGGTTATATATAACAGAATAAATATATAAATTATCTTATTATTATTATTATTATTATTATTGTTATTTCTTACCAGTGTTTATTATTGTCACACTAACATTACTAATCCAACTTTCATTATTTACTTTCATGTTGTTTTATGGTCTAGATATTAATGTAATAACCATGTAACCAATTGTATTCAATTATAATTAGAGTCTGGCTGGGCGGAAGAGAAGGCCTACTGGCCTTAGCTCTGCCAGATTAAATAAATAAATAATAATTATTAAATAAATTATTATTACTATGTGTTTAAAGTGGTGATCTTGAGCATTGGCATATGATACAAAGCGATTGAGCGGAAAACATTGCACGTTGATTTTCATCAGAACTTATCGCCGAGCATGCTTGTGTGATATGGTCTTTAATGTCTTCGGGGATCGTCAGTATTTCTTGGTTGTTTCAATTTTCCCCACAAATAAAAGTCCATTGGTGTTAAGTCTGGTGAACGTGCAGGCCATTGTGTCTTCATGCACACACAAACAAAACTACAACAAGCTGAATATTTGTATACATCCGATTTTTACGGTTCACACTGTATAATGGAATTGAAGTGAACTAATTTTTCTTAATCTTTGACCTTCAAGTATCATCAATAGCCATCAAAACACAGTTGTTGTATACGTCTTCAAACGCACTATTTAAGGGTAAATAATAAATTATATCAATCCATTTAAAATAATGAAGTTGACCTCCACCTGCACCTATCAAACAAATATCTATATCACAATATGTCCCCCTTCACGTCAAACAACTTTTGTCTGAAGATTTGTCTTCTAACACTACAAGTGGCCCTGCTATTCAGGTGACCTGGTTTAAATGCCGCAACCTGTATATCCCTCATTTATTATTTTTCCTTATTTTGCGATAATTCTTAAATAAGTATGAAACAATGCTTCAGTCTTTATTTTCGTTTTGTTATACTATGCTGTCATTATTCTTCATGGCACGTATATTAAAATCTAAAATATGACACATGATCTGAAACTATAGGTACCTGACCTTAATTAATTTAACTCAACAGACAGACATAAAGTTCAAACAGACACTCGTATTACGATATTCGGGATTTTGTAACCTGAAATAGATAATGATACAATTCTGTGATATCACTAAACTGTATATTCATGCACTTGCTTTCTTGCATTTTATCTTATTCCCTCGGGGTATTCTAGTAAGTACATTATGTCGAGTGATAACCTAAGCTGTTGATAAAGCGTCGTAAAATAACCTACTAAAAAAAATGTCGAGTGATAGAAGGCAGAAGGAATATTTCGAAACTACAATTCAACTTCTATTGTGATATTGTAATTCAAAGTTTTTAATGATCGACATCCTCAGACTACGATGAATTATATATAGAGAATACATGTTAATTCAGGAAAATCGTGCAAAAATTAATACATACCCATGTACTATTTTTTTAGAGTTAGTGAAATTATGATTAGAAGAATACATAATCACGGAAGTAAAAGTTTTTGTTACTATAAAAATATAAACTATATAAAAACTTGGCTATAGGATATATGATTAAAAATAGTACATTATGCAACGAGCCTATAATGACAGTAATTAAGACGCGAGGATGTTTATTATAACGAGCGCAAGCGGGTTTCATAATTTTCATACGAGCGTCTTAATTACCATTATAGGCAAGTTTCATACGACTTTTTATGCTCGACCATATTTCTAACTTGAAATTATTCATAAGTATTCATGTTATTCTTATGTGACTGGGGAGCGAACTGACCTTATTCAATCTCGTAAATTGTGAGATGTGCGCAGACGCGAAAGTTTTGATTTTTTCCGGGCAACGAATGTCGACGACCTTGATATAACCTAGAGAGTAAGATAAACGTTAAACTTGATATAACCTTGAAATTGAATTTGACATTGAAAAACGAGATGACAAATTGAATTTATTTGAATATTATTTACAATTAACGATAATTATTATAGTAACAGAACATAACCTTCTGCGACAGTATTGGATTTCCAGCCTGCGTGACGTTTTGCTAGTTGTCTTTCGATTGCATATCCGAGAATAATCGAAAGCAATCGAAAACCTGAACTTTAATGAATAGGTGTACTTTAATGACATGCATTAAAGGACTGCTACCAGGTGTATAATTACTACATTTCGGCATGGTCGAGCATAAATATATATAACGTACTTTTACAGTTATTCTCTAAGAACGATGTCTTCAATTGCGATTCACACATCTTCTAGCACAGACCTGAGCGCTATTAACATGACTGAGTCATTGCAGACCATCCTTAACTCCTCACTTCACCTTCCCCGGCTGAGACAGTTAGGCCTATGTTTTGGTGCGGCACGAGCGGACAGGAAGGTCAGTGACGGATTATATCAGGCTTTTACGAACTTTCAGCTCTCCCTGGTTGCCTAAAATCTACCACTGATGCACAGAGCTTTACTTTGCGCTTGTTTATAAGGCGGTGTAAGCGAAAATGGACATGGGCTCCTCTTATGCCTTGGGCTGTAATAGCATATCATCTCCTGTAGTTATTAACGTTCATTAGTTTCATTATTCTATTCTGCCAGGTGATTCAGTAAAGGCGTGCAAAAATGAAACAAGACATAGCGCATGCTCTATTGAACATTTTGAGAATTGAACTTGGAATTTGCACAGCGAAATTAAGTTGTTACTACTCTATCCTACTGTACGTACTGTGTGTAATTTCTCGAATAGTATGGAAGGGTCTGTCGTTCACTCATAGCATTTTTTACCTTTTTCATAGTTCTCTGCCCAAGGGCAGATCTTTAATTGCAAATGCAGAATTTTTCAATGTTTCCTATTTTCCTCCTTCCTCTTAGAATTTGCGTATATGATAATTTAAATACGACAGAAACTACTTTATGGACGATAAGCCATGAAAAAAGACATGATGGATTACCTACATATGAATAATAAATACCAATGTTAAGAGTAAACATAAAAATAAACATTAAATATAAGTAATAAATGTAAATAATAAGTATAAATACTACGGAAAACAGTAAGCATATTTATAGACATGTTTCAGCCTACAGCTTAATTTGTCTTCGAAAATCACAAGTTCCCCACTTCAAGGTCAAATCGGCTTAAAGCCGGACCTGAGTAATAACCAGGCTTCGGTCCTGGGCACAGAAACGCATGAAGTTCAGAACGCACGGGCGATAGTTGTTGTGTTGATCGAGTGGACTGGGAGATGGAGCGCCTCTTTACTTCGTGTCTCAACATGTAAACAGTCCGTCATAGTACGGCACAAAATATATTTCACCCTGTACAGATGCAGTACATACAATACATTCCTAGTATAGACAATAAAAGTCTACCATTAAAGTATTAACGTGAGTTGTTACCTTCAATCAGGTGTCCATACGCCGAAGCCTGTTACACGTACCGCAGCCAAGCAGCAATACACACAACGGGAATGCACATTACGGACCCACCTGTGCTGTTGCAGTCACCCCACATGGGCCATGACGTCATTTATACTCCGTGTACTCTGAACCTCATACTGGTTACTCTGTGTCCCTAGGCCGAAGCCTGGTAATAACATAATTAGAATTCTTTAAACTCACAATTAAGTGTTTACATGAAATTTCTGACACTCCTCCATTCCAAGTTCTCCAATAATAACCAATAATGTAACCTCAGTAATCATACTGAATTCCTTCAAATACAAACTTCTATAACGCATAGAAACAATGTTTTTTCGTCTTCAGGCCTTAAGAATTCGAGATGCTGTGTGGAACTGCGACTGGGTTGGTACTCCTGTCTCGTTCCAGCGATCTCTCGCAGTTATGATAAGCTGCGCCAATCAAGAGATAGTTATGACAGCTGGCAAGTTTCTTTCCGTCTCCAAGCAAACAATGGTGAACGTAAGTGTCAATGCAATTTTTGGGTCGATAATTATAGTCGTTTTTATCCAAATAAGGTCATATGTACGGTATTTAATACTATAATTCCCCAAATATCCGACTTGTTAATAATTTCAACCTTAAATACAAAGATAAATTTGGAAATTATTACGGAAACATAGTAAATAAAAATTATTGATCAACTGAATTGCTGACCTTTTCTCACTTTTTGTGTGTTATTAGGTTATATTTTATGTATCGTCATATTATGGAAATGACAATAACATGAAATGGATAACCCAAACTAAATTACATACTAAAATACTTCATTAAGTATGACAGTCCTACGCATTACATACTGATTGGATAACAAAACAATTTAATACTTCAGAATAATGACAGGACAAACAAAATAACGGGGTTAAAATTGTCGCAAACCACAGCGAAATCGGAGAAGAGTAGCAATCAGCAGTAAGGGGCTATTCCGAAGAGGATAAGAGAATTACAGAGTCAGGAGAAAACAACGGAGAGGCAGTCAAGAAAAAGTGCAACTGATCCAGGGGGCAGTGGTGAAGGAAGAGGGATATAAGCAAAAAGAAACAATATGATTTAAGGAGTTGGTGTGGTGGGGAAGTAGTGAGTGAAAAAAGAAAGGAAAAGTAAATAGTAAGGGGAGTAAAAGATGTCAAGTCAAATGAAGTGGAGTGAGGGGCTGAAATAATTGTGGATGTCAGTAGTGGTTCAACATGAGTATGAGAAGTGGGGGTAATAGATGGGTAGTGGGAGGTAAGAGATGACAAAGATACATTTAAAAGGAACATGAGTGGAAGAGTGAATTAAATAATGAGTTGAGCTGCATAAATTGCTATGTAATATGGAGGGAGGCTGACACTGTATGCAAAATATTGTAAAGTACCATTTCGCCGAAAGAATTGTTTAATGGCAAATATATTACATTACATTACAAACATTTCGTACAGTTGCTTTGGTGACAGAATTAATAAAATTTGCGTAATATTGTTACTTTCATTTCGTCTAACTTTCACGAGAGTTATCAGCAAAGCTCGGAACTTGGGGACTTGTGTGTCGTGTGCATGAGTAAGGTTACAGGTACAACGTACACAAAGCTCACCCTGCAATTGCTCAGGGACAGTCGTGTGTACTAAGAAAGTGGTCACATCGAATGACAGGAAGACGGACGAGGAAACTGTGTCGTGTCGAAGCCAATGACATTCAGATAATTAATTAGAGGTACACGGTCTGTTTGAAAATAATAAAATACGTATTATTCGAATGGGTATTGTATACGTTTGAAAATATATTTCTGAAAATTTAGGTACAGAATTTCGTGGAGGAATTCTGAGGAGATGCATTATTTTCTTCGAATGGAGAGTTTATATTTTGTAACTTGTCAAACACAAACTAGAGATTGGAAACGGGCATTCATTGAAATACATTGCAGTCCCTTAAATCGGTGGAAAATTTGTCCATAGCCATGAATCAAGTCGTAGTGGAACCTTCCCTAGTAGTGACATAGAAATTGAAAACTATTTTCGAGACAAATTTAGAATACTTATCTTTCTCAGATACGAGATCAGCTAGCAACTACTGAAAATCGAACAGGAAACAGTGACAGTGAAAACATTCAATACTTTATTTCGGCCTAAGACTTTATAATACAATTAAAAACCATTTTCCAAATTTGAAATTTTTTAAAATTGAAGCTTTTAAAAATAAATTTGTAAAATTATCCACGATATAATATAATATTAACCAATGAATTTTTTTACCTTTTATTACTGTCTACTATATTCTTTTTTTTATTGAATATCACTGGCTTCTGTCGAATTGTCAATTTATATTAAATGTGTATTTTCTCTCTTTTTCTCTTTCTTCTTTATTCTTGCTCTTGTGTTGTATTTATTGGTTTGAAGTAAGTTACTTACTGTATTTAGTAAAGTGTCCTTGTAAATGTTATGTTATATTATTGACTAAGACCACACCGTACGGTAGTGGCTAGAAACATTTTTGTTTTATAAATGTAATTTGTATTCAGTAGGTAGCTAGTTAAAATAAATAAAATAGAATAATTAATTTAGCTCCCGTCACTTCATGTGACGTGGAAATAAGTTTCTTTCGTTTCAAATCATGTTTAACTAACAGACGAAGAAGGTATGGGTTCGAAAAATATTCGAATGTATTTAGTCTTACACTATAATAAAATATACAGATAAATGATCGGGACGAAATTGAAATACAAACTGCTGAGCCATTTATACCCGAACCCACGCTTACAGAAGTCGAAATTGCGATAGAAAATCTGAAAAAGTACAAGTCTCCAGGTATCGATCAAATTCCAGCAGAATTAATACAAGAGGGTGGGAGTGCATTATATAGCGAAATTTATAAACTTGTACTTGCTATTTGGGAAAAGGAAATTGTACCAGAACAATGGAAGGAGTCCATAATTGTACCTATTTTTAAAAAGGGGGACAAAACCAACTGTGGTAACTTTCGAGGAATATCACTTTTGTTGACGTCGTACAAAATTTTGTCCAATATTCTTTTGAGAAGATTAACTCCGTACGTAGATGAAATTATTGGGGATCATCAGTGCGGTTTTCGGCGTAATAGATTGACTATTGATCAGATTTTTTGTATTCGACAGATAATGGAGAAAAAATGGGAGTATAAGGGTACAGTACATCAGTTATTCATAGATTTCAAAAAGGCTTATGACTCGGTTAAGAGGGAAGTATTATATGATATTCTTATTGAATTTGGTATTCCCAAGAAACTAGTTCGATTAATTAAAATGTGTCTCAGTGAAACGTACAGCAGAGTCCGTATAGGTCAGTTTCTATCTGATGCTTTTCCAATTCACTGCGGGCTAAAGCAAGGAGATGCACTATCACCTTTACTTTTTAACTTCGCTCTAGAATATGCCATTAGGAAAGTTCAGGATAACAGGCAGGGTTTGGAATTGAACGGGTTACATCAGCTTCTTGTCTATGCGGATGACGTGAATATGTTAGGAGAGAATACACAAACGATTAGGGAAAACACGGAAATTTTACTTGAAGCAAGTAGAGCGACCGGTTTGGAAGTAAATCCCGAAAAGACAAAGTATATGATTATGTCTCGTGACCAGAATATTGTACGAAATGGAAATATAAAAATTGGAGATTTATCCTTCGAAGAGGTGGAAAAATTCAAATATCTTGGAGCAACAGTAACAAATATAAATGACACTCGGGAGGAAATTAAACGCAGAATAAATATGGGAAATGCGTGTTATTATTCGGTTGAGAAGCTCTTATCATCCAGTCTGCTGTCGAAAAATCTGAAAGTTAGAATTTATAAAACAGTTATATTACCGGTTCTTCTGTATGGTTGTGAAACTTGGACTCTCACTCTGAGAGAGGAACATAGGTTCAGGGTGTTTGAGAATAAGGTGCTAAGGAAAATATTTGGGGCTAAGCGGGATGAAGTTACAGGAGAATGGAGAAAGTTACACAACACAGAACTGCACGCATTGTATTCTTCACCTGACATAATTAGGAACATTAAATCCAGACGTTTGAGATGGGCAGGGCATGTAGCACGTATGGGCGAATCCAGAAATGCATATAGAGTGTTAGTTGGGAGACCGGAGGGAAAAAGACCTTTAGGGAGGCCGAGACGTAGATGGGAGGATAATATTAAAATGGATCTGAGGGAGGTGGGGTATGATGATAGAGACTGGATTAATCTTGCACAGGATAGGGACCGCTGGCGGGCTTATGTGAGGGCGGCAATGAACCTTCGGGTTCCTTAAAAGCCATTTGTAAGTAAGTAAAATTACTTGTTTCAACCTACCATAATATTATCATTATGTTGTTCCAGCCAGGAACCACTTTTATAGCAGACCTTACAGTACCTCTGTGCTGGAAGCGGGAGTTTGTTGACATTGAAGTCCGGTCGCTTAGCCACGTTCAAAGACACAAGTCCCCAAGTTCCGAGCTTTGGTTATCAGAAAGAGAGCTGTGTAGGCTCTTCATCTGTAAGAATTTTTCACTGTCCACTACATTAATGGGATGGAGTTATGTAACAAGAAACCAACTAACAATTTTGTAAAAAGAGAAAAAAGAAAAAGAAAGACATATAATTGATTTTAAGATTTTTCTCACTTGTTTTTCTGCATTTTGTATTCTGCGACAACAAAGTTTGTTATAACGAAATTTACATCATACTTATAATAACGTTAAATAAAACAATGTTTGAAGTTTGTTGTTTGGAAGCAATCACTGGATGGGAATAACAAGCCTGTTGAGAGAGGAAGTACGGTATAACTATGAGATATACAGCATAGTAAAACCTAATGTTGGACTTGCTCATGTTCCGGAAGACATTGAAAATCTATCTTCTGGTTTTATCAAGAAAAATCACATTGTGATACTGGGTAGGCCAGAAAATTGCCCAGTTACAGATTTTCATAATTCTATAAATATCTAATGAATATAAGCAAGATCAGAAATCACGCAAATTTGAAGGTAGTAGAGCTTTTTGACAGCTTCATGGATGGGTAAGGATTATGAATGTGGGACTTAGACATGCCTAGATGAGGCCAATGCCTCTCATATTACTGTGATAGAAGTAAATAGCATTAAGAGAGATGATTATACATCCCATGGCTTACATTTGAATTCTAGAAGCAAGAAGAAGCTTTCAATTGTGTTCGATAATAGAATTAAGGGCAGGATTCCAATGATTATCAATATATGTAATTATCCATGTTGTTCAGAGAAATTCATAATAGTCAAAGTGGAAATAGTAATGATACGACATTTTATTCAAACTCAACTGACATTGACCATGGAAGAAAATCATTTCGATGGATGGATGGATTTATTTGTTCCATAATATTCTTACAGTTGCTTTACAGCTCGAATAAAGAACATGTTCAATTCTTCTTAAGTTTAAATCTATGAAATAGGATTATGACATTAATATTTACAAAGTACTGTGAAATGTCAAGAATTCATCTACAGAATACAACGTGTAATATTGTTGTTGTTTAGTCAACTGTCCGAAGACAGGTTTGAACCTCATAAGTGATAACAATAAGGTTTCACTCATGAGGCAACTACACCAGGAGAAATGGGGAGGCAAGGTAACCAGTTCCTTTCTCCCTCCATTGTATACATCTGTGACTAGTAAAGTATTACACTAATGAGACTTCAAATGGTATCGTCAAGTGAGATGTAGTACCCTGATAATAGATAGACATATCAGCTAGAACCTCAATAAGAGGTAAAAGTGTCAGATATTACGTATTTGTTTTAGCTTTACCTTAAATAATATAGAATTTTGGTTGCGGTTCTTAATGTCTATTATGTCTTACGGAATAATACATATTCTGGGGAAATTCTGTACATGCAGAATTAAAATTTGGAGCTATTCTTGATGGGAATCCACTTGTAGGCAATAATTTCGCACTATCCAGAACATAGATGTCCAATAAATTATAACTCGTACAAGGTAACCTCTGGCGTAAGCAACCCGCAGGGCATATTCTTTAAGGTCGTTTTTCCTATTTTATATGGAAAGTTATTGACCCTAGCAGAGCATGCTTGACGTGCACTATCTCCTGGCTCTATAGGCGTTTGGACACCCATGGTCCAGAAGTAGCAAGTATACAAGGGACTCTTGTTTACAGCACATGCGCAGTGTGTTGTAAGCGAAACTTATTTCCGTATCTGTGCATAGTAATTATATATCTTTACTATAACAAGTAAATTAAAATAGTTGTCGCAGCAAAAACTAGGGAATCGTGTAGGTTATTCTTATTTAGAAGTTCTGATTTTAACAAATTAGTTGGAAATATATATTTTGTTGCATAAGAGGAAGTTTACTAACGGATATAATTAATTATGTACTGATCTGTTCTCATGAGTAATATAGAATATTTTAATTGGCATGTAACGTGGCCTACTTCCTTTTGATAACATTATAGATTTGATGATGGTGTATAAAAATTATTCTTTCTACGGTTAGGCCTATTTATACTACGTACGGTTAATCGATGTAATCTTGACAATTCTATTTTCAGATTTTGCAAGAGTCAGTATCACTGTTCATGTTCCTACTGCAAGTAAAGGATCAAGAACAGTAATGAAGTGGAGATTGCAGCTGCATAATACAGTGACCTTAGTGTGTTATGTTGAATACATAAAATGTAAGAGAACAACACTAAGCGCTTGAATTGTAATAAATAATTTGTAATTGTACTTTGTGTGAGTCGTGATGTGCTTATATATACATATATACAAATAAATTCCATTTTCCATCACAATTTTCTCATTGTTTCGATCAATGGTCTATGTAAATTGCGGTTAATGACTCAAACTTCAAGTAACATTTATATCCAACTTACTTACAAATGAGGGGTTCACAACCAGAGTGGACCAAGTCCATCTGTAATAGTTCTGAGAAATTGAGTCTTAAAGTTCCTGGCTCACGCTTAGCAACCTTCACCTTCCATAGGAAATGCTCCCCTCTGTGGAGTAACAAATGAGTTATGGACTTTGATTGTTATTGCAATGAATAAATCTAAGATTGTATTAATCCACAAATTGACCACTGGTGGACTTGGTCCACTCTGGTTGGGAGCCCCTCAAATGGCTCTAAGAAACCAGGAGGTTCATTGCCGCCCTCCCATAAGCTCGCCAACGGTCCATATCCTGAGCAAGATTAATCAGATCCCTAGCACCACACCCCACCTTCCTCAAATCTATCTTAAAATAATATTATCCTCCCTTCTATATCTCGAACTCCCCAAAGGTATTTTTTTCCCTTAGGTCTTCCAACTAACACTTATAGCCTATGCATTTCTGGATTCACCCATACGTGTTACATGCCCTTCCCATCTCGAACATCTGGATTTAATGTTCATAATGGAGTGCGCTATGATCATATTACGCGTCCCAAATTACATGACCGCTTGGCGCTAATGTCGCCATTGTCGTTGTACACAAAAAATCGCATGCGATTATGAAGAATGGGGCGTTGAGGGAATCAAAGCATTCCTGGAGAGGTATGACTCACTCTTCTAGTTCGTGGAATCAACACCGATCAATTTACAGGAGACAGGTGGTATTAGTAAGCTCTACTCAGAAATCAAGCATTTCCGCACCTATATATTTTTTAGTTGTTTATTTAACTACGCTGTATCAACTACTAGATTATTTAGCGTCGATGGAATTGACAACGAGATGGTATTTTGTGAGATGAGACCGAGGATTCATCATAGATTACCTGACATTCGCCTTAAGTTTGGGGAAAACCTAGGAAAAAACAAACAAGATAATCAGCCAAATTGGGTATCGAATCCGCACCCGAGCGCAACTCTGGATCGGCAGACAAGCGTCTTAGCCGACTGAGCTACACCGCGCCAGTGGCTCAGACTCATGTTAATTGTAACGTTTTATTCTTGTATACATATGAGGAATCCATATCTGAAGTTTTGTTAACTTTTTTCATTACACACTATATGAATCCTATAGATTGAAAATCCCCTATATTCACTTTCACAAATTAAACGATTTTGACAGTAACTGGTGGCAAATAGAGAGAATTTTCAACCTAATAGTTACTTTTAACAAACCTTTTGCTTTAAATTTAGTAGCTTTCTTAATTCAAACTATATAAATCATTAGAATTCATTCTTAGCAATCAGTATGTGGACATAACTCAGTTCTCAACAAAATGGTCTTTAGGGAATTTTTGAATCTAAAGGATTCATAATATACATACCCACTGACGCCACACTCTTATTATAGCAAAACTGCTTTAAGCAGAAACGTTTTTGCTTAAAGCATAAACGTATTTGCTGAAACCGAAAACCGAAAATAATTTTGTTTTCTCAAATATAATTTGCTTAACAATATTCTTGATTCTTATTTGAGCGTTTTTGGTAGAAACAAGAACGTTTGCTTTTCAGAAAACATTAAGAGCCATGGGAGACAAGAAGCAGAAACAGAAATCAGTGTTGCAATGGCGGTGAAGGATGATGTGGTTGTGGTGTTCTAGCATTGGATGTAAATTGCTTGTACAGAAGACAGAGACAAAAGTTTTTGGTTATATTCAATAGAAAAAACGAAGGAAATAAAAGACTTTGCAGAACTTTATTAATGAACTACGAAGTGGTGATAATAAATTCCGTAATTATACAAGAATGTCTGTAAATATATGTGACTAAAATGTGTCTAGCAACGAAATAAGAAAATGTAACTATAGGTTTCGTGAAAGTATTCCACCAATATAAAGATTGTCAATAAAAGTTTTGTACTGAATGTTAATTTATTATTTAGAGTGGCACATGATCTCCTAGGGGTCAGAAGAAGAGCCAATTTTTTAAGGAATAATTTTAATTAAATCGCTTCTACTTAAAAAAATACACACTGTGTTACCAAGATAATTATCAAACGATTAATTTGAATAAAAACTGATACACTAACATCGTGTGTAACATAAAAATTCAAATTAAATAATTTACATATTCATGGCATTATCTAAGTGCAGCTATACATATTGTGAGGATTATTTATGGACAGTACAAAACAGATTAGAAAGAAGGATTTGATTGTTTCGTTGCAGGTTTATAGCGATAAATTTCCACGGAAAGTCAATTCAATTCTAATGTTGTTGTTTAGTCAACTCTCCGAAGACAGGTCTGAATCTCACAAGTGATACCAAGACTACAAAATTTATGTAGCGGTCCAAAAAGTCTAAATGAAATAAGTAATTTCTTAACTGCGAAAAATTAATGAAGTTGGATACTTTGTCATTGACTTGAAAGTTTCAAACTGGCTATCTTATTACGAATAGCAAACATTAACCAACATTTCGTGAAACCTTTAATTAGTTACTTAATAATCCCTCATTCGTTTCTGTTACTCGTACGGATCATGATAACTTATTGCCTTAATTACATTTAAGTGCATGCTATTACTCAGGACTTACTACTGTAATTATTTCTAAGGAGTTTCTTAGAAATGTCTAGAAAAAAAATTAGTCTTCCAACTTTGTGTTTTACTTCAGTTTTATTTTCATTGAAGTACTACTGTAGTTCCATCATAATCATCATCATCATCATCATCATCATCATCATCATGGTATGCCGATATGGCCTGTTGCATCCATATAGGTGACATATCTCTATATTATGAGTCTTAAAACTTTTACATGAGGGGATAGCAACCCGATGCATTAATTGTGCAAAGCAAACCTTAATGTTACTTCCAATCTATAGTCTACTTTATTTTGTTTTCGAATGAAGGCATAGTTACAGGAAGTAAATAATGTAAGTAACACATTCTCTGAAAGGTACATTTTTGAGACATAATCTCCACACTGTTTCATTTCCGACTTTAAATTATTGAAATACAAAATTTAGGAAATAAATATTTTTGAAGGTTTTGAATGAAATGCTGTTAAAGAAACATGTAAATATCGAATACGAAAGAAATCTGTCTTACGGATCTGAAGAACTACTGTACAGAGCTCCAACCAGGAGAGTGCGTGTCATAGCGGGTAGTGTGCAGGGGGATTTTTAGTAGGTTATTTTACGACGCTTTATCAACATCTTAGGTTATTTCGTTTCTGAAAGAGATGAAGGTGATAATGCCGGTGAAATGAGTCCGGGATCCAGCACCGAAAATTACCCAGCATATGCTCATATTGGGTTGAGGGAAAACCCCGGAAGAAAACCTCAATCAGTTAACTTGCTCCGACCGAGGATCGAACCCAGGCCACCTGGTTTCGCGGCCAGACGCGCTAGTCGTTACTCCATAGGTAGGGACTCGCAGGTGGATTCTATACATTTTGTGATTGCCTGGTGATAAGACGAGCCTCTCAACTATATCAGACAATAAAAACATTACACACGTACAGTACTCTTTAATAGCACCTGATTTAGTATCTGAGTGTTGCTTTCTAAGTGAGTAATAGCATAGTATCACAGTCTAGTATATACAGTTGCGAAGCTCAATACGTAGTAAATATGCAAACATTAGATACTTGCTCACCACTAGGATCGCTAATATCGCCTCATTACAGGCAATGCAAAATAGTACCGTCACAGTCTATTGTTTCTAGCACCCTCAAAACTCAAGCTTCGTGACTGTATATAGTAGACTGTGATAGTATGATGTCGCGCATCGCCCCTAGTGTTGTTCAGACTAATTTTCTTCGTTGGAGCGCAGTAAATTTTTTATAGGTTATATTACGACGCTTTATGAACATCTTAGGTTATTTAGCGTCTCAATGTGATGAAGGTGATAATGCCGGTGAAATAAGTGCGGGGTCCAGCACCGAAAGTTACCCAGCATTTGCTCATATTGGGTTGAGGGAAAAACCCGAAAAAAACTTCAACCAGATAACTTGCCCCGACCGGAAATCGAACCCGGGCCACCTGGTTTCGCGGCTAGACGCGCTAACCGTTACTCCACAAGTGTGAACAGCACAGTAGAGGCAAAGAGAATAACAAAATTTCATTTTCCAGTGCCGGTGTGTCACAAGTTATAAACATGCGTTCTCTGCTGCAGCAAGTTTCTATATAATTAATCACAACACTTCCTTCTTATGTTTGCGGTAATGAGAAAGTTCAAATTGTTGTTATTCAAAGAAGTAACTGTCATAAAAAGCATAAATTAAATGAAACAAAGCAATTTGTACTATGAATGAAATACATAGACAATACATAAGATAAATAATTTTTTCGATACACGGACAAGGTAAGTTCAATTTAATTAAGGGGTTTTCTGGAACAACAACGTAACAGAAAAATCTTGAATTTGACATATAGAGCTTTAAAAGTTTTAGATCTTGTATAACAGCATTACATAGAACGGCGCTCACATGTTTCTAGAGAAAGCTGTGTTTCTTGGATGGAAATAATATTTTGTCAGAAGGGAGATTTATTATGGACTCAATATGTGTTGCAAATGGAAAAACATGTAACGTATGAAAAATTGTTATTCCAGGGAACGCCTCAATCATACAGCAAAACTATTCTGTAGTTCAGTTATTTCCTTTTGTTTAGAAACCTCAGCTCATAATATTATTTTTCTATGGAGTTCAACAATATTTAGAGTGATTGCAAGGAAAATTTCAATTTGATTTTCGATTTAAGCTGATATTATTTGTTCCGTAAATAAAAAAAGTTACTTTCACATATTTGTCTACCAATATAGCCCTACAGGAGACCCAAAAATCACTACCCTTTACAACTATATAGTTTTAATTTTCTCATGGATTTCAACTTACTCGTCTGTGATGTTCATTTGATAATTAGTTACTAATGTTACCACTAGAGTACATTGCTAAACGATCATTCTGCTATCAGATGTTTATTTAGAGGTTTGTTTTAGTTACGTTCAGTGTTCATGCAAGTTGTTGATATGTTGTCGACAGAAGAAAGGGTTCTTGCTGTTAAAATGTGGTACAAAGATAGTTATCAGTTAATAATTGAAGAATATAATGAATACTTCGATGGTGTTCCACCAACATGAAAGGCGGTTTTCAATTTACGAAAACGTTTTGAAGCAAACGGATCAATGATGGACCGCCCTAGGTCAGGTAGGCCATCAGTAAGTGAGGAGACCAAAACTTAACGTGTTACAAGTTATTGTACAATGTCCTAAATAGTCTACTCGCAGGCTTGTTCTTGAACAGGATGTTTCCAGAACGTGTATCCAGAGAATTTTACGGAAGACTAAATTTAAGCACTACATACAACGTGTCATACACGGGCCTACTAAAAGACGATCCTGATCGTAGGCTTCAATTTTTTAGTCATTTCTGAATGAGCTTCAGCACGGTAACATTGATTTCCGTCGTAAAATGATTTGGAGAGATGAAGAGACATTAAAGCTTCTGGTCAAGTCAACATAGTCAACAGACACAATTTGTACATACCGATAGGTATATCGATAATCGTCACATCGTTCTTGAAAGACAACTTAACCAACCTGTTGTCACTGTGTGGGGTGGTTTCTCATGTTGGAGTCCTGGGGCCGTGGTATTTTGATGGCACAATAATATTTGAAAAGTACCTACAAATTTGACTAGTTACCTCGTTCCAGGTCTACAAATGAACTACGACAATTTCAACTCACTTTACTTTGAGCTCCACCACACTACGCTGCAGTTGTGCGAAACTACGTTGTTGACGTGTTTAGTGGAAAAGTTATTGGAAGACGAGAGACAATAGAAATGCTACCCAAATCACCAGACCTCACTCTAATGGATTTTTAATTTTCGGGATTCATTAAAGATATGGTCTACGCTTCAAAACCAACCAAACTAGAGGACTTAACATCAGTCATTAATACTGATTTTCACGACAGTGATTCCGATCCACAACTGTGCCAAAAGGTATGCTTAAGTGTCCAAGATAGTCTTCAGAGATGTGTCGACGACAAAGAGACAACAATTAAAAAAAAAAAACTTTCTACCAAAATAATCTTGAATAAAGTAAGTAGCAGATGGAAAAATGGGTAGTGACTTTTGGGCCACTGTGAATTAACACTATGGCTTCATTCTCTCTTTTCCCCTGTAAGTCTATATCGGCAAAGGCAAAACCCTCTCCAGCTAACAGGAATTGCAAGCGTACAGGAGCGATTTTCAAGCATGTCTTACATAGCACATCGAATATATTTCTTAACTAATAGTCACGCATATCTCTCAATATATAATTTTGTGTGTATCTTCTTTCCGAAGCAATAATTTTAATATCGTTTACTTTAGCAATTTCCTCTGATATCAATCTGTTATCAATCTTGATAACTACTTATAAAATCTGTTTCGGTAAAATGCATTATGAAATACATAGATGTATAATTACTTAAAATTAAAATATTACTTAATGCCATAAATAAAATATTCATTTTTGGTTTCTAATACAATTCGTCTTCAATTTTCCACTGCATTAGTTCTCAAAGATGTTTCAATTGTAAGACTTAGTAATAACGCACATTATAGATAATTGGAGTTTGAAATTTTCCCCGTTTGTAATATTAAGTAGTAGTTTAGGAGACTTTCATTTTAGGAAGGGGGGTTTAACGACCTTCCACGAATTTGAAGACATAACAGCCAGTCATTCGATCAGGGTTAGCTCGCTCGCTGGTACATACCCCAAACGAGGGATGACATCTTTCAGAAAAGACAAAACCGTTTCATGTCTTTAATATTCTCTTTACTGTGGCTTGTGTTTTTCTATACGACCGACTTAAGACATTTATGTACACAGTCTAAGTAATAATTGTTTACTTTCTTCATTACTCCCCATCTTTATCCATCTTAATAAAAATGTACTTTTCTTTGGTAGACATAGAGAAACATAGTGATTTGTTCATCCTTGTGCCTCTAGTTTTTGTTACAACTTGGATTCATCTTAATTTAAGGAATTTGCTATTTCATCGTATTTCTTTTTGCACTCATAAATAATTTCATTTCTATAAACAAAACATTGGAGCTACTAACAAAAATTCATAAAAAGTGAAAATAAATTCCAAGTCGATAATCGCATTGGAAATTTAACAGTGATAATGTTCTAGAATACCAGATTATGAAGGACTTGTTTTATACATTATGATGTCATAGTTACCCAATATCAATTCCAGAAATATTTTTATCGGATATCTTAATTATTTATTAATCATCTATTGAACAATATTTGATTATTTTCAATAATGATAAGTATTACTCCACATCTGTATTACTTTACAACAGTCTGATACAATTTCTTCTTTGTTGATTCCATGAATTGATTACAAATCGTGTGTCACATTAATTCACACAAATCATTTGCAAAACAAGGGAAATATCTAAATAATCATACATAAACTAGTGTTCCAATTATATGCCTATAAACAATTCAATCCTTACATACAATTACTTACAGTAAATAAAATGTATAATTTCATAATGTGTATTATCAAAAACGTTGAATTTCCGTATGCAGAGAGTGTAGAAACTCCTTTTTGTTATCTATTCTTCCTTCAGTTTTCAATTTTCGTAGGGAGAGAATAGAGAAACTACTCATACTTGCGGATTTCTTTACTTGGGAAGATGTGCCTACAAATGATCACATTACTGGAATTGCAAGTACGGCGTCGTGGATACCAACAGTTAATTCCAGTGCAGCAAGGGTTGTAATAGCTATCTCGTGTTTTAAAGTGATTCAAACTAGTACAAGAATTTTAGTGACTGACCAGCGATCGTTGACTCTTGACTCCTGGTATTCTTACGACTAGAACAAAAGTCCAGCTATTTAATTCACAAACATCACCCAGGTAAGAAAATTTAACAGATAAAGATTTGTCATTACTATAAAGTATATTAAAACTCAATTAACTAGTAAGCAATTATTGAAACTGCATGTTTGTTATCTACGACTACTTGAAAATTCTTTCGTCTTAAAAGTTAAAAAAGAAGAATTTTGGAAGCTGTAGCATATTTTTCACTCATACATGCACAAGTAATGCGATATTTCAATCTGAGCGGGACAGTCCATCTGGACTCTTAGTACCGGGAAATCCACACACGGTCCCCAATACACGAGAGAGTGGACTGGCACGGTAATTGTCGCAAATTTGTTGGTACTGGAAGATCAGCTATATTATCACAGTCAAGGTAGACTTTGAAACGAGAGTACAGTGTGAAACTCGTTTTATTGCGTCATTAGTAAAAATGTCTGCTAAATATAGATCGAATCAAAATTGTTGATTTAAATTTGTGACTGAATTGTCTTGTATGTATTCATTCAAACTACAAATGGGTATATACCCGGTGGAAGTGGTAACTAATTACACTCAATAATAACAATTAATAAAAAATACAATTAATATTAGTACTACTACTAACAATAATAATAATAATAATAATAATAATAATAATAATAATAATAATAATAATACAGGGAGTATCCTAAATTAAATGAAGCATGATCACTTAAAATAACATTTAAAGTAAATCTAATTTATATTTTAACCCTGAGTTCGAACTAAAACCCGCGAGTATGATATGTTCATACCTGCACAAGTACCTTTCAGCACTACACTCATTTCGCCGACAACTCACTCACTGCATTGGAACTGCGACACATTTCACTGAGTCTGTCCTGATTTCACAAACACTTGAAAAACATTCCACTGCTCTTACTTAAAGGTATCCAGCAATTCAATTATAATTAAATTTAGTTTTGAGTACAATACTGAACAAGAAGGCAAACAAAAGGAAATAGAAGAAATCCTAACTTCATTCGAAAAAACAAATTCAAATCACCTAGCTACAGAGTGTGAAGCTTCAAATGACTCCACGCATATCGGAAGAAAACTATTTAATTAGACTGTAAAAATTTCAGTGTTTTAAATATTGCATAATTCAGATAGCAGTACTAGAATTTAGATATGTAATTGGTTTTTGCAGTCCGTGCTTGACGGGCTCTTGGACCCAAAGCGACATTTTTCATTGAAGAAGCGTTGTCCAATTATCGCGATACATAAATTTTCAAAACAATCGTAATTGGACTCGGAATCACTTCATCATTTATATGAGCCACCATTATAAAAACGACATCCGTAATATTTTTCATAACATTATACAATGACTGAGTCCAGTATTAAATAATTTATTAAAGCCAGGTTATGAGCAAACAGATTACGTCAAATGCATGTTTACCAGCTTCACCTACAGTTCTCAGGTTCACTTTACAGTTTATTCTTGTATTATTCATGTACTTATATTATACGTTGTTCATTGTGTTGGAAATAATCGGATGACTTCTATAAGAAGAATGTGATGGAAATTCTGAAGGCCTCTCTTCAAATTCTACACTATAATTTACACTATAAATTTTTGTTTTAATATACAAATCGAATAATTATTTTACTCGTTTCATTTCCCTTTAGGCTATCTTTTTATGTTTTTTTTTAATTCCGGATCCCAGTAATCAACCTCACTTGAGGACGGATGATTTTAATAAATCTTAGTAGTAGTTTTATGGTTTATTTAACGACGCTCGCAACTGCAGAGGTTATATCACCTTCGCCGGTGTGCAAGAATTTTGTCCCACAGGAGTTATTTTACATGTCAGTAAATCTGAGCCTGTCGCATTTAAACACACTTAAATGCCATCGACCTGGATCGGGATCGAACCCACAACCTCGAGCATAGAAGGCCAACGCTATACCAACAACGCTACCGAGGCCAACATGTATGTTGTGATTTAATTTCACATTATAAAGTGTGACAGTAATTAATTACAGTTTCAGTTCAGTAATTATATAAAAAAAACCTTGTGCGTATTTCACGGTCAAATTGGGTTCCTTTATTGTAGGTGGAGGAATGTCAACAGGCCGGGGAACGACCGGTATATGTTAGGAACACTCGAGATTGGAAACTCAGTATCAAAGAAAAAGTTGTGTTTTATTTTCTTGTCTTTTAAGTGGTTATTCGTTATCTTGTTTTGCAGTGTTTCCACTGAAGATTTCTTGAGTTCAGATGAGATAAAGAGATACATCTAGCAGATAGTGGCGGGAATGACTAGGTAAATTTTGTTGGCACATCGCGCATTCACTGGAACGGTTTCTCACTTTCTTTAAATACCCGACACTGTGTCTACAAATTAAAGATTGTCTCAAACAATTCCTATCAGTGAATATTTTTCTGAAAAATTTACAATCGGTAGAGTATCAGTATGTGTTCTGTACGGTTGTGAAACTTGGACTCTCGCTTTGAGATAGGAACAGAGATTAAGAATATTAGAGAAAAAGGTTATTATGAAAATATTTGGGGCTAAGAGGGACGAAATTACAGGAGAATGGAGAAAGTTACACAACGCAACGCAGAACTGCACGCATTGTATTCTCTACCTGATATAATTAGGAACATTAAATCCAGACGTTTGAGATATGCAGGGTATGTAGCACGTATGGTCGAATCCAGAAATGCATATAGAGTGTTAGTTTGGAAGCCGGAGAGAAAAAGACCTTTGCATCTTGATATACTACAGATAGCTACATTTTACCTCCTAATGTTAATATGTAAGTAGGAAGCAGTATATAATCTTACACGAAATTTTAATTTAATATCTTTAACCAATTCATTCATTGCAATAAATATTTGTTACAGATAAAGTTGAGCATGCGATGGCTATTACATGAATGTTGTAAAACATCTTACTTGCCCCATCAGCACGCCAACTATAACATTTGACTTCAGTTGATTATTTACGACTCAGCATTTAGTGATACGTCTGCGTTATATTCAACTATGAAACTATTATTGTTCATTGTATAATGATATATTAATGCTTACGCTAATACATAAAGTAAGTCCTAAATACAAAATTTTAGTAATGAAAGATCATTTGCTTTAAGCATAATATGTCTATAAATTGAGATAGTTAACGGTTCTCTACGATAGCATATTAATGTTACACTATAATTCAACTTTTATACATCATGTTTTAACTCTAAAATATACATATTATATTATAATAAAACATATTGCACTCTTTATGCTATGAACATGATACACAATTAATAGCCATTTAGGGCTGTGAATTTGATATAATTTGACCCAGGTTATGGCTTAATGTATAAATTTTGTATGTTAATTTGTACAGGGACATCATTTTATTTTTACTTCAATTTTTATTGTACCTGCGTTTTGGAATGTACTTCACTCCCACCCCTTCTACTAGTAAACTTCCAACCGTTCACGACACAGAGCCGAGGGCGCGTAAGCAGTACTGAGTTACTGAGTATATAGTACGTTTCAGAAATATGTTCGCGTTTTCCAGTGACGAAAGAGCTTTCAATATTGAATCATATTTTCGTACTGGTACTGTCGTCCGTTTCCCTATGTCGCATCCCGGTTTCCCCCACCTGCTTCTGTTCGCCTCTTTGTAAAGTCTAGTAGCTGGGCTATCTTAGCTCTTTTCTGAAAACATTAATTTCTGTTAGGAATTGGACGTCTACGTAATATTATTCAAGTGTTCAAAATAACTTAAATAAAAGGACCTCCTTAAGTAATTAACTGCCACGTGATTTCCCCCCTCTTTCTACAACCCTGCGACAAAACCACTTGAACGGACAGTAGATAGCATTTCTGAGTGATTTTATCTTTTCGGATCGGGCAGAAGTGAAGATTGAATTTACAGTACGTAAGGTACTCTTTTATAGAGTAGGTACAGAATTATTTCGACATGAGTTACTCGTACGAAGGACGAAACTGGTAATTGGAATTAGGTACAATAGTCTACAGTGAGATAATACGCACAAAAGAACTGAAGCCTGTATCGAAATGAACGGTCACCATTTTCAAAAATGTGTTTAAATATCCATAACTTATTGTGATTATTTTTCAATTTAACTTCATTCTCTATATAGTACGCTAATGTGCTGTAACAGTACAATATACACTGCATAATTAATACTTCCGAATGGATAGCTCAATTCGTGTGTAAAACACTAAGTGTTAATGCAGTACTGTATTTTGATTAAACAAGAACCTAATGAAAATTATCAAACTCAAAATTGCGATATTTCCTAGTTTACATAAATGGATGAACTACTTTTCTTCCCTCCTATACCTAGTAAAGTGATTTGTATTTTACGCCAGTATCATCGAACTCCGTCGTGTAAAGGGTAGAAAACGGTGTTTCCTGTTTCAATCGTTAATAGAAAGGTATAATCAGGTTAATATTAAAAATGTTAGTAAAAATAAAATGATGTCCCTATATTTTGTTTATTTGTACACTATGTTTGATATTCTACATAGATTAGATTATTACTCTATTATGATGCACTCTTTTGAGCAAAGAGTCATATTTTATATTTGATTTTAGATATTTGATATAGAAAACAATATTGAACCTGATGATCCCCCTAGGAGAATGAAAACATTAGTGGAATAATACAACAAATGTAAATATATAAACACTGAGCAATTTGTTTCATATTTTACTTTAAGCCATAAGATTGAGAAATTTTAATATATTGATATATAGCAACATTGGTATTGGGCTTAGCTGACCATACCAAAATGAATTATAATTACCTTTGGGGATGCCGAAACGTACATGAGAGGATAATATTAAAATAGATTTCAGGAAGGTGGGGTATGATGATAGAGACTATATTAATCTTGCTCAAGATAGGGACCGATGACGAGTTTATGTGAGGACGGCAATGAACCTCCTGGTTCCTTAAAATCCGTAAGTAAGTAAGTAAGACTATCAGTATGTGATATCAGGTTGGTAATGTGTCTAAATATGTCTGAAAACAATATTTTCACGTACTTGACATATATATTGGTATTGAAGTAAGTATTTTTGGATAACAGTAAACATCCACACAGATATGATTGTTGCGTTTGAGATGCACGCTTTTCTTCACTCAGTGGCGTTAGAGAGATTTATCGTGTGAATGATATTTAGCGTGTTGATATTTTTTTTTATAGATTTCAAGTTCAACCACTTTATAAAATTGGTCTCCAAGTTCAATCATAATCGAATAACGTTCGCGCATACAAGAGTAATATTAATAATGTTAGTAATAATAATTTCATAAAAATAGTCCAAGAGATTTGAACAGGGTGAGAAGAAATTCATTGAAACGTTGCAATACGTGCAGTGAAAGGCATTAAGTATGCGATCTTGGTCTCAAAAATAATAGCATGTAAAAAGTAATGAAACAAAAGTGACACTGTGATAGAATTTTATCTAAATTTTCCAACTACAATCAATAGGCGAGCGAACAATACATGTTTTAATGGCGTAAATAGAGAATTAATAAGATCCGATAATAGATATTAGATATTGAGTGAGAACTAGAAATCTGCAGATTTAAGGCAATGGCGTGTATAAATCAATTCTAATTGTTTTTCATATTTCGCAATATTTCCACAACATTTTAAGAGATTTTTCATATTTTTACATTTTTAGATATTTAACAAATATTGATTTACAAATATTTTAATTTTACTTGAACAAAATAATTGACAGAATAGAGTTTACCAGCTCCACCTGCAGTTCCCAGGCTCACTTTACAGTTTATTCTTGTATTATTCGTGTACTTACATTACACGTTGTTCATTGTGTTGGAAATAATCTCATGATTTCTATAATAGAATGATTATTTGATTGTAGGATTAAATCATACGAATATATTAATTCATTCATTGGAGTGACATCTTCAATAAATTTAGGAATGGGACTATACAGCTCTTTGTCGATATTCGATATCCGCTATCGAAACCAATATTTTGTCACCGATACCCGATATTCAGTTGTTATATATTTTCCAGATGGTATACAATGTACAGCACGGTGTTGAATGGTTAGACATAAATGAACTACACACTACAGTATTGGCAGTAACAATGTAACTTGCTGAAAGAAATCTGGAAGCTGGGAGGGAAAGTATAATATGGTAAGTCTTTTATAATGAATTCTAATTACATTATTTTCAGACATCAAGAATAGCATCCTTTCTTTCTTCTTCTCCCAGGAACAATTGAGGGGTTTGCCGGAAAAAGGGCGTATACGTCAATATGGCGAATTGCGATACATGCAATCTACGATTTTAAAACGCACCTGAATAAAATGTTATACACGCACGCAGCCGTGTCCTGCAGGTATGTACAGTACAATCAAAACAAAATTTCGCTACTATAATTAACGAATTATTAACTACATTTTCCCGAAGAAGGGCGTATAGGTCTATCCGCCTTTCTTCCGACGAAGCTCTCAATTACTGTACTAGAGATCTGCAGGTTATTGTACGTCTGTTCTCACACTAACGTTTTCACTCCCTCGCATCACTGCTTTTATTTTAAATTACAAGTATTGTAACTAGATAAACGAACCTACGGTTCATTCTTTTTCATATTTACGGTATTGCTTGTATAGTTATTTACAACTTAAGCTATTTTTACAATTTGACAACTGTAAGCTGAAAGATCGGTACTCTTTCCACACCACTAGTTTTTATTATTCAGTATTTACTAATTGAGCCGACTGCCAATAGGAAATGGGTAGAGGCGACATATGCATTGTATTAGACAGGTATATTTCTGTTTTCTAGTCATTAATTAAGGGATCTGTGCGTGACTTTTGGAGAGAGAATCTTAACATGATCACACGTGCTGAAATTCTTGGATTTAAGACTAAATATTATTTGAAATTCAGAAAATTGAAAGTATCGAGGACTTATCCCGATGTATTAGACATGCTTCGATACTACTGAGTATCGTAGGTATCGAGATATCGCAAGTATCGAGGTCCCATCTCTAAATAAATGCAACACGTTGTGTAGTTCGGGCTCAGATGGCTTTTAGCAATGAATGTATTAAGGATAATCTAGCCCAGCGATGTCAGACAGGGACTAAACGGAGCTGAGCGCTCCACTGGTTGCGTGCTCCGGTGTTTCCACAGACATAAGCAAGTTCAAGCTCCGATCTAGCTCCACAACTGGTATTGGAGCTTACAACTCTGACACTACTGATCTAGCCCATATCTAAGCTCATTTCGCCACAATACCAAAGATAACTGTCGGCCTTGTTGGTACAGTTGGTATAGCGCTGCCCTTCTATGCCCGAGTTTGCGGGTTCGATCCCGGGCCAGGTCTATGGCATTTAAGTGAGCTTAAATGCGACAGGCTCATGTCAGTAGATTTAATGATATGTAAAAGAACTCCTACGGGACAAAATTCCGGCACACCGGTGACACTGATATAACCTTGGTAGTTGCGAGCGTCGTTAAATAAAACATAACCTTAACTGAGATGTTGCAGGCCAACATTTGATCCTTACAGTATGTCAGAAGTACTGAAGGCGAAAGATTTGATGAACATAATTGTTGCAGAAATTCCAGGACCAAAGGCAGAAATATGTAAGAAAAGAGCGAGTCTGGGCTGAACAAAAATACGTCCTGCAAGGTACAGAGTGAAGGGAATCAAATTCTTGAAGAAAGGTAAGAGAAACATTATTCTAGCAAACATTAAAGTAACTAATGTTGAAAGCTACAAATATGCTCCCATTATATCTGTGATGTGGAACGATGCTTCTCATCATACTAAATAAAATTTTCAAATATAAAATACAGTCTGCTTCTTCAAAATGTGGAGAAATTATGTTTTATATTGCAATAAGTAGATTAATTTAATTCTGTATTGCTATATTAATGTTAGTAATTATTATCTCTATCATGAAGGAATGACACGAAATAGTCCTAATGATATCTGCTCTTTATTTCAGATTATATAAATCAAAATGTGGAACATAATGTTAAACACCTCTTGTTCTCAGACTCGAACGAGGACAAAACAGAAACCATACTAACGTAAGATTTTATTTAATGCTTGTCACACACGGGACATTTCAGTCTACCACCCACACATTAAAAAAAAGGCCACTTTTAACTTCCGTGAGAGAGAGATTTCAGCATGCTAAAAATTTGCAGATAAAAATAAAACAGAATGAGGAAATTCAACTGTAATTTGAATTGAAGTGCAAATGTCACCGTAAAATCTGGTATCAGTGGTGACGATAATGGTTCCAAGACTGATACTACTGATACCACCGAGACTTATGATACTGAAGTCTGTGATATCATAGAATAACTTGTGCTTCGTAAATATACAGGGTGTTTCAAAAATACGGGGCATAATTTCAGGTATGTATTTCCCACATGTAGACAATCAAAATAGTTCATTACAACATGTGTCCGGAAATGCTTTATTTCCGAGTTATTGCCTTCACAACATCTAAATTCACCGGAACCATATCTCATGTTTTAGAAGACACTCCACTGATCAATCGTCAAAAAAATTCACTTCTTGCATGATGGCGCTCCTGCACACTTCAGTCGTATGGCTCGCCGGTACTTGGATCGAAGGTTTCCTGATCGATGGATAAGTAGAGGTGGCACAAGTGCTTGGCCTCCACGCTCACCTGATCTGAACCCTCTCGATTTATACTTGTGGGGCCATTTAAAATCATTGGTTTATTCGTCTCCGGTGCCTGATTTGGAATCCCTTCGGAATCGAATTGTGGCATGTTCTGAGGACATACGCAATACTCCTGGAGTTTGGGATCGTGTTCGCAGGTCAATGAGACATCGATGTGAGGTCTGTATTCAAGCAGGAGGTGGACATTTTGAACATCTTCTGTAATGACAACGACCTGCGGAAAGAAAAACGTTCCGGTGAATTTCAATGTTGTGAAGGCCATAACTCGGAAATGAAGCATTTCCGGACACATGTTATAATGAACTATTTTGATTGTCTACATGTGGGAAATACATACCTGAAATTGTGCCCCGTATTTTTGAAACACCCTGTATACAGAGTGAGCAATAATTATGGTTTGAAAACGCGTGAGCGTGCTTCTGGATCAAAAATAAGAACAATTCCCAATATGAAAATTTGACGGAAAATCCTTATTTATTGGAGAAGTGGTCATGCTTTGTTTTTGTTCTTTTTTTGTTGTATCACAAGTACATGTTTGAAAACTTGTCACTTAACGATTACAAAATGTGCTCAATGTGTCGTTTATAACTTCTTTGGTTTCAGTATGAAGCTTCTGCCCTTTTAATTTTGAAATAACTTCTCGATCCATTTTCTTAACTACAATTGCAAATTGCAAATACTTGAATTCCATATACAATTTAAATACATAAACACCAATAAAAGCATTAATTGAATATTTATAACACTACCGTGAAGTAACACGAAACGATCCAATACAAGCACCTAACAGCGAGCGAACGACTGGCAAATGTTTTGCAAGTGAACGTTACGTCTGAACCGGTACCTGTCTTTTAAATCTCAACGGTCTCCAAGCTTTCAGATCTTTCGCGCGAGTTTGTACTTAAGTGAACGGGGAAAAAGTCTGGGACAAAGAATATATCAGATGGTAGACAACAGTAAGATACTGAGCGAGTTGGCTCAGACGATAGCGTTTGAGACTCGCAATCGGGAGGTCACGGATTCAAACTACGTAGCCGACCAATCTCACTGGGGGTTTCATGATTTTCCTCAGTCAGAAAGGCAAATGCCGAAAATTCACACGTCATGATTAATCTTCGCCTGAATAAATAATATCATAACAGTAATCAAAATCAGTTTCATGAATACAAGTCATCTACAACACATAATACAAACAAGAACTCAACAATAGTAAAAAAAAAAAAAAGAGTTACTGGTATACCCATAGATCCTAAACATGCGATATTACCACAGATGTGAAAGCGTGTATAAATAAACTAAGAAAAAAAAGGTATATGAATTGGATGTGGAGATAAAGGAAAGGCAAAAAAAAGGGAAGATGGGAGAATGCTGAGTTTACAATGAAGGACCTGAACTTGGGAACAAAAGTACGAATGAATGAACAGATATATATATGTAGGACTTTAAGATCAATGTGAATATTGAACATAACAACAATTAAGATATCGATTTCTTTCTCTTGGTAATATACGTCGATACATGAATAGATTTATTGTCAACATAGTCATACTACAAAATTTCGATTACGGTCCACTTACATCTAAATGGAATAAGCAATTTCTTAGCTTCGAAAATAATGAAGTTGGTTACATTTTCATTGACTTGGAAGTTTTAAACAGGCTGTCATTTTAGTCTACTATGAAGAATAAATATTGATCAATATTTCATATAATCATGAATTAGTTAATAATAATGTCGCATTCGTTTCTGTTGCTCTTGTCGGTCATAGTAACTTAGAAAATTGCCTTAATTACATTTAAGTACTTGTTAATACTCAGTAATTACTCCTACAGTTATTTCTAAGGAGTTTGTTAGAAGTAAAAAGAAAAAAAAATAGAATTTAAACTTTGTGTTCTCTTGCCATTGAATGTAATTATATAACAACTGGAAACTAAAGTACTGTATTTTCAGTCAAAGAAAATGTAATGAGTTATAAGGACATTGAGGTGAAGCACAAATTGTCTTAGTCTACATCATAATCACAATATTATGATAATTACATAATATAAAATATGAGGCGTTGCATGAGATCAAGATGTGATTAACATTGCGTCAAAAACTTACATTGCACATTCTAGCTATGTAAAAGACTACATTGCAAGACATTTAACTGGCCTTCTGTAAGAGAGTAATCGATCTGAAATGGACTACATCTAATAACGTGTTTACATGATTCAAAGTGTTTCGCAGACGGTTGTTATAATGCAACCCTGAGCACAACGGGGACGTGTCCTTTTCTCTTATGCTATCTTACAAACTCACGCATAGTAAGACACATTGGTGGATTTCAAGCGATTAGCGAGAGCCGAAAATTCGTAAAAACTATGTTGCCTGCCTTATACTCTCTCTCGCTATCATAATATTAATACTCGATCACAACGCGATAATACGCTAGAAATTCCACTCCACACATCATTTTGTATTCCTCGTTCCTTCACCGTTGCTACTTCTCGTCATTGGAACACTCTTCCTACTGACGTCAAGGGCTGCCGAACCTTGAAATCTTTCAAATCCAAGATATAAAATTATCTTGTGACGAGTTGTCAAACTAACTTACTGTTATGGCAATGTTGTATTGCATGTTTCCACGTATTCACTACAGTTTTGATATTCTAGTGATATTTTTATCGTTACAAGTACCCAAGTAGGGGACATCCGGCCCATACTATCTTTCCACGACTATTCCAAAGGTTAAGGGAAGAAGGGCACGTGGTACGAAATCACAATTCCATTTCCACACAATTATTTTTGCTTATAACGTTTGACTCAGTCATTTCCGGACCAGATTCCTTATCTCAAATTCATACATGTGCACTTACTCATCATCCCTGAAAGTTTGTAACACCAGTCCGATAACAACCTGTATAATTAAGAAATATATTTAGACATACTGCACAATTGTGAGTGTTTTAAGTGAAATAAGTTCAGATGTATTAGAAGACGAAGTAAATGATTCTGTAACAATATGCACTTTATTATGTCTTTATTCTAGTTTGAGGACATGAGGGACGGTTGGATATTCGTATGGATAAGCAATTCTGTCTCATAACATAATGTATTTTCTTTGTCGTTTGCTGAATCCAACCAAGCAGGAAACTTCGTTCCATTATCAAATAATATTGGAATGAATAGCATTATTTGTTCCAGTTCGAAAACGTGAGTTATGTGGTCTGGATTTGACGGGACTTCGTCTCATTTTTATCAATATAGTACCGGTATCTTGTTTATTTCAACAGAAGATACCGCAAGCTTTTTCCAAACAGATTATTACCAAATCATCATCCATATGCAGCTGAGGACAAGAGTACTAGGAGTCATAGTCCAAAGTTAAGTCGGTTACAAGGCCGTCGAGGAAAAAATTTTAGAATTGGTATATCAAAATACGAACATAAGTGTCCAAAAAATTAGTGTCATTTAAGGGATATACTACTGTCTGGTGCAACCTACGAAGACAACAGTTGTATCCATTTCACCTGCAGAGAGAGAGATCACACCTGCAGATTGCCCTATTCATCTAAATTTATGTCAGTGGCTACTCCAGCTTCATGCCAATGATTCAGTGTTCATTCCTCGTGTACTCTTTACCAATGAGGCCATGTTTACTCGTGAGGGCGTATAACTCGACCAAAGCCAGTGGAGTCCTGTAGCCCAGAGCCGTGGCGCTACTAGTCATGAATTCGTTATACCGCAACGCGATAGTTCACACTCGCCTCGGTAGAGTAATAATAAACTAGTACAACATGCATCTGTATGCCGTTAAAAACGCCGGACAATTGTAAGTGGATATAAATATTTTACATACAAAACCAGTTATTTCAATTCCGCTGGATAGTCGAAGTACGTTTGCTCAAGGAATCTCTCAATACGAGAAGAGGGTAGAAAGTACGCTTGTCAGGCATAGTGTTAGCGTATATATCGGTCAGTGGCGGCTATAGTGAAACGAAAATTAACTTGTCTTTATTTAAATAAAGCTTAATAATAATTACAACTGTAGTTATTCCATACATCCTATGACTTCACGTCTCTAGTTGCAGGAATTTCTATACTAATTTGCTGTTATAATAACATCGTGCCTCATTGATACAAAAATACATTTCGATACATCGTGCTACTAGTGTATATATTATTTGTACATAAACAACATACTATATAATATGTTTTGTTTGTTTGTTTAGTCAACTGTCCGAAGACAAGTCTGAACCTCTTAAGTGACACTACTAAGGAATCACTCATAGGGCAACAGGCCAGGAGATAATTGAGTAGGGTGGCCAGCTCCTTTTCCCCTCCATTGCATACATCGCTGATTAGCTACATATTATGCTAACCAGTCTTCAGATGCATTCAAATAATTGTTTTTCCTCTGACACATATCGTCAAGTGAGATGTACTGCCTGATAAAGATGTACATATCAGCCAAAATCTCAATCAGAGGGAACTACACGTGTGTATAGTGTATAAGAAGAAATGATACATACGAGAGGTGTTTTATATCGTGTATGGAAATATCCTCCTATCTAAATAAGATCGTTGGGGCCTCAGTATTAGCACATTTATAGTGATCGTGCAGATCGTCCATGAGATTGCTAAGTGTTCCTGATGATTCCAGATTCTTATAGAAAATAATAGCTGGGTCTTCTCAGAAGTTCAGTACGCATTTACTCAGGAGCATTTTAATATCCTTCATGTTAAATTTACTTCTGATTGAGGTCCTGGCTGATATGTTCATCTATTATCAGGGAGTTCATCTCACTTGACGATAGGTGTCAGAGGAAGAACAATAGTCGTTTGTATGCATCTTAAGTCTGACTAGTGTAACATGTAGCTAGTTGACTATGTATGCAATAGGGGGAAACTGGTCACCCTATCCCATTATCTACTGGTATATTACCTCACAAGTGGTGCCTTATTGGTATCAATTGTGATGTTCAGACCTGTCTTCGGACAGTTGAATAAACAACAACATCTTGAGTTCTGCAATCGGTCTCACTGGATTGGTAGCTGTTGGATGTTTATTGGCATGATTGCATCCTATTTCGAGAATAAATGGAGACAACCCCCTTATACTGAAGCAGTGTTTTTGTATCATGGTCATTATTTCAATATTGTAATTCTTTTTTTAGTCTACAGAACCTGATGCTGTTTGCTGTTTGTATATACGCCAGGGAAATGTATGTATTCTGTTATACTGATTTCCAGTCATGAATGGTTCAATGACAAATAAATCAATAAATAAATATTTTTGATCAATTTTGGTTTCATTGTTAAATAAAGACATTCTGCAGTTCCATACGTCACCTTCATTCATCCTATTTGATTACAATAAAATACTGTGTCTTGATTCGTTATTAGTCTATACGTTTCCTTGAGCTTCCAATTTTAGGCCCTACATTCCTCTCTTTATCAATACGTAACCTTCTATATTGCCCTCCAAGTCGCAGTACGAACACTCACAAAGACGTACTGTACTGTCCATCGCTATACATAGAATCGAACTGTACACGATTTTCCTCTCCGGGGGTGAGGGAGGGAATTAGTATCTTGTCTTTTAACGTCACAAGCGATTGTAGTATTATGTACAAATTTAAATAACTGGTTTTGCATGCAAAATCTTCGTGTAAACGTCAATTGCTGTATAAATTTGAAGACTGGACATTAAAAACAGTAACCAGCTGCGTGGCTGTTGTTCAACTGCACAAGTAGCTTCGGGTCCAAGGAATATACACCGACGCTCTGGAGTGAACAAGGCTCTGAAATCAGCTACAAGGGTCGGTCCGGTTTTTTTTTGCCACTACTGTATATTACATTACCAGTTGCACAAGCCCTGTTTTCTAGGGATTTTTTCTTTGGCACTTTCAGCCTTTTTAAGCCAAATCTTCATTTGGCGTGGTATTGTGAGAAATTATCTCTTCGGACCTCATGTTTTACCGCCGCGGTTGACTGACCAAGTGTACCGAGACTGTTCGGAACATTAGTTGTTCGGCCTACTGGAAGATGTCTCTTTATGGTTTACACAAGATTGTGCTCCTGCACATTTCAGCATTGACGCAAGGGATTATGTCAATGCTACTTATCCATGTAAGTGGATTGATCGTGCAGGACCAGATGCTTCGCCAGAACACTGAACATGAATCCCCTGGACTTCTATCTTCGGAGCCGCCTGAAGTCACTAGTGTAAACACTCATACCGGTATGTATTTTTCCTGTATGTGCTTTGACCCTGGTTGAGTGAAAGAGAAGGTCTGATGGATTTAACTTTACCAGGGAAAATAAAATTACTATTATTATTAATATTATTCACATTTCGAACATAGCAGTAATACAGCAGCGAATTGAGCATTGCTGTGAAATGGCAATAGATGAGTTGAATGGAGTCTGGGACATTCAGAGGTCACTAAGACGAGTAACAGGGACATTAATTTGAACGAACGTTATGAAAATTGTACTAAAATGTGAGAACTCTAGGAGGAATGAGTTTCAGTTTGTGTTGCATTTGTTATTCCTTCTTTGCTGCGTAGATCTGAAAAAAAAAACATTTGCAGGCCTACTATCATCAGATTCTATTGAGTAATTTCTACACGAGGTGTTCTATGTTATTACCACGCAGATCCATTGGATGCTGTCATTCAGTTAGCACTCAGTTGTTGAAGGTAGGATCAGTCTGCTGCCAAGCGTGCCTGAGTCGGTATGCTTGGTGCTGTAGATCACCAAAGCTTTCGTTGTAAATTATGGATTTAAAATACTCACAAAGATAAAAGTCAAGTGATGTCAGATTGGGCTTGGCGGGGTCCACTCAACTTTTACTCTACTTCCTGTTCAGTTACCTGGAAACTGAAGATACATGTATTCTTGTACAACAGTGGCATAAAGAGCCGGTGCACCGTCCTGTTAGAACCAGACTAGATACTCAGCTCCTTGGATCAGCAGACTGGACAGTGCATCAGAATTTAACCCTTTTAAGTAACTGTCACCTAGATACTCAGCTTCTTGGATCAGCAGACTGGGAAGTGCTTCAGAATTCAACCTGTTTAAGTAACTGTCACCTAGATACTCAGCTTCTTGGATCAGCAGACTGGACAGTACTTCAGAATTCAACCTGTTTAAGTAACTGTCACCTAGATACTCAGCTTCTTGGATCAGCAGACTGGGCAGTGCTTCAGAATTCAACCTGTTTAAGTAACTGTCACCTAGATACTCAGCTTCTTGGATCAGCAGACTGGACAGTACTTCAGAATTCAACCTGTTTAAGTAACTGTCACCTAGATACTCAGCTTCTTGGATCAGCAGACTGGGCAGTGCTTCAGAATTCAACCTGTTTAAGTAACTGTCACCTAGATACTCAGCTTCTTGGATCAGCAGACTGGGCAGTGCTTCAGAATTGAACCTGTTCAAGTAACTGTCACCTAGATACTCAGCTTCTTGGATCAGCAGACTGGACAGTGTTTCAGAATTTAACCTGTTTAAGTAACTGTCACCTAGATACTCAGCTTCTTGGATCAGCAGACTGGGCAGTGCTTCAGAATTCAGCCTGTTTAAATAACTGTCACCTAGATAGCTTCTTGAATCAGCAGACTGGACAGTGCTTCAGAATTCAACCTGTTTAAGTAACTGTCACCTAGATACTTAGCTTCTTGGATCAGCAAACTGAACAGTGCTTCAGAATTCAACCTGTTTAAGTAACTGTCACCTATATACTTAGCTTTTTGGATCAGCAGACTGGGCAGTGCTTAAGAATTCAACCTGTTTAAATAACTGTCACCTAGATACTCAGCTTCTTGGATCAGCAAACTGGGTAGTGCTTAAGAATTCAACCTGTTTAAATAACTGTCACTTAGATAATCAGCTTCTTGGATCATCAGATTGGACAATGCTTCAGAATTCAACCTTTTTAAGTAACTGTTACCTAGATACTTAGCTTCTTGGATCAGCAGACTGGGCAGTGCTTCAGAATTCAACCTGTTTAAGTAACTGTCACCTATGACGTTGTCTCCAAAAACGAATTGTCTAACAATTAGTTTCTATCGCACTACACACTAGACCAACAACTGGTCGGCATATTGCTCCCTATTTGGCTCAAACCTGTGTAGATTTTTTGGAGAACAAACATACGAAAATTGCCCTCTTCGGAAAACAGTACTTGAGATGAGAATGTCTCATCTACCTCACATATTTTAAAGTCCATTACCGAAATATCATGTCCTTTTCAGCGTCGTTCTGATTTATCTTCTCCCACTGTTACAGTTTGAAAGGTTGCCAATGATGCAACCTTTGAATGCTTGTGCTACAGAAACGGAAATATATTCAAAACAGAAATAGAAGCAGAAAGTATGAATAAAGGACTGCGACGTAACATAATATGGATGATAAACTGGTTGAAGGAATGGTGTAATTTTAGACATTAAACGTCTAATATTCGAACTACAGCTAACTTGCTAGTGCATCAGTGGACTACAAAAATGGTTTATGGATGGATTCTAACCCGTTTGGTGATCTACTGGAAGTGGTTACACCTCTTGTTCAAAAGAGAATACAATTGTGAAAGGAGATATCGGCCAAACAGAGTTTCGAATTAGAATTTTGGGTTTTCCACCGTGTCTCGGAACATGATATTTACAACGATACGGAACTGCACACAGTTTCCATCCATCATCAGGACAGATAGTTATGACCAGGCATGGCGCCTATTCTGTCTGGCTCAGTCGCCTAGAGTAGCGTGCATGAAACTTTGGAAATGTCAAGTTCCAGGGCACGGTGTAATACAAAAAGTGCTAATTCAGAACTCATTCACCATGAAACTCTAAAAACTCATACAAACAGAGATTATTTGGCACTGTGCGTTCCTTGTATGTGTGACTCTTCTCAAATACTATCACACAAATTTCATACTGTTGCGCAAACAGCACGTGTTTCGCAAATAATTTCGACTAAGTTCGATCTAATTAACTGTTGTGCAACAAGTCAAAGTGTACCATAGACATGTTTGCACAACGGCCTGTGTTGCGCACATTGAGTGTGTATGACGCTCTTTACAAAGAACATAGAATATATTTCAAATTCATGATAATGCATTACTCTCGGTACCGTATATAAAATCTTTCTGAAGAACTGACTTAGATATAATTTAGTTTTAACAGTTTTATACGAATTGAAACTTGATAAACTACTATTAAAATCTGATGTGATAAAAATATTGCAGTATATTTACATGTATACTTCACAAAATTAAAATAAAATATTACCAAATACGATATATTAAATATTCCCTTCGCTTCCAAACATAATTTCTGTTCAACAAAATTTCCATTTACAAATAAATAAGAAATGTAGTTCCCATAGATGTTTTAATTGTAAGACATACCACGCACATTACGGATAATGGGAGTTAAAAGTTGAGAGCATTTGTAATATTAAGTAGTTTTAAGGAAATTCCCATTTATGAAGGAGGGATGTTTCGAACTTCAAGGAACTTGTAGACATAACAACCAGTCATTCGACCAGGGTTCGATCGCTGGTACGCATCAAGATACCCAAACCGGAGAATGGCATCTTTCAGAGACGACAAGACGTTTCGTGTCTTTAACATTTTCTTTACTTTGGCTGGTGTTCCTCTATACAACCGACCTAAGTCATTTATGTATACACTTTACGCAATAATTATTTACTTTTTTCATTACTCCACATCTTTAACCATCCTAATAAATACGTACTTCTATTTGGATGATTTTGAGAAAGCGAGTGAATTGTTGATTACTGTGCCAATAATGTTATCGGCAATGTGGACGCATATTTATTTAAGGTATTTTTCTACTTCATCATAATTTTCAAACCCATAAGATGCACTTATCATTTCTATAACGAAAATCTTTGAGCTGCTATTAAAAAACTCGTAATGAGTAAAAATTTAATTTCAAATTATAGTAAAGATCGCAGTGGAAATACAAATGTTTGTTCTTCAATAACGGATTACCAAAGACTTGATTTCAATATTACTATTTATTTTCATACTTAACCAGTGTTACATGAAAAGTTTCTGTGTATAAGATGTAATATTGTTAAAATGCAGATAGTTTGTGAAAGCTACATATTAAACAGGTAATAATGAAGCTGGTGTAATGGAACTCAATAAAGCTAGACTTGAAAATTCAATTCATATAGTAGTTACACATTGTGGAATGTGAAGACTGTGAACTAATAACAAAGACAAATCAAGTGAGTTAATTTCGGAAAGTTCCTACAAATTTAAGAGACTTGCCGTCGTAATGTAATTTCAAAAATATTTATTAACTTATTCATATTATATTTATGTTCTTTTTAGCAATTTTTTACTTACAATATTATTATATATTTTTCTACATCTGTTTTCAAAACAAGTTTAGTGAATATTCTTTCTTCTAGATTCTATATATTGGTGACAAATCCTTCACCAAATTTGCCGAAATAAATATGTTGCAACATAAGGGAATTAACTAGAGAAGCATATCGTCGGCTTATTTCTAAAACCTCCTAAGTCCAAATTTTTCCGTTATGTGTATATTTTTAACGTGCGTCTTCTGGCAGCACCTCGTAATTCTAAAATTATTTATATATTTTATAAATAAATGTATAACAATTGTCTGCTGGGGTATAAAAATAATGAGTTATTTTACTCTCCTATACAATTAAAGGGTTCAGAGCTATAGCGGGCCAAGCGCCATTTATTAAAAACGGAGAAATCAAGGGTTAAAGTTAAGTAAATACCATAATTTAATGAAGATTGACATATCATTTAATTTTAATGTGCATACTTTATATTACTTGCTATATGTTTCGTTAAATTATGATAATCACTTAATTTTAACTCTTGTTTTCTCCATTTTTCATAAATGGCGCTTGGCCCACTATAGCTCTGAAACCTTCAATTTATTTAAATGTGATTACGAGGTTTCGGAAATAAAATAGCGATATACAGAAACTACTACCGAATAAAATTTATATATACAGAAATAAATAATTCGTGCCTTACATGCAATAACGTTCAACAGTTAAAATGTAAATTTAAAATTGTATGTTATGACAAACTTTGAAATTTTATGTCGTCGCTGCGTCTCCAAAACCGGCTATGTGTTTTTATAAAAGATTTTGCAGGAGAAACAGAAAATCATTGCAAAATTCATTTCGCTTCATTTTCAAACTTAATTTCCCTATATATTTTCATCATCTATGATGTAATGATTGAAACTGTACCGAAGGTAAATTAGAAAGTCAAGTGACTTAAGAGTGGCAATGTTTTTTTTTCTTTGTCCTGCAAAATCTTATTAAACACATAGCGAATTTTAAGGGCGCAGCGCCGATATGCAGAAAATTAATAATCCTAAAATGTATACTTAATTTGTTTCAGTCTTTCTAGGAAGAGAATAGAAAAGTTGCTGATTCTTGCTGATTCTTTCACTTGGGAAGATATTCCTGCAAATGATCATGTTACCGGAAATGCAAGTATGGCATCGTGGATACCAATATTGAAATCTAGTGTAGTAAGAGTTGTAATTGTCGGCTCAAGTTTTCATGTGATTCAGACTAGTGTGAGAATTATTGTAAGTGACGAGCGAACGTTGGTTTTCAACGCCTGGTATCCCTACGATTGGAGCAGGAGTCCAGCTTTTGAACTCACGAACTTCATCCAGGTAAGAAAACGTAATAGAGAGATTCACATTATTACTATAAATTAAAATTTGCTTATCATTCACACATGCATCAATAATAAAGATCGTCAAACTGAGCCGCTCCCATTCCTCTCAACTCTGAATGTAGGGACATACACTCACGTTTCCCGGTACTCGACGGACTGGACTACAATTGGACCGAGTTAAGCAACACTCGACCAACCGACAATTTAAAAAAAATTGAGATATTTGCACAAAATGCGTTGTTAGCTGCATCATTTAACTCGGAAAACGTAAAAAAATGCGATGTCTACATTTTCTGCAATTTATAACCAAAATTCTTTTATTGCATAAATTTCATTAATTTATTTTGTTTTGTAATATTAAATCGACTGCTGGTCTATTATTAAAAATCGATTAGCCATTTTCTAAATATTATTTGTGCTATTTTTTGTAATAGTATGAATGTTAAAATACTACTTGCATAAAATGTTTAATGAAAACCAGATTTATTTCAATGGCAAGTATCTCGAAAACAGGTTTTTGCCGGTTTATCTCTTATTGGGTAACTCGGTCCAATTATCGCACAACTTTTGGTAACCGGGAGATCTTTTTTATTATCGCAGTCGTACTAGAACTTAAAGCGTTTCCAGTGTGAATCAGTGCATATTATATTGTCTTTCTTGAATAATTTTGCTAAGTACATATCGAATTGACAGTGTTGATTTAAATTTGTTACAAAATTATCTAGTTTGAAATACACAGCAAGTAAATTATAAACAAATTTAGTTGTAAGTACAGTGTTAAACAAGAAAAAAAACGGAAGAAAATGGAGGAAATTAGAACAGTGTTCGGAAGAATTGTAAGAGAATACCTCAATCTCTGCAGAGGTTATATCAGCGTCGCCGGATGTGCCGGAATTTTGTCCCGCAGGAGTTCTTTTACATGCCAGTAAATCTACTGACATGAGCCTGTCGCATTTAAGCACACTTAAATGCCATCGACCTGGCCCGGGATCGAACCCGCAACCTTAGGCATAGAAGGCCAGCGCTATACCAACTTGCCAACCAGGTCGACCCAACAGTGAGTATTTTAAAACAGTTCACATAAGCAATTTCACATGTGGGACATTTAACTTGCTTAACATTTCACACACACCTCTATTCACATATTCCATTTCATTTACGCTACATACCAAATACCATACTGTTACACAAGATGAAATTCACGGACCTTGAAATACCTTGGAGTTCTTATTGTATTGTACAAGGTTCTGATGTAAGCCGTTTATTTTTCTTTAGGCAGCCCAAATATCAGTTCAGACATGTGGGAAGTATTTAATGGTTTCGCAGGCGGAATCAAGGGTGTCTATTGGCGTCGATGTGAATGTCTTCGTATGAAACATGTGCAATCAGTCTGTTAATTATTTATTTCCTTTCGGCTTTGCAACGTTTCTTACAATCGCGTTTATCATTGGATAGTATTTTATTGAGTCATTGCTCTTCTTATAGTCCCGATATTATTTCTTACGGAGGGAGATGGATGAAATTTTTATTTTCTACATCTTGCAAGCTAGATTCCTTGATTTCTTTGTATACATAATCACGGAGTGGTAGTGATGTGGTTAAGTTTCATTTCTATGATTCAATTAGTTTCTGAGTTATTAATAAAAATATTATGCTGACAAATTTGCAGATTTCAAAATGATATCTATCGCTAAATTTTCAGTAAAATGTTTGAACTTATTTTTGAAAGACCAGTGGTATAATTAGAAAAAACGTCACATATTAGTTTTTCTATATATTTACTACAAAAAGGGAAACTTATAACCACTGCATACCTAAAAATAGAAAATATTTATTGCCGCTATAAATTTTTCACTTTTTATTCTAAACAGTATTAATTTAATCATAAAACCCATGCGCTATTTTGTTAATCACAGTGAATGGAACATGCAGTAAAAATTTCATAATCCAAGAATCAAAATTGTAATTATACAATTCGAACCTGACGAAATGTGCTGGACAAAGTGTGAGAAAACAGCTTGTAAAATTTGTATGGAATTGAAGTTTAAGGGTGCAGCTATTTATACGTAGCGTAATTGTTATCTTTTATTTGGGCATCTAGTAGATAGTGGCGGGAATGGTTAGGTAAATTTTATTCGCTTATCTAGCAATTAGTAGCATTGCTTCTCATGTGCTGGAAATATACAACGATGTTTCATCATTTGTACTTTTGACCCATATAAGATTTATTGGTGAATTTACTTGCACAAAACTTTACAATTTTATTTATACCAAAGTGTCATATTAAATTAACATAGTTATGTCTAAATATGTTCTCCACAAGAACAAAATTCTTAGGGTGCTATTCACAGACATTTCGCAGCACGCGCTACGAGCGTACTAAGCTAGCCCCGGCTATCCACTGCTTACTAGTACAGAATTCAAATCATATCCTATCGCTAAAACTGGTTTATGAATACGAAAAACGCTGATCATCCATCGGAAGCCCGCGATAAAAATGTCTATGAATACGGCCCTAAGACTTTTGAATTGGGGATGAGCAGAATCTGTCTATGATTATCTACATAACAAATAATGAAGTTATTTGGCACATTTTATTGGCTTGAATACGGAATATTACAATTGAATTGTCTCCATTCAAAACACCATACTGGAGCCTAAGGCACAGATGGATCAGCAAATTATAATCAGAAAAACATTTTGTATTAAATATTTTAAAGCGGCGCGGGTAATTCATACATCCCCCTTTTTTAAAATTCAGTATTCCCTAAGTTAAAAATGTTCACACTTAAGTGCATTTTTCTCAGAAACTGCTGAATAAATTTGCATGAAATTTTTTACAGTGTTTTCTACAGTCTATGTTCTACGAAGTAGACGACAGGTTTATGAATATCACATACATAACATGAGAAAAAACATATATTTGTGTTGAAAAAATAATAGCTATTGTGAAGCAAAATATATTATTTATTATGTTTCACTAAGAGTGAAATATTTAACTAAATATTGGTTTAAAATTTACAATAATCATTACTTGATGATTCAAAAAAAGTACAAGGGATATAAGTGTTTATTGTAGCAAGTAATGCGCACTTAAATTATGAGGCATATTTAACAATGTGTCCTCAAAATCTGTGCTTTAGTGGCTGGTCATGATAATATCTTTGAAAAATATTGGAGTGCAAGAGGTCAAATGACTTTATTGTCAAACGCCTGGCATTAGAAAACAACAACAACATATTTAACAATGTGGGAAAACAGCTTAGCAGTTAGTTTTTTATCCAAGTGCAAAACAAAAAGGTCCTAACTAGTTGTCTTTTATACCACTGAATTCAGAATAATTTATTGTATAATCATGACAATTTTTATTCCACTCTGAACACTAAAAGCCTAGAAGTAAAACTGATTTTTTTTTTTACTGAAATGCTTTAATCGTACAGCGATCACTACCGGTCCCCTAAAGCAATTCATACAGTAATGACGTGAATGAATCTGAACGTTTGCTTTAGTTTAAAAGTTATTTTTAATGTATGAATATTATAAATGAAAATAATTTACTAATTTTAATAATAAATATAAAAGCAAAATTCTAACGACGGAAAGGAAGACAGTTTTAATATTACATCTGTATGTAGCAGACGTAAGTCGTGAGCGTTGGATGCGATCGGGCATGGGTTCGAATTACAGTTAGGTTTTTAATCTAGTTCAAACTATAAGGTCAATATCAGCTAAATCCATACTGAATCATAGAACTCATCTGGATAAATTTAACTGTCGATATCACAATTCGCATCGGTAGCAAATATCTACGTACCTAATTGATTAGGCTTCGTACATCACTAATAGGAATACATATTTCAGTTTGTTACAAAAATTGTACATTACTAAACGTATACATTATTTCCGTAATATCATCGTCTTAATCATCATCATTATGGTTCACCTTCAAGGTTTAAAACCGTTGGTCAATACAGACTCAATTTTTCAGGCCGATGGGTCTATCTGATAGTAAAGTAGGTAATCCTCCATTTCTTTCTCTATATGGAGTGTAAATAATCATGGATGGGCAACTCGTACTCTCGAAGTGTGAACACAACCTCAGTGCAGGTAGAACGGACTCTGTATAGTACGTCCGCTCAAATGAGAGCCACTTGGAATGTGTGATTGGACACACTTACCGCAGGGAGCAAGTAGGCACGCGACTCCGAGCAGGTTCCATGTAAACAACGCTGCGTTGCCATCTCTCCCTTCTGCAGACTGGAATGAACCTTCGTGTGCGTCTTGTAAATACAGAACTAAAACACGAACACCTTCTATTCAAAGTCTGTTGAGTTCACTATTTAAATCAATTACACAAGATTCCAAGCTAGCTTCTAAGTAGCGATAATCATTTTCTTTTGTCTTTACATGTTCGATATACTTTACTCAATGCTTTTTATTGTTAATGTCGTCCATCACAGTTACTATTAAATCGCGTACTTCTTGAACAGTTTTATTTCCGAATGCATTTTCTGACCGGACATTTCAATTCAGTTCCGACTAAACGAATTGTATGGCAGTGGTAGGGGGGCAGTCGTAGTACAACATGGCCGTATTTTGATGATAGTTCGTCAGTTACATACATCTTTTTTCTGTAATGGCTACGTTTAATCTCTTGTAGCAGACGTAACTTTGTTGTTGGGAGTGGCGTGGGCAAAGGGAAGTTATTTTCACGTTTTAATGACAACTATTGTTGATCTAGTGGTAGGTACAGGATTTACAATAAGGGAATGGTATGGGGCATTATCCATAATGATGACAGACGGTTCTTCCAGTCGTTTTAGCAAACATTTCTCAAACCATTCTTCGAAGATTTTAGAATTCATAGTCCCACGGTAATCAGCCGGGGCATCACACATACTTTGGTGGGTAACGAATAATGCTCCTGGAATGAAACCATTTCTTCCCCCCGCATGTAAAATTGGTATTCGTTGTCCTTTACCGGAAGAAAAATTGTTGTCACAATAACTTGAACCATCTCACCAACGACACTTTACTCCGTCATGGGTACGATACCATGTTTCGTCTAAGTATACCTCTTCATAACCCAGTTGTCGATAATACTCTATATTCAGTAAATACGAGGAACGCCACATCCGTATTCGTAATGATTCCATTGCTGCTGGTTGAGATCCATGAATTTCATATTTAAACCCCATTGAATGTAATGGTTCCAGTAAAGTATTTCTTTGATACGGAAACTCATATTGGGTAGCTTGTGTTTTATTACGCATTGCATTGAGAAGTTTAACGTTGGAGCTATTTTATTTATATCAAGCCTATATGAAACACAAAAGCCACAATATACATTTACTGTCCTCTGCCTCGTTCTGAGCTAACTGTATTATACTTCCGGGCTCGTCTGAAACCAAATACTAAGTTATATGCAGTTGTACTCGGAGCACCGACTTAGATCTGTCAACAGCGCTGGCGTACCAATAACTAGCCACGTGCTTCAAGACTGAAACACCTGACGCCTCCCGCTCAAGGTAGGTGCAAGTGGCTCTCATTTGAGCGGATGTACTATACTGTAGCGTCGGTATACAAGTTTGCTCGCGTCTGCAGTAAGTGGCGGCTCGTTTTAAGTGAAACAATATGATCCCTATATCATTTCCCTTTAGTGATGAGTCGAAAGAGAAAGATTTTTTATTAACAAAGGAGGTAAAGCTTTTATTATGTTCTATTAACTTTCTTACGCATGACATTATATGTTACAAATAAACACAGTGAAGGTTTTAGTAAAGAAATACTGTCTAGATCTGCTTTAGAATAGCTAAAGGTAAAAATGGGATATCAACAAGGTGAGATTGACATCGTTAGCATGTTGTGCGTGCGAGTTACAGAATTGCACAACATATGATCGACCAGCTAAGAGCATTTATGGATATATTTTAAATGTGGCAGTATCATGTAGAACATAGACAACTTCACTTTCTTTGACTGTAAACTATCTTGAAGAGTGATAAGAAAATCTTCTTATCAAATATAGACCTCACTTCAAGACCTACAGCAGAATTCACTGGTAAGTTTGGAGAAACAGTGACAATTGACAAGGAATCGCGATTTTTCTGAAATTCTTTTAACATACAGCCGATAGAAGATCCTGAAAGTTTATAGATTGACTTGACAAATCTACAGAACAGCACGCCACTCAGATTCTAGCGAAATCAGGAATCGAACTGTTCGTAATGCTATCTAAGTCAGGATTTCCAAATACACTCTTTGCTTCCATATATACTGTATGTACTTGAGTCAGAGTTTAATACAAGAAAGAAGTGTAAAATCTCTCAATGTACAGAAAGAGCTTAGAAGTAAGTTTATTCATCTGCCGTGAAATGTTAAAAATACTTCCTTAAATTTGTGTTTGTTTTGCGAATATAGACTATTACATTTCTGAGAACAGAGGAATACTCTTTAATGTATAAAGAATTGTAAATTCTCGCGTTCTATGTTTCCAATAAGACATATAATAATAAATATTAACAAATAGTACAATAATAAATAAGTGTTGCAGCTACGTTTGTTGTCTCTTGAAAAGGTGTATTCAGTGTGTTCAGGTTGTGTTTCCAGTACTAAACTAATGTACAAACTATGAAAGAATATAATATTTTTATGAGTGTTTAGGTACAGTCTGTCTAAAATTACTATAATTATTGTACCAGCGTCATTCTGAAATTCAAATCATGGAGTAGATATCACGACCACCTGCATGAGCCGCCAGAGCTCACCGCGGCAGTGAACTGCTTTTGCTCGAAACTACAAACAATTTGTAACTGCTGCGACCGACTCCGTCTGTCTTTCTCTCTTTCAAGGTTTTTTTTAGCACTTTGTGAGCACGAGTTTCCCATCCATGTAAATGATCTTCTTCGGTATTCCATTATTTTCCACTAGTCATATCCGTGCGCTTCGCAGCACTTATTACAAATAAATATCATTCACTTAAATCTCTCATATTTTAAAATACACCTTCGTTACTACTTACTGATTAATTAACTTATTACAATTTGTAGGTCATTTACTCCTGAATTATTTTCAAGCTGTATTTAAAACTATTAACATAACTTATTATCATGGAATACTCTCTGAAACTGATCAATCAATTCTACGTTTAAGCTTATATTAGACCTAACAGATGATTGGTCTGCGTCTGAAAAAATATTGTATTTGTAAGAACTGATGATTATTGTCTGGAAAAGTCTTTATACTGTACTCGGTAAATCTATGCTAATAATAAATCTGTAAGCGAAATTTTTCTGGTAATTTTCGCTTTTCCAAAAATAATTGGTGTTAACATATATAATTAATCATCCTGAAACCGAAAATCGCTTTTTTGAAATTTTTGTTGTATGTCTGTCTGTCTGTCTGGAAGTTTGTTACCTTTTTACGCGATAATGGCTGAACGGATTTCAATGAAAATTGCAACATAGATAAAGTTCGTTGTAACTTTGATTTTAGGCTATACGGCATTCAAAATATTTTATTTAAAAAGGGGGGGGGGTTATAAGGGGGCCTGAATTAAATAAACCGAAATATCTGGCTTATTATTGATTTTTGTGAAAAATGTTACATAACAAAAGTTTCTTTAAAAATGATTTCCGATAACTTTTATTCCAGGCAAAATTTTGATAGGACTGATATTTAATTCTGTCTGTCTGCCTGGATGTTTACCTTTCCACGCGATAATGGCTGAAAGGATTTCGATGAAAATTGGAATATACATTAAGTTCGTTGTAACTTAGATTTTAGGCTATATGGCATTCAAAATACTTTATTTAAAAGGGGGGTCATAAGGGGGCCTGAATTAAATAAACCAAAATATCTCGCTTATTGATTTTTGTGAAAAACGTTACATAACAAAAGTTTCTTTAAAAATGATTTCCGATAAGTTTTATCCCGGCAAAATTTTGATAGGACTGATCTTTAAGGATATATAAGAGTTTTAAATAACAATACAATACATTTCCACCGCTGCCTCTGATTATAGTGTCGTTGTTCCGTAACTTCTATGTGCAAAATATTAAATTTTTTAGTAGGAATAAAAACAAATTTATTGATTCTATGGCAGTAGTGCATAGGAGATCGTAAGTTCTTACATCTTCGAAAGAAAGAAATATAATTAAGTTATATATATATATATATATATATATATATATATATATATATATTTGCTGCATCACTATTTAAATTGTTTAATAGAGCAAAAATCTGAAAATCGATATGTGACATAGGAGTTATTGCAGGAACGACGACGATAGCTACAATGAAATCAAAACAAATGATTCCGTCTATTTAAGGCGGCCTTGACGTTTATCAATATTAGGGGAGAGTCGGGTAGTATCGGACATCGGGTAATATCGGACAGCGAGTTTCTTTCATCTACCACACGATGATAGTACCTGACTGACATGATTACGTTTCTGTGATGTCGCATAGAGAAACGTAACCATGTCATTCAGGTACTACCATATGGTGGTAGATGAAAGAAACGCACTGTCCGATAATACCCGATGTCCGATACTACCAGACTCTCCCCTAATATACAGAGAATATTTGGTATGATGTAATCTCAGAAGCTAATTTAACCTTCACTATTTGAAATTTGTAGTTTCTCTAGATGGATGTAATGCTAGGACTGAGGTAAGATGAAAAGAAATCTGTACGCACAAAAAACTTGATATTCTGTCGAAATATTGTATAACTTGATTATTGCAACTTTATTTGGTCCACATAAAATACTCTAATTTTATACACTCATTTTATCATAGAGATCACTGGAGCTGAGTTATTTTGAAAGATGTCATGAAATGGCGTTCCTGCGCTGATAATTTACCCATATTCATTTCCTGTGTTTCTTAAATTAATATTTATGTAGGGTACCTCATTTTTTTATTTGCATAAACAATGATATACAACCGAGCGAGTTGGCTCAGGCGGTAGTATTTGATACACGCATTCGGCGGTCCCGGGTTCAAACCCCGTGGCCGACCAATCTGACTGGAGTTTGTCATGATTTCCCTTAGTCATAAAGTCAAATGCCGGATTGGAAAGATACATGCCATTATTCATCACCGCCTCAAATACCAATACCAAAAACATTAATCAAAGTCCATAATCAGTTACATGAACACAAGCCATCTACAACACACAATAGAAAGAGGAACTCAACAAGAGTAAAAACGGCCTGCTGATATACCCACACATTCTAAACACCCGCCATGACCACAGATGTTAAGGCGTGAATAAAATAAACTTAACAAAAAAAAAAGATGCACAGTAAGGTTAACATAAAAATGATCTTCGTACACAATCAACTCTATTAATTTGGAGTGATTTATTAAAGGATGCATTGAAGACTAATTTAGCAAAAATGTTAAACGAATTATCTTTGCACCAAATGAGTGGTCTCTGGACCAAAATGATAGCATTTTAATTATTTAAATAGAATTTAAATTAAGTAGCATATTAAACGATTTATTCTTCTATCAAACACGAATATTCCCTGGACCCAATGTTCTATTTTAATTATGTAATTATTTTATATTTATTTCAAATAAGTGCAGCGGAGCGCACGGGTACAGCTAGTTACAAACAAAAACAATTAACAAGGTACCTCAGTCATAACCTCATACAACACCAGGTGAAAATATGAAGTAATTACATAATTAAGTTACGATAGTTGGTCCAGGAACCATTCGTTTTTGGTAGTACAATAAATCGTTCATTATGTTTCTTAATTGAAATTATATTCAAGTAGCAATTAAGAAACGATGTTTTTTCCAGGGAAAGATAATTATTCCTTTAACGTGTTTCTTAATTGATATTGTATCAAGGTAATTAATATAGGGCCTACGGTTAATTGGTTCAGGGAACATCCGTTTTTGTAGCAGGATAATTCTTTTAAAGTTTCTATATTAGTCCTAAATACAATCTTTAATAAATCCCTCCATACTACCATCAATATAGCGTTGGTTGTATACGAAGATAATATATTTTTTGTAGGCCCAATGTGCATAATTGTTTACGTAAATAAAAACAAATTAAATTTAACATGGTATATAAATATTATTTTTTAAGAAAAACAGGAAGGAAAATGTGGGTAAATGATGAGCATAGATACACCACTCCGTGGCAATTTGTAAAGTGACTCGGATAAACTTAGAACATGAAAATGAACACCTTCAGGAAGCTTCACTGTAAAATAGGCCTACTAACTTTACTCAATTTATATTTTTTCTCAACATCATCTCTTTTTTCACTATGAAATTGTGGTATAGATTATCTCAACTATACTAGTATTATTGTTATTATTATTATTATTATTATTATTATTATCATCTTAATGTAGTCTACTTCTCAAGTATCTTGTCCTGGTGTTTAAATGTTAGCTTACAAAGTATGTACATTTGTGATTTATGTGTGTTTCTGTTTATCTATTCTTCTCAAGAATATGATCCTAGTATAAGAATTTTATATTATAATTTAGGAACGAACAGAGACTTTTATTTTTGTGAATATATCTGTGTAATACTCTGGTATCAGAATCTTAAATTTCAATTCAGGAAAAACAGGTATGTTTGTGATTAATGTAATATTTTACGTCATTTTCGAGTCTTTCTTATCAAAATGGAACTGTCCTCGAACACGAGCTTTGTTATATCGGGGTACTTTCATGTAGAGTTTTTATGTATGATATAAATAAATAAGTAAATAAATAAATAGGTAAATAAATACATAAATAAAAATATATACATAAATAAATAAACAATAAATAAACAAATAAATAAAATAAGTAAATAAATAAATACTAACTTATGAAACACGAGAAATGTTCTAAACATATACTAGGCCTACATCGATTTTTATGTTTCTTAATGTGTAGAATAATATTGCGCATTGTTACAGAACTGTTCATGTAAAGTAGTGAAGGTAACTTTGTGTATAGAGTAACACGACGCATTATGTTCTCATTTAGCCTACTTTATGCATACCATCTTAGAAATAACAGAAACTATGTTCGATACGCTGGATTTCAGATTACCAGATTTCCGGTATTTATGTTACCTATACAATTTTTAATGTAGACATACAAGTAACGTTCAAATCTGGTGATTGGTGATCTTGAAGGACAACGGCTTTTTTAATTGCATAATATCCCGCATCACGAACAACTAGCGCAATGAGAAACTTGAAGCGCAACAAGACGCTATTTTGATATTCCAACTATCACTCAGAAATTTATCCAGAGCTGTTTCCGGGGAAAACATGATGAAGTTAATAAATTCCTTACTTTGTTTTACGTATGTTCTCAACAAGCAAATCATAATCCTTCAGCAAAATAAGACAAACAAAACTAAAATGTTAGTTCGCCGAGATAGCTCTGTGGTAGCGTGTCTGCCTCCAGATTAGCCTGCCCGGGTTCGATTCCCGGCGAGTAATATAAAATTTCCACCTCGGGACAAGGAAAGAAGGCGGTGCACGACTTCTAATCACTAGATTGTGCACCAATATGCCTGGATTAAATCCAAAATCTCTCCGCAGTGCATATGAAGAGAAGACATATGTCACTGCCCATAGTGATTCGTCCGTCGGATGGGGACGTTAAGCCTGGCGGCCCCGTTGGTACTATTCGACAGGAGTAGACTACGTGCCAGCACCGGGTTTCCCCTTCTCCCTTCCCCGTCTTCATCATCATCACTCATTCCAGACACTACACGTACACGTACACTTACACATACACTCGCCTTAGTACACGACGTAACTCTCCACAGATACCGTAAAATGGGGTGACTTTGAACGCTGAGGTGACTTTGAACAGTACCTTAGCGCCTTTCTAAATTAAATGCTGTACCCAATTGCGAAAACACTGTTTAATTTATCAATAAATTAGTTCAGTTTTTTCGCAATTGGGTACAGCATTTAATTTAGAAAGGCGCTAAATTACTGTTCAAAGTCACCTCGGCTTTCAAAGTCACCCCACTTTACGGTACTCATCATGTAGGCTGCAGTGTGACCCGCCGAAGTGGTCACAGTTCTGCATGCACGGATACACATTACACACACACAAACTACAATGTTGATATGTCAAACGGAGTTTCAATTGCTGAATCTACAGTATTATATAACATTTATATTCTTAGCAATGCTTCTCAAAGTATACTTCTAACATGAGTGTGTTCTTTTGTAATTTTGTAGAATTGTGCAGCCATCTTGGGGTACGTCATGATTCTGTTTACATGTCCAGCATTTTACTCTACTTTGTCACTTATTGCATGCAGTCAATGCGAAAAATTAAGGATTTCGCTATCGAATATAAAACAGAAACAACTCCTTTCGTTGGATCACATTTCAGTAACTGGACATGGACAATCTGAAACGTTAGAAGAAGTGTTCATTCTCATGGAAGAGGAGTTGAATGAATGCATCAAATTGCATCAACAAATTATGAGGTATATTCCTACAATACCTTTGGTGAACCATCTTACTGGTTTCAAAATAGTACATACTGATTTCACTCACACGTTAAAGTTTCGCTTTGCATATTGTGTGTCTTCTTCTTCTTCTTCTTCTTAATATTCCTCACCACCACCACTACCACCACCACCACCACCACCACCAATGCTGTTAACAGCTCGTGTACACCACTTCGTCTATTTTTTGTTATGTATCCCTTTTTTTGTTGGTTCCTTATTCAAAAATACTAATTCTAAAGTCTTAAGTTACATTAAATTCTTTAGTGTAAAATTATCAATACAGCAACACTTCACAAAGGTCGGAACGAATTGCCTGGGTGAAGTTATTTCGGGGTTTTTCCCTCACTCCTATGGATGAATATAAGGTAACTTTATCAGGCGCTTGGAAATCCACTCATCTTCGCCACTTACTTTCTTCCCCTATCATCATTTCATTCATCATCCCGTTACTTCCTTTCAGATCGCTGTATAGGTAGCCCTGCGAAGCTGCTGGCTCTCTCGACCGGCCTCCGTGGATTGTATTCATGCGATGATGAATAGCTTCTGCAACGCAACCCGAAGCACACCTTCTCGGGGGAGGACTTCCGCCTCGGACCGTTAAGGGAGCCTTGGGATAGTTGCCGAAGCAGAAGTGGTACATGGACTCTGTTGGCTATAGGGACCGGTCGTTAAGGGAGTTAAGTGGTTAGGTCGGTGCGCGTAGGGGATCGGTGGGCACGCAACTCATTCCATATAGCCTATGAACACAATAGACCTCAGGTCGTAGTGCGTGGGATGTTCCCTCCCACCCTCCTAACAAGGGGGAAAAAACTGTTCATTTGACCATAGTTTCTGATATAATTTGTTATAGTTAGTGAAAAAACAGTTAAATAAAGAATTTTATGAGAACAGAATTATCAAATGACAATTATTAACCTGAACAGTCACGTTGTGTTTAGAAACTGCTAGGATGAAGGATTTGTACTTATAACCATTCTTCCCTTCAAAATGAATAGTACTTCAGTTCTTAGTCCAAGATCTTAACTTATCTAATCTAAGAAAGGAATCTCATTTCAGTTATTCAGAAGTCTTCGGATTTGAAATTATTTCTACTGACACAGGGATATTTCGTTTTATAGACAGGAAACAAAAACCTGTTGAAGAGGAAAATTTTTCTGTGATAGGTTACCACAGCATTTCTTTCATATATACTTTGGAGACGCCACTGGTAAAACTTATAGGTATTGTGACGTGATATTAGCCAGCAAGCTGTAATAAAATAATGTATAATTAAACTCATATTCATTCATTCATTCATGGTGTTGTATTCATGGGCAGGTCTTTCACTGCAAAACCCAGCATTCTCTAGTATTTTCTATTATCTCCCTTCCTCTTTGTTTCCTCATATGATCCATAGATATGTATCTTAATGCCGTCTATTATCTGATATCTTCTTCTGCCACGAACTCTTCTCCCGTTCACCATTCCTTCTAGTACATCCTTCAAAAGGCAGTTTCTTCTCAACCAGTGACCCAACCAATTTATTTTCCTCTTTCTGTTCAGTTTCATCATCATTATTTCTTCATCCACTCTTTCCAACATAGCTTCGTTTCCCATTTTGTCTGTCCACTTCACACGCTCCATCCATCTCCATATCCACATTTCAAATGCTTCTATTCACTTCTCTTCACTTCGATAAGATTTGCATGAACTGAAATTGATCTTAATTTTATACAAAATTCATTCAACCAATATTTTTCATTTTGTGATGCCCTCAAAGTGATGCTTTCAGAGTAAGGTTCACCAGCTTCAGTGATTTGAATTACAATTACCGTAAGATTCATTGACCGAATTGTGTACTTTATTTAAATATTTATTGTTTCACTTCTGTAAGTTCATTGTGAAGTGATTTTTACCCATATCTCCCCATTTCATTCGTTATAGTATCTGGTCCAGTTGACTTTGAATTTTTTAATCTTCCGTGTTTTCAAGTATGGTAATTGTAACTCAAGTCACCGAAGCTGGTAAACTTTACTCTGAAAGCATCAATTTGAGGGCATCACAAAATGAAAAATATTGGTTTAATGGATTTTGTATAAAATTCAGTGCAACGATAGAACCAAGGAGAAACCGCTTATCCTTAAATCTTGTTTACTAAACATGGGGCCTTTAATACCATCCTGTATAGGGGATGAAATCGGAATTTGGGGATGACGATTATGGGCTCCAGCACGAGATATTAGACAATTTTTACAGAGGACTGTTTATTCATTAAAAGCACTGTATTAAATAAATTATAATAGGCCTATGTGGAATAATTTACATGTACATTTTTACAATTTTTCTTCTTACACAGGTACAAGAACGAAATGGAGAGCACCTTCAGTATTTTCTTTGCTGGCATTTTCCTACTAATACTGGGTGAACTCTGTCTCTGTGCATTTTCGTTTGTGCTCGTAAGTTTGTCTTCTTCATTTTGTAGAGGAATATTCTTACTTTTAGAGTCACTCATTTCGGTCCTTAAAATTGAAATGGACCGATAAACTTTCAAGCATGCATAATTTTCTACCAGTATGATGTCACTTCACAGAGGATGAATACAGTCTCATATCTGAGTTTTGTGCTAAGTTCAAATAAAATCGTATTAATATGTGAGACATTCGGAATACAAGTGGTGCAAGTCCATAGAAACTGTTAGTGAGATATTCAATGTTTTACAAAAATCTAAATACAAAAATCAGTATCACAATTTTTCTTCCAATGTAGGCCTGCATTTATTTAAAAACAAAAATACCCCTTTACCAATACCATAGAAATATAAATAATTGAAAAAAAATTTATGTCTGAAATTAAGTAATGACAAATGAACCATGGACTCGCTTCATTTGTATGCTGAAAATGTTGGAATATTTCATATAGTAATATTGTCAGTGCACATAAAAATAATCACTTGGGTATGACTTTCACTTCTTATACAATTTTAATAATTCTCTATTAGTATTAATAATTATAAATAATTACAATAATGTCCTAAAAAAACAAGTTTATATTCTATTCTGTTTTCATATAAGTTACTGTCCTATGATGTTTTATTAACAATCATAGTAATCTTCACACACAGGAACACTTGAAGAGTTCAGAACCATAGTGGGCCAAGCGCCATTAACTAAAACCGTAGAAAACAAGGGTTAAAATGAAGATATTACCATAATTCAATGGAAACATATAGCAAGTAATATAAAGTATATACATTAAAACTAAATTATATATCAAATTTCATTAAACTCTAGTATTCACTTAACTTTAACCCTTGCTTTCTCCGTTTTTAATAAATGGCGCTTGGACCACTATTGCTCTGAACCCTTCATTTACTAATTCACTTGAGAAGTTATTTAAAACAAAATTATAAAATAACCATAACGTAACTAATCCATAGCTAATTATGTGATTTTTTTCTTCACTTTCATTTTCAGTATCTCATTTGCTTCAAGTTGCATCAGATAGCGACAACTCTTCACTATGCATTTAGTCTGATTCAAATAATTTTTCAAGTCCACTGCTTTGGAGTAACGGTTAGCAAGTCTGACCATGAAATGGACCCGGGTTCAAATCCTGATTGGGACCAGTTAAAAGCTTGAGGATTTTTCTGGGGTTTTCTCTCAACTAATGAAAAACAAATACTGTAGCCTACTGCGTAACGTTCGGCTCTGGATCCTGGACTCATCTCGCTAGCATTATCACCTTAATCTCATTCAGATGCTAAATAAAATTAACAGTTGAAAAAGCGTCGTAAAATGACCAACTAAAAATAATAATTTTCAATCCAACGCTCAAATGAAAATAACATTAACAATCACTAAACAAAAAACTAACAGCAAACATTACAGGTTGCTAAGTGAGGTGGACTTACTTCACTTGTCTTCTGACAAAATGTTTCAGTGTTCTACCATCTATTGTCAAACTATTAAATAACAGATTCATTTTATTACTTATTTAGAAAGATTTACATTGTTGTATCTATTAAACATTAAATTAGTAGGCTAAATGTTTAATGTTTGGACTTGCACCACTTGTATTCTAAGTGCCTCACGTAAGTGAATGATGAATGACAGAATGAAGGGTCTAACAGAGGAACGGGCGATTATAAATAGTGCATTGTTAATTTAAGAATTTATTTTTTTCGTAGAGATACACAGTGGACTCTCCTACGTTGACAGAACAGAATTGAAAGTTCAGTCCAATAAGAGTAGTGGGTGTGGCAGGTGAAATAAATACAAATTCTTTTTGGTTCTCCATTAACGAATACAGTACTGTACTTGCATTTCCTGCACGCCCCGAGACTTGTGTATGCGCTTCTATACCACAGTGGGTTTCGACAGTTCCGTCTCACAAACGGCACAATTCTCAAATAGAAAAAGAAGAGTTCATTAATTTAAAATCAGTGATCAATATGGATGTCCTAATCAATAAAATATTCTGTTTTCCTTTAACAAAAGTATCACTACAAGACATAGAACCAATTCCCATTCAAATGGCAAACCCATTTCTTAGTGCCCGTATAGGGGCGTGTCTAATTCTCCTACGTAAGCAGTCGAACTATAGGATGTCGAACTTGATTTCTGTCGAACTTAAGAGCTTCCACTATACGTGAGATCATTAAGAGCATAGTCTGCTATTTAAAAGACGTCCTTTAAGTGATTATTATTGAGATGGAAATGTGTTTTGTCAGAAATCCACAAAATGCCGATGAATCCCTCGTCCTCATCCATGCGATTTAAGATCTCCTCACAAAAGACCCTTTATTGAGAATATCGCGATATTTTTATTGATGTACCACCTGAATCTAGGATACCTATAGGCTATAAATAGGTAAATCGCATGAGCACAAGGCGCAATAAATTAAAACGACGGCAAAATTTACGCCTATCAGCCTGAAAGCCTTTTGAAAAAAAACTTTCAATTGCAAAAGCACGTTGTGCACGGTTCAACCTTTCCATGACGACTAAATGGCGTTTTATTGGTAACAGAATGTGTGCGCAGTTGATCGCCCCTCATCTATGCTCTGAAAGATATAGGCTCCTTGAAATCGGCCGTTCCTCTGCCGAACCATAGGCCTATATAATCTATGAAAGCAAGGTAAATTTACATAAAATGTGCATAATAAATTTGTACTTATGTACTTCATGGTGTATGATTTACAGCGTTGGGGAAGCCTTATTAATTTAACACAATCGGTGGTAACGTATTTCATCCACGTGATGTTCATCTTTATGTTCTGCTGGTTCGCAAGTGAACTCACAGATCAGGTAGGCCTGTTTGTATTTATACTGTATATAAGGTAAGACCTTTTTGCTGATTAATAATTCCCTCAATTATCATCTTTCCTCATTCTTATAATAATTTTTAAATCAGTGACAAACGATGTTTTAATTCTTCACATAATTAGTTTTGTTATAGGTATTATGATATCGTTCGTTTGAGATGAGCAGGGCATGTAGCACGAATGGGCGAATCCAGAAATGCATATAGAGTGTTAGTTGGGAGGCCGGAGGGAAAAAGACCTTTAGGGAGGCCGAGATGTAGATGGAAAGATAATATTAAAATGGATTTGAGGGAGGTGGGATATGATGATAGAGAATGGATTAATCTTGCTCAGGATAGGGACCGATGGCGGGTTTATGTGAGGGCGGCAATGAACCTCCGGGTTCCTTAAAAGCCAGTAAGTAAGTAAGTATTATGATGTCATTATTGCTCATGGCTTACAATTATTAAAACTAAAGTTATGATAATGTGGTATACGGCAAAACAAACAACACAACTAAGGAGAAGGTGTTTTTCGTGGAACATTATTTCCGATCATAGGCCGTAGGACGTCAGAATGGGATGTGCGAACCTGATTACAATATTGTAGCCGAGTGTTGTCCATGAGGTATCAGGATCCAGGTTTCTTCTATAACATAATATGGTTTTCAGATGAAAGCCAAATTCACCTTGATGGCTACATTAACCGACAAACAACTCGTTTTTAGGGCTTGAACGGCTTGATGTCGTTATACACAAACCAATGCAGAGTGCGCGGGATACGATTTGGTGCGCCGTGTCCGGTCATGGAATATAGGGCCCTTATTCCGCCGGGATGCTGCACAGAATCCAAAAACAGTAAACTTAGTATAGTACTCTACAGAGACCTCATCATTACCCCATTCGTGCGGGATTTTCGCCGTTTTTATTGCGTCAGAATTTTACCCATCCAACGAAAATGAAAACAGCAAGATAGATAGCGGGGAAGTCACTTGCCCTTGTGCAACAACAATTTGGAGATCGCCTAATTTCTTGTGGAACTCCATTCTCATAAACCTTCCTGGTCCCCTGATCTCATGGCCCCAGATGCCTACATGTTGAAAGAATTAGTTTTCAAGATAGATGACCCACCTACAAATATTTGAGAATTACGCGAGAAGATAACGTCATTTTTCGTGTCCTTACAGCAATCTGTGTTAATCAATATGTTCAAAAATCTTCAGAAATGTTATCGGTAGACTTCGTGGAATTTCCACGAGAATCGCAAGGTTTAGATTAGATTAGATTTATTTATTTAACCTGGTAGAGATAAGGCCGTCAGGCCTTCTCTGCCCCTCTACCAGGGGATTACAACTATAACATGAACAATAAGATTACAATTAATATTAAATTTACAATTACAATTACAATAAAAATTAAAGTACGACAAGAATACCTGATTAATGAAAGCTAGACATTTTATCATAGAAGTTAAGAACAAAGAATATTTTTGTATTTACTAAATTACAAATTAAACCTACAATAACAAAATTCTATAGTGATGAAATTACCGGATATTGAGATATTTTGTGGTAGATTAAAAGAACTATTTACAAGAAACCATGTCTGAACGAGTCTCAATTACTGACCAAGTGCCTAGTAAGTTTGCGTTTGAATTGAATTTTATTTCGACAGTCCCTGATGCTAGCAGGTAGCGAGTTCCAGAGTCTTGGCAGGGCTATTGTGAAAGAGGATGAGTATGAGGAGGTGCGATGGGATGGTATTGTTAGTATTGTTTCATGGCGAGAGCGTGTGTTCAGATTGTGGTGGGAAGAAAGGTAAGTGAAGCGAGACGACAGGTACGAAGGAATAGAAGAGTTCAAGATTTCGAAGAGAAAGAGAAGTGAATGTAAATTTCTTTTCTTATCTAGTTTAAGCCAACCTATTGCTTCCAGGGATGGGGTAATATGATCATATTTACGAACATTGCTTACAAAACGTACACACAAATTATGAGCACGTTGAAGTTTCATTTTGTTGTCGCTGGAAAGGTCAGTCAGTAAAATGTCAGCATAGTCAAAATAGGGAAATACAAGGGTCTGCACAAGGGACTTTTTTAAGCAAGAGGGAAGATGAACATTTATCCTTTTTAGCACATGAATAATAGAATATACTTTTCTGCAGGTTTCTGTGATTTGCATGTCCCAGTTGAGATTATTATCCATGTGAATGCCAAGATTTTTTACCGAAGAACTGAAAGGGATATGCACTGTACTTACTTTAACGGGGGAAATGTCGAGGTGCTTTACAGCGTCGGTTTGCCGTTTGTGTCCTAATATGATTGCTTGTGTCTTTCCAGGATTGATATTAAGATGGAATTTCTTTGTCCATGTCACAATCGAGTCAATGTCTTCGTTCAATTTATCTATAACGTCATTTATTCGATCTAAGCGGGAAGAGATGTAGCATTGAAGGTCGTCAGCATACAAGTGATAGTTACAATGCCTTACATGAGATGTAATATCACTGACATATATTGTGAACAACAATGGTCCGAGTACCGAACCCTGTGGTATCTGCGCACGCGGTATAGACTGTATGAGAACGGAGCGTGCAACGGATGAAGTATGCCTCTGATGTGAACACTGAGCAGTATACTGCGGTTACAATAAAACCTGTATCCTGCATTCAAGAAATATGATGAATGATCAATGAAGTAGGAAATGTCTAAACTTGTAAATACACAATTATTTTATAGTGAGATATATTAACTCTTAAAATTTAATGTGAGATACATCATCCTTGAATATGTGCATTGCAGTGAAGAGTTACGTACATTTTGAGCGACTGCAAAATAACCTCCTCCGATGGTCACTTAAACAGTTTTTATTTTGGGAAAATGTACGTTCAACATCAAACGATGTAATAGTGCATATTTGAAGAACGGAAAGTCACTACTTTTTAGTATACCAACTTCAGATGTCTTGTAGTGACCTGATGGTTGTGAATAGGCAGAATTTTTAGCAATAATGTTTCTCAACTTACATTTCACTTTTTCTGAAATTAGTTAATATTTTTTTTTGATAACAGTTTGTGATACTTTATCCACTATATTAAGGGCTTCTGAGTGTTGTAGTTTAGATGATTAAAATTAGAACCAATGAACAGAATATCTTCCAATAGCTGTTCAGAAGGCAATGATTTTACAGCTGCAACAGCGGAACTGTCTGTGCTATCCAATGCATCAGTTACCTCCATTATTTAGCCTTAATGTTCTGCATAATAATTAACAGCATCCAACCACGTTCCCCAACGGGTCAAGACTGGCTGCGTGGGTAAGGGTATTCCAGGGGCAATTGTTTGGAACAGCAACACTCTCATTGTAGTATATTTGATTGAATTCTTGTCTGCACTGAACAAATGTTAAGCTTTGATTATTCCAACCACAGTAATGCAAAAACAAGTGCTTACATAGGTATACATTAGCTGTAGCTGCTCTATCTATTTGGACCGGTCACAACTCTTAACATCAACTGCGTATACTACGAGACCGGGCGGTCGCTCACCTCCTCTATACTACCGTACTGTACATCGGCAACCTGATCGCATGCTGTGTGTGGCATTTCAACGAAGTCTAGTTATCAGTAATGTGTGTCACGTGATGGTACACATTTTGAACACATACTGTACCAACGTAATTAAATAATATTTCAGTGTCGTATGTTTTACCGCATATTGTACAACAAGTTCCGAAAGTCTTGTCACTCCCCCTTGTTTATATGTTGATGTGCATCCATTTTTAACATGTGATAGCAGATGTGTGACAATGGTTGATACTTCACGCTTCAGCTTGTTTAGTGATTCAGAACATCAGTATGGGCACCATCATTGTCAAGACACAAAATGATACGGCGCCATGTCCTGTGTGAAATTTTCTCCAGCAAAGGCGGTGTGATTTCCCTGTGAGGAATAATTAAGCAGCATGTCTAGAAACATCGATACAAGATAAATTGAAGATTTTAATTAAGCTATTAGGGAAGTGTTCAGGGAAATCACACCGCCTTTGCTGCGGAAAATTTCACGCAGGACATGGCGCCGCATCATTTTGTGCCGCGACAATGATGGTTCCTTACTGATGTTCTGGAACACTAAACAAGCTGAAACGTAAAGTATCAACCACCGTCACACATCTGCTATGACATGTTCAAGATGGATGCACATCAACATACAAATAAGGGGGGGTGACAAGACTTTCGGGCTTACTGTTCATTATCTGAAGCTACAAACTAACCTCAGTAAACTTAACACAACACAAAGAAATAAAATCAAAATAGATACTTGTATCATGGCTAGGACTGGCACATTCCGTACCACAACACAGGATTCGGTTTACGTACTTCCAGAGCATAGCTACTGTGCTACAACCATCTTGTAGACATTACTGCTTGTACAGACCGATTATTTAGTCCTGACAGCTCAGCGACGCGAAAGAGGGGAAGTAATAGGAGTAGTGGGAAGAGTTCCGGAGTAGAGATAAGGACGAGCGGTCGGCAAAGGAATGCAGTACAGCTTAACTGTACTAGAAACATACAGCTCTATCGCACGCATGGCATCCGATCGCTTCGAAGACAAGCGAGTAACTAACCCATACACCCCTTGGCGTAACTAAATGGACTCGCCTGACCCAGGAGCATATGTCCGGCGACTCACAGGACTATATAATCGTACTTCTGTTATATTTAGGCTACGCTATTTTATGGTTATTGCATTTGCATAATTTCATATTACTTTTCCCAGATGTGTGAAATACAATATTTGTTGTATTACTTTGTCATCAGTAACAATTTTGACTCTCTCAATATCCCTTTGATTTTGAAAGCTCGATATTCATGTTATTTTCTCCCCCAATCTCTGTAACACTGAATAAATGAATTCGCATAATTTATATTCAAATCTCAGATAGAAACTTTCATTGTGACGGAAGCAGAAAAATGTGAAAATATCAGATTTCTAGTTCTACTGTACGGGAATAAAGTGAATCGGGGGAGATGACTATTGGGAGAAGATGCTTATTTCTTTGTAGTTTCACATTCTTCCAAGAGAGAACGACACGCTCATGTCTTCATGATAACTGAGACAGTGGAATGTCTGTAGAATGGAAGCTAACTAATTTTGCCACGTGCTCTTGTTGTGAGAAGAAGAAAAGCAAGAAAATACCTCATTTTACTGCTATAAAATAATTGCAAAGGTATGTTAAAATTTTAAAACATCCTTGAATTCGTAATAACTGTCAAACCTTTGTAATGGATATTGTAGTAAAGGTTCTAAAGTTTGTATTGTTAACAACCAACGACTTTTTTCCGCCATCTTAGGTTGCGTCACAGCACTAGGCATCTTACCCCGATACTTTGGGAAGATGATCACTTTTGCGGGGTAAGATGGCAAGTTGCTGCAAGAGTTTTATTTTTTTGTTTTATTGCAGGGAGTGTGTAAACGTTACGTAAGATCCTCTGATAGAAGTCAGTGGATTGAGGACAGTCTTCAACTTGCGATGGAACAAAGTTATAATAGAGAGTATGAACTGTTTTAGAGCATCGCAAGCATACGGGATTTCTTACCGTACCTTTAAATGCCTCCTAAAAATAATTATGATAAAAAAAATGTATTGGATTAAATTCATTGTGTGCAAGAAGTGATTTCACGAGTCTTGCACACGGCAATAAAATATGTACAATGACTAAGTAGTGATAAACGAGTGAGAAAGTGTCCATGAGCTTTAGATTAAGTCAATTTTGTTATATATATATCAAACTAGGTAAAATACATATATCAGTAAATGTGTTAATTGAATTTGCCATCTTACCCAACTATCGAGGAAAGATGCCTACATGGCAGGTAAGACGGTATTTATAAACATGGTAATTAATCTTTTCTGTTTTGTACAAAAAATATAGTTTCAAAATACCTTCCAGACTTTGATATATCAATATGAAATTCAAAACTAAATGAACGGTATCTTAAATTTTCAATCAAAGAAAAAGTCAGGCATCTTCCCCCGATCCACTCTATATTTTCCTATGCTAGTAATAATGTCCTAAAGGAAAGTGGATATTAAATTGTTTTATAACAATTTGTTGTGAATATTTTAGTTATTTTCTTAACTTCAAAAGTCAACATATTGACAATACCAAAATTTCAAGTTCTTTATCTCATAACTGTTCCCTTGCATTTTCAGATAACCTTACATTCAAAATTCCTCTAAAGTAGCTCGCAATCTAGCTTCACCGATCATATTGAATTACATCAAATATAAATTTATATAACGCAAAGAAACGACGTTTCTTCGTTTTCAGGCCTTAAGAATTAGAGATGCGGTATGGGATTGCGACTGGGTTGGTACTCCTGTCTCGTTCCAGCGATCCCTCGCCATTATGATAGCCTGCGCCAATCAAGAGGTCGTTATGACAGCTGGCAAGATTGTTCCCATCTCCAAACAAACAATAATGAACGTACGTACTATTGCAATTTTTGGGTAGAAAATTCTAAATTATTTAAATATCAATGTCATACAGACAGTAATTAATTTTGTGACTCGCCAAATATCGGAATTCCTAGTGTTTCCAATCTCGAATTTAAAAATAAATATTAATTCATTACGGAAACTTTGAAGTAAAACTATTTTTACTTGAATTATCGATTTTTTCTGTCTCTTTTAGTAGTACCAATTCATTGATTTGTAACTGTCATTCATATTATATAAATAGGAATAAAATTAAATGAAAATAATAAAGATATATAGGGTCTATTAATCATTTCCTAAACCGAGTTACATATTTAAAGACTTCATGAAAAATAACAGTTCTATATAGTGCATGCAGGTATGATATCAAACTAATAAGTAATTATAAATTAATGAGAGGACAAAATATGAAGTTGCATGTAACTTAATACTTTGGTATCTTTGTTTTATAAACGACTTGTGTTAATTGAAACAAGTGTTAAAAGTGTGTAATCAGGATCTAGATTGAAGAAATTAAAAGAGTAAATACCGAGCGAATTAACTCGGGACGGTAGCGTTTGATACTTCTATTCGGGAGGTCCTATTGTTAATGCAATCGACCAATATTATTCTTCCCTTGCGTTTATAATTTTTTGTAAACCTCTCATTTCATCCATTCCCATAGAAAAAAAAAACGACAGAAATAAGACCTGTGGACCTTGGTAGCCTATGCATGTGACTACCGCGACCGATCCAATACTGGGGGAATGTCAGATTTAGATAACTTGTCACCTGACGACTAAAATGTAATCTGGAGCTCCGCCATACTGGAAGAATATGCCCATTCTTGGAGCCAAAAGAACAAAGAACAGTGCTGCCATCAGGCAATCTCATAACAGCGACACGTATTATTTTTGCACGGCATGTAGTCAATAGTACGTAGTCATTGTATTGTTACGTCATATCATTGTTACGCGTGACAATGAAACAGATATATTCCACACATATTGAAAACTGAACATATATTTAGGCCTATATTAATCTTTTTTTACTCGGAATAGTCCATACTACTATACCATAAAATATTTATTATACTCCTCGAATCGCTCTGTGTATACCTGTACTGTTATTGCAAGTTGTCTTGAACCTTACATCCCCTAAGTCTATCTTTCGAACTGCTCGGTACGGCATGTACTCATCAACGTAACGGCATGGCAAGGATGCCCCTCCCTCGGGTAACGTGACTCTTTTCAGAAAACGTTGGTTCTTTCACTTCACGGCTCTCTATTGTAAAAGAACTTGGTTCAATACAGACATCATCATCTCACGACACTCCGGTTTTGAGAGGAGAACATAGTTTCGTAGTAGGTTTTAATTAACCTGTAATGAGTAAGTATTTAAATATAATCGTGTGTACACTCCTCCTCTCTCATCCGAGCTGGGGACCGGCAATGGCGGAGTTACAACAAATATTTCTATACATTATATAGGCCTACATGACAACCTACAGCTGATCTGTACATATTTTTATAACAATATTTTACAGGCTTATTATTTGAATTTATATTAATTTACAATTATACACAATCCATATCCCTATCATTGCTGCCATCATCGTCTTCATCGCTTGATCCACAAATTAATTATTATTTCGTCAATGGCATCTACTACTACTTTCTGAACAAGATAGAATTCTTCGATTGTATCCCGAATGTTGATCGAAGGCCACTTCAACTTTACACAAGTCCTAATTCTGGAATGAAATAGTATGTTTTGGAGGACTATAACAAAATAATAACTTACAACAGTAATTCATTATGTCGCTCACAGTGCACACACTATTGTACATAACTATTACAACAATAATTTCTAAACATTATATACCTATTCTTTCCCGGAGTAGTGTGAGGTTCGTTCGGTTGTAATTCAATACAGTATTATTCTTAATTCTCTTCACGGAACTAATACCTTTGCCAGAGTATTTAGCCGCTCTCTTATATTCCTTATCAAGAGGTTCCAGCAAACATTTGTTTAATTTTTCCTCCACGCAACACACATATATATTATATTTGCGATAATTTCTTTTTCTCCGCGGTGGTGTGATTTCACATACTTACTACCCTGTAGTTGCTGCTCCATGTTAACAATACTGGTACGCAGTGAAGGAAATAGTTCTATGTTTCTTGACAAGAGATTATGATGCGGAGCATGCGCAAACAACTCAGTTAGCTCCACCCACGTTACGCGCTTCCTTCCCTCTGCCCCTCTGTTCCCGCTCAGGAAGTTCAAGATAACGTGCAATAACAGTACATAGGCCTACTTCGACGTACTTCAAATATTCTTGACAATTTTATTTTACAGATTTTACAAGAGTCAGTATCACTCTTCATGTTCCTACTGCAAGTAAGATTCAAGAATGAAAATGAAGATGTGACTGCAGCTTCATAATACACTGAACTTAGTATTTTGTGCTTAATAGATTAACTTATAGAAAATATCATAGAAATACTAATGTCGTAATGCCGAAATTGTCATAATAAACATTTCGTAACTGGACTTTCCATTCAGAATTCTAATTTACTTTAGTTACATTGTCACATATTACATCAATTCATTACAATTTTCTCAATGTTTACTGTGTATCAGCGATGGCGAAAGCGTGAATCATGATATATACTGAACCTGTTTACAACTAACTTCTGACGTCGACTCAACCCCCTTCCAACCCTAGGCTTACAGTTTTTCTGTACTTATTCTAATCGCTTGCGGTGGCTTATTATCTGTTATACGTGGCGGATTACAAAGTCGCTTTCGAAAATATTTAGTCTAGCTCTAAAAAGCGAAATTTAATAGAGAGTGGGAGCAAGAATTTTTTTATCTTGAATATGGAGAAAAAATATAGTGGCTAGTTTCCTCAAAAGTGTTACTTGGAACATTATGACACAATACATAACGTCATTGAAATGTATGCCAAGTATTAGAAATTACAAGATGCATTTTATTACTGATTCATTAGAAAATTATTATTGATATTTTGTATGGGTGTAGTGCCACTTTTTTGCATTTAAACCAGTTAAATATTGGACTGTAAGGTCGCCAGCAAAATATTGTCCAAATGTATGGTAGCTGCAATTCAGGCATTCATAAACAAACTTAGGCATTATTATGATTGATAACTTAAAAAAATGCGTAATTACACCATTTTCTATACTTAAGCTTAAATTCTCTTCCTAACATACCTTCTAATAAAGTGAATAATTATGTTGATATCCTTGTAATTCTAAAAATGTCTATTTTGTGAGCACAGTTTTTCTGACTGAAGAGATTTGCAACATGACATTTCATTGTATGTTGATCATTTCCTTGTAGATGTAAAAAAATGCAGGTATTGATCTTCAAATAGAAAATACTAATCATATGACATTATCACTAAAACTATAACTAGATGTAACGAATTAACAAGTGATCGAGTTTTCAGTAATTTGTGTAAAAACAAATGCTTCATTCCTTTGCCTATTCCATTGAAGCTGTGTTCGCTACAACGTATGTATGTTAGCAACTATTTAGTGTAAAATACAGATGTAGATCCCGACCGATAATCATATTTTTGACTAACTGCTGCTGGCAGTAACTCATGTAACTCTCATTTTCAGTCACTGATTCTGAGAGAATAAAATATACATTAATGGTTTGTCGTAGGCCTATATGATACACAGTAGGCTATGCAAAATGAAAGCATATTACTATTATCGTAATCTGAGAAAAGCTAATAAAATATGTAAAATGAATGTATTAATGTCACTATTTGATTTAGAGAATAGCTGTGGACAGTTCTAGACACTGCACAATTTGTAAAATATTGCACGTACAAGATTTTTTAATGTAAAAAACAAATAAGGCGTGTATCATATTTATGGAAAATTAAAACATCCGTCACTGACAGAGAACGTTCTTGCTGTAGCTTCGTATCTCTCTTCCTTGACCACGCACACTGCTGCTTTACCGGTTGCATTCGAGTGAATCGGAGGTGTTTAATTTTCACCCCCGTTCCGTTCGAAATTGTGGTTAATGACCTAAGTTTCTAGGATACGAATGATTAGGAGAAATTTTTATATTATTTTCTTTTGTTTCTGATACAAAAAATTTAGAGTTTCAGATCACCATGACACCCCATGGGGGACTCCTAAGGGTAGGAGGAATATCTAGTCTTGCAATTGAAGCACAATTCGATTTCCTGAGTTCTGGGGCGCATACTACTGATATTGATTTGTCTGCTTTACTCATAATTCCATCCCCTAAGCGGCTGTGTATTGTTCAAGGGGTGGTAAATCCTAAATCTTTTAATATAGACTACATGAAATTTTACATTCTAGCTATACAAGGTGATTCACGAAGATTGTGCAATACTCTAGGATGTGATTTCTGGCATCATTCTGACAAAAACTTCATATAAACATATGTCATTCTTTTCAAATTGACTGAGTTACGCCATCCTGAATGTTAAACATAAACGTAGATATTTTCAAGGTTTAAACGTTTATATTACTTACAGTAATGGTACTGGGTGTACTATAAATTCATTAAAGAATATTCACGTTATTACTCACCTAAAAAATCTGTATTAAAGTCTGTTTTTAAAGACCCCGCCTTCTGCAGTAATACAATAGCCGCCCGAGTGTGAATTGCGCGCGCCGCATTCCCTAACTTCTTTGTTCGGATGCTAGTTAGATACGATGTACCGCTGTTGAGTTATCTCTAACCGTGACCCTGATGTCACGAGATTTTGTGTCGCTGCTATCAGCTGTACTGTAACTAGAGTCGGGCAGACTGCCTCATATTATCGCCCGTTCTCGGTTGCGTAATCACCTCAGTCTCGCCCAGTGCGCGAGTACCTAACGTAGCCAAATGACTCATTGATAGAGAACACGAGATTCTCTTGCTCCCGAGATTACCGATACTAGATCACTCCCGACAGTCTCGCAGGTCTAGGCGGGACTGTAGTACTGATAAGCAAGCAATATCGCTCGGGCCGCGCTCCTATAGGAAGCATTGGCTTATACACTTCCCGGTTCTTTAAATATATATCATGTCGTAGCTCCTATAATACTTAATCAATCGCGCTGTAATTTTTTGGATTGATAGCTCAATGTCTAAGGAAAGCATAGAAAAACAAATCGAACTGAAAATCTTTTTTGGAAAGTGAAAAAAAAATATATTAACTTCGATGGAGATTGATCTGTTCAGACTTCACCGCTGGTAAGCGGCAAACTTTTTTGTTTTTCACGTTAGATGGGGGGTCAAAGCGAGAGAAATGTTGAGAAAGGATGGAAATTACTTTTAAAAGTGATGGCAACTCAAAATTTTTACTGGTTCTCGAATAACGGCGAGTTAACCTGTTAGCTCGGGACTCATGACTCAAACGTTTGTTCCGTGAAATTTGTACGGAACCCTTCAACGCTTGAAAACTCGTTATTGTACGGATGGTATTAAATGGTATTTTAATACCGGTAGTTGAAAATGAGGCTATATAGTCCAAGATGGTTTACACTTTACAGTAATTAGGCTATCTTTTATAACAACTAAATAAAAAAATAGTTTGTAACACAATGATATGAAACATAAAAATATTAAAAGCTGGTTCACAAACCGAGAACGGAAACGGCAACGAGAACTAGAACGGAAATATTGTTAAAATAAATGTATTTAAAGGTAAGCATTCACAATTAACTATTCTGAATGCTCACATTTAAATACTGTACATTTATTTTAACATTATTTCCGTTCTCGTTTCCGTTCCCGGTTTATTGTGAACCAGCCTATATTATAGAAAACTACACTTTCTATTGGTGTGCACGTTATAAATTATTGTTACAGAACAATCATTATTGTATTCTAGCCATGTTACAATATAAAATTATATAGGCCTATATGGTTTATAATAATTATCCTATATGTTATAGGAACGAGAATAACAAATTAAGAATTAATCAGATTTCTAATACTTGTACCGGTACCTAATGATAACTTACAAGACAGTAATAAATAATAACCATCATAATAATCCTGATAATCATAATCTTAATCATCCTAATGATTACGATAATGATGATGATAACAGTAATACTAATAATAATGATATGATAATAATAATAATAATAATAATAATAATAATAATAATAATAATAATCGCTGTAGAGTAACGGTTAGCACACCTGACTGTGAAACGATCGGCTTCCGGTTCGAATCTTGGTTGGGACAAGTTAAGACTAATTCACAATAAACCGAGAACGGAAACGACAACGATAACGGAAATATTGTTAAAATAAATACATTTAAATGTGAGCATTCACATTTAACTTTCACGTTCCCGTTTCCGGGCTCCGGCAATCTTCTCGTTAATTGTGAATGTTCACATTTAAATACATTTATTTTAACATTATTTCTCGTTGTCGTTTCCGTTCCCGGTTTATTGTGAACCAGCCTTTACCTGGCTGAGGTTTCTCGCCTCAACCCATTGAGAGCAAATGCTGGGTAACTTTCGGCGCTGGACCCTGGACTCATTTCGCTGGCATTATCATCTCATTCAGACGCTGGATAGCTATAGCAGTTGATAAAGCGTCGTAAAGTAACTAGGTAATTTAATAATAATAATAATAATAATAATAATAATAATAATAACAACCCTCTTTTATTCTCTGTTGTTATGATAAAGCAAATATAAATGACACTCAGGAAGAAACGCAGAATAAATATGGGGGGGGGGGGGGGGAATGCCTGTTATTATTCGTTTGAGAAGCTTTTGTCATCCAGCCTGCTCTCAAAAAACTTGAAAGTTAGAATTTATAAAACAGTTATATTACCGATTGTTCTGTATGGTTGTGAAATTTGGACTCTCACTTTGAGGAACAGAGGTTAAGGGTGTTCGAGAATAAGATTCTTAGGAAGATATTTGGGGCTAAGAGGGATGGAGAATGGAGGAAGTTGCACAACGTAGAACTGCACACATTGTACTCTTCACCCGACATAATTAGGAATATTAAATTCAGAGGTTTGAAATGGGCAGAACATCTAGCATGTACGGGCGAATCCAGAACTGGATATAGAGTGTTAGTTGGATGGCCGGAGAGAAAGGACGTTTGGAGAGGCAGAGACGTAGATGGGAAGCTAATATAAAAATGGATATGATGGTAGAGACTGAATTAATCTTGCTCAGGATAGAGACCGATGGCGGGCTTATGTGAGAGCGGCAATGAACCTCCGGGTTCCTTAAAACGCATTTGTATTTTAAGTAATTATGATCAATTTGTGAAAGGATCTACTCTATTTCGTAATTCTGTCCTTCCCCTTGCAAAAGTGTTTCCATTTCACATTCAGCATTTTATCAGTTGGAAAACAAAAATATCTTTTGTCAGAGTCTTTGGTCCTTTATAATAATATAAATAAGTATTATTTTATTTCGTCCTTACGCAGCGCAATAATTACCCATGCTGATGAAGATGCCCTTGCATAACAACGAAACATCCAGATGTGAACGCGCAATATAATAATAATACAGTCGTGTGATATCCATTACTATAGCGTATACAAAACACTATCGAAAGATTAAATATGGAATGTCAACAAAATGCTGATAGCGAGAAAGTATATCATAGCTCCAACCATAACTTGTTATTGTTTTAGACTAGCTTAGGATTAGGTAACGGCTGAAAGTGCTGCATTATTTTGTTTCTCCGGAAAGGCAATAAATAGTTCATTAAAATAGTGTGACTTCTGTAAGAATGTCGACAATCATAATGTGCTGTATTATTTATTGCATACCACACTGCTGTGCCTTCTTAAATTACTTTATGAACATTAATATTTCAGAAAGAGTCACGAATTGCAGTGATGAGCGGCAATTAAGCCGGCAGTCAGTGTACGCATTTCATTACGATAAGTCGGCCGTGCGATAACAGGCCGGGACCCGGTATTCCTCGTTCCCGAGAGTGCCAATCTCGAGAATACGATTCTCGGAACTGGCGTTATCGGCCAGCCAGTCTCGCCTACGAGACGAGCGGGAGTAAGAGGCTGTTTGCCCGACTCTAACTGTAACACATACAGCTCCAGACGTCCAAGAAAGAGAGAAAGATAAGTTCACGAGAATTCGAGTTACGGAAGAAAGAAACGTGACTTTTTCCGAAACTATTCAAAATAGGACATAGGACACATGTATAGCCTATATGAATTTTTTTTCATCTGAATGATGTCAGAAATCACAACCTAGAGTATTGCATAATCTTCGTGAATCATCCTGTATAATAATAATAATAATAATAATAATAATAATAATAATAATAATAATAATAACAATAATAACAATAACATAATTTTGTTCTTTGAAACGACCGTTAAAGGAAAACATTTTAGCTCACCATGATATAATAAGTTGATCAGATTGGGTACGAGGGCATTCCCCATCTATCATTACTGTTTTTTAAGTTCAAGTGAGAGCACGCATGGCTATGAAATTGCATAAAATTGTTGTGAGCTGTGAATCATTTAGTCAACGCTAAGCTGGCGTATAGGGCCGAGGGATGTGTTACTGAGTTTTGTTGTTGAGTGGTTAAATAATCTTGAATATTCTTCATAACTTTTTTTTTAGAATTAGAATAGTATTTTCATTCTATCTTCCGAACAGAGTTTATGAAAATATTTTTAAACCTACTTAGAACCAGAATTGAACAACTTCGCGTGGCAGGATGAAAGTAGGCCTACAAATAGTAATGGTGTTTTAAATGAAAAAAAAAAGAAACTAAAATTTTCATATTTTTGGCCAGTGTCCCCTTTAATATAACATTAAGGAAACAACGTTAAATATAACATTATTAATCAAATTCAACATACACAATACTTAATAGTTCGACTTCACTTTAAATATTAGCTACATACATAGGTCTACGTGTAAAAGTAAAGGTAAAGTCATTCTCAACACAGAATATGGAGGCACAGAAATTAGTGGGAGATCAATGCTCCCACCTGTACTGGCAATTGGCATTAATGGCAGTACGGATTATAAGACGTATGTGCACTAGAAATAGATTTCGTTTGGTACAGTTCCGTAGGAAAACTCACATGGGGGAGTAACTGTCCGCTTAGGGGCGTTTCAGCTGGTCACCTTCGGCAATAAAATCTCGTGATATAATTTTATACATTAAATTACAGACTCTTCGATCTATAACAGTAAAAGGATAACAGAATTTACTTCAGCTAAATCTCTTTCCTGGTTAACGTTCTGTATAAATTGTTCTTATTTATTATAAAATTGAACGGAGCAAAGAGGATATCAGATAACATACAACATTAATATATATGGATCGTAAGTGGAAACTAAGAGGAAGACGAACAGAAGAAAGGTTGGAGAATGCTGGGTTTGTAATAAAGGACCTGTCCTTGGGGAGAAAACTATGGGTGAATGAATATAGTACATTATGCAACGAGCCTATAATGAAGGTAATTAAGAAGTGAGTATGGATATTTATGAAACGAGCGCAAGCGAGTTTCATAATTTTCATACGAGCTTCTTAATTACCATTATAGGCGAGGTTCATACGACTTTTTATGCTCGATCATATTTCTAACTTGATGATATTAATTTTATAGTATCTGACCTGGAGCAATGTCCCGTATGTTGTGAGATGTGCGCAGACGCGAAAGTATTGATGTTTTCCGAGGAACAGATGTCCACATTGACTTTGCTAGGCCATAAGAACCTACAGAGATAGCATTAAAATTAAATTAGACATTGAAAAACGAGATGACAAATTGAATTTATTTGAATATTATTTACAATTAACGCTAATTATTATAGTAACAGAACATAACCTTCTGCGACAGTATTGGATTTCCAGCCTCCGTGACTTCGCTAATTCTCTTTCGATTGCATAGGCCTATCCGAGAATAATCGCTACTTGCGGTTTTATAACGGTAGAAAGCTGACCTGTCATTGGCTGGACAGTTATAACCTGAGTCGTCATTGGCTGAAAGACCTGACCTTTAATGAGTAGGTGTACTTTAATGACATGCATTAAAGGTCTGCTAACAGGTGCATAATTACTACATTTCGGCATAGTCGAGCATAAAATATATTAAAGATTTGGAGATGAACGTGAATAGTAAACAAAATTATTATTAAAAATATATAGGCCTAAGAAGTAAATTTCTTTATTTTGGAAATATACGTCGATATAAGGATAGATTTACTGTCGAGCTAGTCAGACTAAAAAAATTCTAAATGTAATAAGTAATTTCTTAACTTCGAAAAAGTAATGAAGTTGGATACTTTGTCATCGATTTCAAAGTTTCAAACTGGCTGCCATTTTAGGTTATTATGAAGGGTAAATATTGACCAACATTTCATGAACCCATAAATTAGTTACCTAATAATTCCTTATTATTTTCTGTTGCTCGTATGTATCATGATAACTTATTGCCTTACTTACATTTAAGTACATGCTATTACTGAGGAATTACTGCTATAATTACTTCTAAAGAGTTTCTTAGAAATAACAAGAAAAAATTTGTTTTCCAACTTGTTGTTTTCCTTCAGGTTTCCTACCATTAAAAGTAATTTGTTAAAAATTTAAAATTAAAGTACTATATTTTCATTGAAAGGCAATGCATTGAGTTATAAGATACTGAGGTGAAGCACATGTGATCTTATGTCATAATCGCAACATTATCAATAGGCCTATAATAGGTACTCGCGTTACCCAGAAAAAAAAAAGTGAGTCGCTGTATTAGATCAAGATGTGTTTGCACCAAAAATGTGGGACAGTAGCAGACTGCATTGCACAGACTAGCTACTGTAGCCCTATACTATTCACTGCATCACTTTGCATGAAAATCATTCTACCGAAGATGACACATGCTTTCTCATTATTTCTTTTACGCGATCCACAACAATTCAGTTCCATTATCTGTTCCGAATGGCAGGCTTATTATGGTAAGAGAATATTTTGTTGAACTATCATTGATAAGATATACAGGGTCATCATTTTATTTTTACTTCAATTTTTATTGTACCTGAGTTTTTTAATGTACTTCACTACCACCCCTTCTACTAATGGAGTTCAACCGTCCTCCACACAGAACCAATGCCGCGCATACAGTCATAGTAGTCTTACGGTCACGGTAAACAGTACGTTCCAAAAATATGTTCGCGTTTACAGTGACGAAAAAGCTTTCAATATTGAATCATTTTCGCACAGGTACTCTCGCTCATTTGCCTACGTCGCATCGGTTTCCCCCACTCGCTTCTATTCGCCTCTTTGTAAAGGCTAGTGGCTGGGCTGTCTTAGCTCTTTTCTGAAAACATTAATTTCTGTTAGGAATTGGATGTCTACGTAATATTATACAACTGTTTAAAATAACTTAAATAAAAGAGCCTCGTAAAGTAATTAACTGTCACGTGATTTTCCCCCTTTATACGACCCTGCGATATAACCACTTGGACGGACAGTAGATTTCGGATCGGGCAGAAGTAAAAATTGAATTTACAGTACGTAAGTTACTCTTTTATAGAGTAAGTACAGAATTATTTCAACATGAGTTACTGGCACGAAGGACGAAACTGGTAATTGGAATTAGTTGCAATAGTTTACAGTGCGATAATATGCACATTAGAACTTAAACCTGTATCGAAATAAACGGCCACCATTTTCAAAAATGTGTTTAAATATCCATATTTTATTATTTTTCAATTTAACTTCATTCTCTACAGTGTACGCTAATGTGCTATAGAAAGTATAATATACAATGCATAATGAATACGTGCGCATGGACAGCTTAGTTCGTGAGTAAAAACACTCATTGTTAATTCTGTACTGTATTTTGATTAAACAAAAACCAAATGAAAATTATCAAACTCAGAATCGCGATATTTCCTACTTTACGTAAATGGATGAACTACTTTTCTTCCCTCCTATAAATAGTAAAGTGATTTGTTTGTATATTACGCCAGTATCATCTAATTCCAGTCGTGGAAGGGGGTAGCAACCATTGATCCAAAGGTATAGCCAGGTTAATATTAGAAATGTTAGTAAAAATAAAATGATGTCCCTTTACAATAATATCAAATTTCCTGAAGATAAATAAACTAACCTATATTTTAACTATAACCAATTAAATAGTTATTTCATCTATTGTTCTTTAGTTCAATGATAATCTTGACTGGTTATTTGATATAAGAACAATTCTATAGGCCCATTACAAACAATGAATCATTCATAATTCTTCTTGCAGCAGTTGGACTAATTTAGATTTCATAGTCCTGAAATGTTTCAATAATAAATAGTACACTCCTGTAATCACTTATATTAAGAGGCAATTTAATAATTAGGCCTAATAGTTTCCGTTGTTAACAATGCATCAATAAAACTTCCCCTATCGGTGGAGAAATGTTAGGGAAGGGTTGAGACACTTCGCAGTTATTCGAAAAGGGTGCATACGTAGGTAGCCATCAATATCGAGCGTTGTGATGACATTATATATACTGTAAACAAGACTATAATTTAATATACTTTCTTTTCATTTTTTGTGTGTCTGTTCCTACAAAACACATAATTCATAGTCCACAAAAAAACACTGTGGGCGTATATGCAAAGTGTTAAATGGGTTCTTTTTTATCGAATAATCTGATTATCATATTTCATCAAATCAACCAGTAACACAACGGATTCTTTTCTCTCTTCCTAATCAGCTACAGCCCTATTATTTATTCATCCATTCTTTCCAGTATAGGGTAACCAAGGGAAAATAGGGTCAAAAAGTAACAAATCCTTAATTTTATTGTTACTTTCATAATATATTACACTCATAACATATCGTTAGTTACAGCCACATGTAAGTACTACTCCCCCTAAAATGTTTCTTTTTTACTCTAAACTAACTGTCTGTACATGAACTGAAATATGAGGTCAGTGTTTAGGGCAAATCGGGTCACAATTTTTCCCTCTATATACCTGCACGGAACGTTAAAATTAATATTGAATTGATTTAATTTAACACTTTACACCTTCCACTAACAAACAGTTTTCTTTTCTGCATCAACGAACTGTGTTACAGTGTAGTCCGAAACCACATGCGTGTATGCGTACAGTTTCAAAATTCTAGACAGATGTTCATTTTTTGTTCTGGTGTAAACGTAGTTTGACCGCCTTTACTTTTCAAGTGATTGACGTCGTTGCAGACATGAATGAGGAACTCCTTACAACTCAGCAGCATGAAGTTGGCTTCTTCCCTCGCGAATTGCTTTAATAGCCTTCTGCATGTCGTTCTCAGTCCACGAATTTGACGTTTTCCTCTTACATTTAACCATCTGTCACAAAGAATTGAAAATAAATACTTAATTTGAGTGGACTGATTTGAAACATGTTGACCCTATTTGTCTGATATTACCGACCCTATTTAACCCAAATTTAGAACTTTGTTTTGCTAGAGGTTGGTAGTACTGAATACTGCTTCAACGAAGGCGTTAATAGCCATAATCTCTTCTAAAAAGCTTAAACTTAATATTCAAAGTTAATCACACAAATTCTCTGCAATGGTTGTTCTAAAATAATAAAGGAACCGTAAAGCATTATTTAAAATGTATAAAATACTCTTAACTCACCTTTATATTCTCTCTATTCCTTTTTTGTCAATACAAAGAACACGCACACCAGCTAGCATCAATGGCACTCAACGTGTACAGGAAGTTCTCTTCCTGAGCAGTATATGGTAGCACTTGCTTGAACTGGTTTACGCTTATATGGAGACAGGGTTTTGAAATTGACCCGATTTAACCTCTGACCCGATTTAGACTGAGTTACCCTACAGCTTTATTTCTTATTCTGTCTGTCCATTTCACACGCTCCATTCTACTCCATATTCACATTTCAAATGCTTCTAGTCATCTCACTTCACTTGGTCGTAATGTGCATGTTTCTTTCACGTACACTGCCAAACTCCACACAAAGCACTTCACTAGTGTCTTCCTTAGTTTTTTTTCCACAGGTTCGCGGAAGATAGAACTGGTGATATCGTGATGGTATTTGGCAACTTGAGAACGAGGATTCGTCATGAGATTATCTGATATTCGCGTTACATTTTGGGAAAACGTCGGAAAAACCTAACCAGATAATCCGCTCAGACGGTAAGAGAATCCACGCCCAAGTGTAGATCGGAACAAGCAAATGCTCTTTGCAAGTAAGTTTTAAAATAAAAATTAACATCCGAGAGTTACAACGCTTTGCCAATTGGAGAACAATGCTTGATGAATCTAACTGTTGGACAGTTGAAGCTGATAAGATGAGTGACCCACGGCTAACAGATTACACAGCAATGCTGAGGCGAATGTCACACCAAAGCTGGCGTTGCGTAAGGCAGTGATGTCAAAGTAAGCGCATTTTTCTGACCTTGACGTCGTGCGCGGGCAGCAAGCGCTATGTATGGTAAGAGGAAGGGTTGTGTATATGAATAAGCAACCTGTTGGATTAAGAAAATAGTGGTGCACAAACTTCAAACGGAACGTGAAATTTTATGTCGTTATTTTTATATGGCTTCTTTCTGTTTAATATTATCTATATTGTCTGTAAAACAAAGGTACTAACACTGATTTCTTAATATTGCACTTGTGTTTTAAATCTTAATAACATAATAAAGAGTTAAGAAGGACTATTCATTTAACCCTTCGTTACTCGCGTTAAATTTCGTAACGCCAGTGCTCACCTGGATTACAATGGTAACCCACATTTGTTTTTGTTTGCAGACATGGTTTAAACATTGCAATTAGATTTAAATGTTAAGAAATATATTGTTTTCAGTTATTACAGTAATGAGAATGGATATGTTACGCATAACGGAACGTATTAAATATAAATATTAATAATGAAACGTATTATAGTACACAAATTGCATTCAAGTGACATGTTTACATAATGTTTCCACACTGGACGTGTCTATGAGTCATAATTTATTGTTGCACCATAGTTATGAGTTAGTTCACTATCATCATAATTATGTAGGTTATATAGAATTGTTGCTCATTCGCTGTTTGAAGGTCACCCGATCTCTTGATGTAAACTCTCCCTCAGGAAACGCAAGTTCACTACTGCTGACCTTTGTTACGTCATATTTGATAACTAAATACCTCACTCAGGGGTGTAGCAATGAAAAAATTCAGGGATGTAACAATCATTCACACTTCACATACAATATTTTACAGATGTTTTTGCAGTTCAGATTTAACGCACATGATAGCCTAATCTACATCTGATTCAATTATCTAAGTAGGCCTACGCATTTCTTCCATACACTTCAAACAAATTACATGTTTAGTAAGTGAAAGAAAATAGAGGCCAGCGTCGTGAATTTCTGCTTACATCATAGGCTAAGCATAACTGTTCCAGGACATTCACAGCACATTTAGTTCTATTATAAAATGATATTATTTCATGTTTCTAGCTGCCTCCCGTTTCCTCATCCATTGCCTTATCATAATGCATGGTTGATAATGCTAACAGTGTTTTTTTCTTTGGTACATACGAAATAATTGTGCAGCGTTCATTGAATCCAAACAATGTACTGTTAACTTGCCTGTCTTAGTAGTTGTGAAATGAGGAGGGATTTCTCTTTTGTTTTCTTTCTATGTTCCTACAAGTGTCATTTTGTCATTTTCTAGAAGATCTAAACACAGAGGTATGCTCATGAAACAGTTATCGGTGGTCACATTTCTTCCTGTTCCTTTGATGGGATGAACCAGCCTCTTCACCACTGCATGTGCACTGTTACTTCGGTGAAATGGACAGTCTGGTTGAATACCAGCATAAATTTCCAAGTTATGAGTGTAATATGTTTTCACATCCACCTTAGCAAAAATTTTGATCCAACATTTTGTTGGTTTAGTAGGTATATACTCTTCATGGGACATCGTCCTCTGAATGCAACCAACTGCTCGTCTATAGTTACATATTCGCTTGGACTACAGCACTTTTGTGAGTTCTGAACAAATAACTCTAATACTTCACGTATAGCAGCCAATTCATAAATTTCTTTCCTTTCCTTTTGTCATAAATGTTATCAAAGAGTAGACATCGTAACAAAAATTAGAATCTATTGTAGGTCATTGTCAGGTAAATTGACTCTATTCCTGTGCCATTTTTATCCCATAGTTCTCTTACGTTCAGTCTTCCCGATTTCAAGGCGCCAGCAAAATACAAAATACCCAAGAGTGCCTCAATTTCTACGTCATTTGTTAATTTGCAATCTCTGTCACGTCCGTAATTACGCTTCACTTTTTCAATACAAATATTAGTACCCTTACAATTACATTGATTATTGTCTGATCAATAAAGCAGTCAAAACTCTCTGTGTGGGTTCGCGCAATTCTTGCAGCCCTTTTAGGGCTCGATAAATGAATCACTATATTTTGTGCTCGTCTTCTCCCTCGTTGAGCTACTGGTTCTTCCTGCCAAATTGTAGTCTTTTTTCTATCCGTATAGCAGTTTCCATCATTTATAGACATTAGTCTTTCATCATCACCACCACCATCATCATCATCATCATCATCATCATCATCATCATCATCATCATCATCATCATCATCATTGTCTTGTTCTGAATTAGAATCGTGAACTTCATTCTAAAGATCTCCCCTGTTGCTTTCATCATCACTTTCATTTTCAATGCCATCATCCATATCTTCATCCAGCCATTTGCAAATGTTGTTTGTAGTTTCCGTACCCATTGGAGCAAACTGCGAAGAGGATGGAACAATGCCACACATTTTTTCATAAACTTACTGCATTGCATCACTTATAACCATATTAAAAACTATTTCACTTACCTGAACAAAAAACTGGCGTCAGTACTCGCGTGGATTACAATGGTAATCCACTCGGAAAAATTGTGCATCACTTTATAAAACTTCGTATAACTTTCCAAAGGGTTGCGACAAATACGTCTAAACACCAGTAATGCCTCACTTAGACTGTGACGAGAAATTGCATTGACGCTCAACTACGCAGTGCTGCAGGCAGTGACGTAATAGAGGATTAAATATCAGTGGATTACTATTGTAATCCACGCGAGTACTGAAGGGTTAAATTCCATAGTAGTATAATATTATACTGTATTAAGTGGATGAAACACATCATTCATAAAGAAAGTATATTCCAAAGAAAGAGATTGAGTATGACATGATAATTTGGAATTTATATTGATGGTATCTTTAGCCTCACAAAAGTATAATCAATAAACTGATCAAAACAATATTACAGTACAAAGCAAAGTTACCTAGATACTGTATATGCTCTAAGTGTAACTAACAAAACTCTTATCGCATTATGCTTTTAAGGTGATATTTGTGAGCAACTTCCTATCATCAGAATATTAAATTATTTTCTCGAAATCTGCTGAATCTATAGAGCTGACATTTTTACAACACATGGACACATATCTTTTGCTTATGATGTAACAGTAGTTGCTTTGTTAATTCATTTCCTTACAAACAATTTCCATGCGAACATTTTCAAAATTTTCAATACACTATCTTCAGTAATACGTATATACGGTATATTAGATTTACGAAAACATTCTGTAAGGCTACTAAATAAATAGGCCTATACCTGAAAATTTCACTTTTCTGAACGAAAAGTTGAGAAAATATTTCTTTTGAATAAAAAAATCAAACTTGTAAAAAATGAGCATTAAAATTAAAACTTACATTCTTATAATGCACTCATACTTCTCAGACAAATCTAAAAATTAGCATGGATACAGTTTTAATAAGTTCTCTTCCCTTTATCTATTGAATCAGTGCTGGCCATCCCTGAATATATCTCGACAAAGCGACATATAATACCTCTTTCGTCTGTCTCTTTCCTTTCCGCTGTAAAGCGCTCAGGCTCTCCTGAGCTCCAAAGAGCGCGCTTGCTCCTGTGGGCATCAATTAACATGCCTGGCGTAAGGAGAACAATGGGGGATATAGTGACTCTTTGGACATTTAGGACACACAATTAGTGTAAAGTGGAAGTATGTCTGCATTAGCCTATGACAGGAATTAGCCTATATAAATAGTGTGTAGGTTATAGAGTAAAGTTTCATATTTTCGTGATACCCCCAATCCCGTGATACTTTTTTCTTAGTTGAATGCAAGTCAAAGCTTTGCCGTTCGACCATAGCGCCAGACATCTTTCTCGAAAGAGTGCATCTTTCGCCTAATTTTGAGACATCGGTGAACTTCCTAGCAAGTTACCCAACCCCGTGACATTCTGTGAAAACAACGTATCACGGAATTAGGGGTATCACGGAAGTAGGCAACTCACCATATTTAAAGTATTTATAGGGGTAACGGAACTTTGTGCCCACCTGTAAATAACTTCTCTGTTTGGTTCTCTGCACTTTGGACGACATTTAAGCCATTACAAACAACGAAAAATAGATATCTCAGTACAATACTGATTGCAACTGGTGAACACGAATCACTCAGTTTATGGAGATCTGAATGTTGATTTTCTCTATAACTTACCTATCGCTTAAAGCTATAGGCTAAGAAAGTCCTTTCGATCAGAAAATTCAATCTAGTGATAAACCACTCACCTCATCAGTAGGAAGTACACGAATCACTCAGTTTATGGAGATCTGAATGTTGATTTTCTCTATAACTTACCTATCGCTTAAAGCTATAGGCTAAGAAAGTCCTTTCGATCAGAAAATTCAATCTAGTGATAAACCACTCACCTCATCAGTAGGAAGTACAGTCATTAAGGCTGCTATGTATAGACATTTCGCTAGCCCGCGCTACGAGCGTGCTAAACTAGCCCCGGCTATCGACTGGTTACTTGTACAGGATTCATATCACAGACTATCGCTAACACTGGTTTATGAATACGAAAAACGTTAGTTCGCTGATCATCCACCGGAAGCCCGTGCTAAGAATGTCTATGAATATGGCTCTAGGAGTTTAAAAAATAACAAAACAATTGAATATTAAAATTAAATATTATGAATCCAAATTTGATTGATACAAAAATGACCCTAAAATATTCTGCCAAGTTATAAATGATACTACAGATGAAGAGCATAGTATTAATTTTGGCCCTCGATTGTATAATTCTTTAGCTAAATTACACCCAGAATTTCTAAAATGTAACCCACTAACATATAACAAGAAAATTTTGAAACGTGTTATTGTCTTCAATTTGATTAATTTATACACATATGATATAAATTTAGACTATTTAATCAGCCTATATTATATTTGTATTCTATAATTTTATAATAGGCTATATATTTTTTCATAAATTGTCCTGCTTTATTCACGTACGATATTATTCTTCTCTATGTTAATATTGTAGGCTATTGTATAATTTCATTGCAGATGTAATTTTAATTTTGGTTCCTATTTTATTTTATTTTATATATTCTCTTATAGGCTTCATTAACAATATATCTGATCTGCGACCGAACACGAGCGCTGCTCATTCGGTCCTCAAATTTTGTTAATATTACTGTATCTCGTTTTTTTTATATTGACTGTATTATTTTATTTCTATTTCTATTGTAATTATATTCCGTATTCTGTATATTTAAATAAATAAATGGTAAATACTCTGTGTAGGCCTATTTCCTCCATTTCTTCTACACTGCTAACAGTCACCGAATGTTGGTTTAGTGACTACTCTAACTCAGTTTATTTTCTTACAGAACCTTAACATATTATAGGCATAATTAAGTAGGCACAAAACTTGCTGGTTTTTATATGAATTCTATTAAACTTGGTGCATTATAGGCCTAAATGGTAGTGTGATCGGCGCCATGAATAGACCATCTTTAGCCTATACCCCACAGAAAGATCCTGTACTCAATTTAACAGGATGCTAATTTGACCACGGGGCCGTTCTGTGACTTCTGGCAGCGATAAAAGTGCCGGTATCATCGGGGGCATTCCAGTCTATTGGTCTACCAAATAAGTTACACAGCCCCAAAAATAAACTGGCTATAGAAGAAATGAGTTTTCTAATAACGAAATAGGCCTACAGAATTATTCATTACAAACTGGATAAGAAGTTACTCTAATAATAGTAGTAGTAGTAGTAGTAGTAGTAGTAGTAGTAGTAGGCTAGTAGTAGTAGTAGTAGTAGTAGTAGTAGGTCTAGTAATAATAATAATAATAATAATAATAATAATAATAATGTTTACAACCTATTTAAAAAGTACAAGATTTTGAACTTATTAATATGCACGCTATATCAATATCTTCAATTTACATAAGCCTATGTCTTTAATATCTTTATATTTTGTCAATTAACTCGCCCACCAGAGAACGAGAGTCTTAACTTCATACCGTACCTCAGGGATGTCATCCAGTTCTATTACGTAGCCTACTCTTCTTCAATTTCGTTCCAGTTAGAGACCTGCAAAACAGCCCTCACAATCGGTTTAGATTCGACCGGTCGTAGCTACAACCGGCTAGGATGAACATCGGACCGGTAACTCGGCTGTAGAGCGGTTACGCCTGATGTATTGCAAAGTAGACAGAACATCAGGCGCACTTACATGAAACACGTTTTTCGAGTACACAACCGGAGTAACAAGGAAATTTACGTTGTCTTGTTGAAAAAAAAAGTGTTTGCAAGGACTCTTACAGTTCATTCGACACTATAACACATATATTTTCTTTATTATTCTGAACTTGCAGTAACTTTATAAGTATCGTTTATATTTTAAACATTTAGAGTTTTACTAATGAAAGTTGCTTATAGATATGTTAAACAATGTTATAGTTTTTCACAGAACAAGACGTGCACAAGTCATGTATATTTTTCTTACCAATAAATGCTATACAGCTGGCGTTTTTCTGTACCAGTGTTAAACAGTATACGTAATAACTTCATCATTTGATTACGTCGTAACTCTTTCTCGTCACATATTGACTGAATCTTGTTCGATTTAATTATATAACCCAATAATCGATATTATATAAGTTCATATCAGATCGCGAATTATTTAGAACACAAATCTCACACAGAAAGAAATGGTAAGGAGGAAGAAAATACGATCTCTAAATAACACGAGGTATACATTTCGTCATACAATAACTTTTTAACATTTTCTCAGGGTACAAACAGAGTAATAATATTGGAGGATATTTATTTTGTTTAATTACAAAAATATGTTTGCTTCAAATAGGAATACAAATAATTTGACACTTTAATACATTTATTTTTGTATTTCGAACTTGCAGTAATTTGACTAGCAACAAATAAATGAACAATGGACACAGTGACATCGAAGGAAATAGACGTAATGTATAATGTGAAATATCATAATGTAAACATACTAAAAAATATAATTACAATTCATTATAAAACAAAATACAAAATAAGTACATACAGCCCATTATGACGTTTGTACTTTAAAATAGAAAAAATAAATAGGCCTATCTCTAAAACAATAGTTGCATGCTTTTGAATTATTCTAAGCAGTTGCAATATTATTTATTAAGAAATCAATTTAAAAAGATAAACAGTAATGTTATTTTCAACAATACGATTACTTTGACCCCAATGGTTGTTGTTCTGTACAAAATAAGTATAATTTACACATCTCTAAACTACGAATAACAAAAGAATAGCAAGGTTTAGAAACAAATCATTCTGTATAGGAAAGATCTACTTCAGAGAAAACAAGTGTCATTCAAAGAACTATTTTATTACAGACGTGCTAATATTAACTATTTGATGTTCACAATTATTATTAGGGCCTATTATCATAGACTACATGATCAGAGTTGACTTCTTGTGTTTATGTATTAATAAATCTGTTTTACTAGTCTAGAGTTACGCTCGGTGGAAACACTTATTCATGGAATGGCCAATATTCGTTTCACAAGTGTTGCTAGAGAGGCTAGAGTTATTTGGTGATCTTTCCACCAATTTAGTATGTAGAAAATGAAATGAGCATAATGTAGCTATAATGTGAGATATAATAAGTAAATAAATCCAAAATAGAATTACAATTAATCACAAAATATTAAATAAAATAATTATTAACTCTAAATGCATTCCTCCAAAACAGTAGCTATTCATATACAGGGTAGAAGTGAAATAACCCTGCAGATTGTACGGGGCGATAAGGTTCACTTAAATGAATGGGAAACCTATATTAAGTTTTGTGATTAAATGCACGGTTATTAGAAAATTGAGTTGGAAGTTTCAGCAGTCCGGAAACATCGCCGCTAGTTGCACACTGCTTTTTCTTCTTGTAATACAGATGTAAGACATCAACGAACTCAGGTCTGTCTCCCTAGGTCAAGCATGTCAAAGTGGGCCACAGATAGTATTTGTCATAGCTGTGGTTCGACTTTTCTACAGTGGCCAGATGATTGACAACTAACTGAGAGTTCGATTGCTCGAAAATTAGTTGCTAGACTCTAGTCATAGTAAACATACTAAAAGCATTGGTTGTAGTAGGTTTCAGAAGATATAAAGTTATTTATGTTTTAGCTTTACTATTGATCGAGTTTACTGTTTTTAAGTGAGTCATTATTGTAATATTATCACGAGGCTAATGGACAGAAATAGACTATATTTCTTAATTTTCAGATTTTTATTAAAATGGCCAGGAGACGAAATAGCATGGTAGCGAGCTATTTTAAGTAGAGTATAGCCTACATTTCAAAGTGGTATTCTGTTTTCGGAATTCGTACTAATAATTTCACGTCATCAAACAATATACGTTTTTAGGTTAGGTCTCGTGAATCGTAAACTGTTTAGTCAAAGCAATGAATTTCATGTTGTCAGACAAATACATTTTAATATTAGATCATATTAATCTACCAATTACAGTACCAACACAATGTGTGAGAGGTTCAGGAGGAAAATATAGACCTACTCTTTCACAAATAATTATTGAACCAACATCTCCCAACATAAAGATGAGATGTGGTAAATAAGTAGTCTAAATAAGCAAGACATTTTTATTGTTAATCCTATAATAAATTATTATTATTATTATTATTATTATTATTATTATTATTATTATTATTATTATTAAACGGGGACGCTTAATATTCATTCGTGACGGCATCAACGCTGCGCGGTGTTCGGCGGGGAAGAAAGGGGTTGAAGAGAAGTCCTATGGCTCCCCGTGAGAGAGTAAAATCCGCACTTGTTGCCCAGCTCTGAATTATGCCATAGCTTCAAAATCATAAGTTGCCGTGCTGATTTCGTGACACCACTGTCGTACCGCGTCAATTTTGCGCTAATTCAACCAATGGAAATATGCTGTCTTGTAGTAGGTCCTAAGCAAAAAGTAAACGTGAAGCAAATGTAGTAAATAACGAGCTACATAGCTGAAAATAAATGCATATCCAGTCTTATTCGTTCATACTGGTAAGCGAATTACCTCTGAATCAAATGAACGAATAGCTTTATTCAATCGATTCTTCCACATGAATCGGACTTCCCATCTCTGTATTGCAGATTGTCTGACAGATGACGTCTCTACCAAACACCAACTTCCGTGCGCAGGCCCTAGCCAGAGACGCTCATTGGCAAGACTCGCTTACATGGGCGTGTTCCCAAAGCCAGTCGATAGACGTGTGGTTGAGGAGAGTCGCTCTCATTCGCGGAATGCCTGAATATCACACCTCCCGGAAGGTGTGCATGCGTAATTGGATCTGCTCTTGTCTCAAAACACCTTTTAGTCCAACCCTTCCGAAGGAACATATATCCAATAAAATTAGAGCTCGGATTTCATAACTCTACTCGCTACTGTTAAATGAGCAGCAAATAGCTGTATATTTTAAACGTAAAAGAAATATAAACAGAACTCAATCGCATCGAGTTTCTGAGGCACTACTCGCTTCCCTATAGATACAGTCAGGCGAAGAACTTTGTAGGGCCAGTAAACACAGCTTTTCTTTTGTAATAAATTTAACATTATTTTGTAGAACTTCATGTGGAACTAACAGACAAAACTTAACAATTCAAAAAGTTGTAAAGCACATAAATGAAGTGGGTACACGCCATGGATAACAGATTTATTCAATAGTTCAATGAAGTTAAAGAAACATAAAATGAATACCCGTACTTAATTATTTATATTTTTAGTAGGTTATTTTACCACGCTTTATCAACATCTTATGTTATTTAGCGTCTGAATAATATGAAGATGATAATGCCAGTGAAATGAGTCCGGGGTCCAGCACCGCAAGTTACACAGCATTTGCTCATATTGGATTGAGGGAAAACCCCGGAAAAAACCTCAACCAGATAACTTACCCCGACGGGGAATCGAACCCGGACCACTTGGTTTCGCGGCCAGACGCGCTAGCCGTTGCTCCACAGTTGTAGACAATTATTTATAGAATAGTACTTCTAATTGCATGTATTTATTTACACTGCCAGTGGGCAAGCACCCGGTGAGAGTGGTCTAAACAATATACAATTAATTACAATACACAATACAGTTATACACAATAATTACAAGTAATAATAATACATAAAATAATCTAATTAATAAGTGAACCTCATTTTACATTACAACCTACATATACTTACTTAATGGCTTTTAAGGAACCCCGAGGTTCATTGCCGCCCTCACATAAGCATGCCATTGCTCCCTATCCTGAGCAAGATTAATACAGTCTCTACCATCATATCCCACCTCCCTCAAATCCATTTTAATATGATCTTCCCATCTACGTCTCGGCCTCTCAAAGGTCTTTTTCCCTCCGGCTTCCCAACCAACTAACACTCTATAGCCCTATGTATTTCTGGATTCGCCCATACGTGCTACATGCCCTACCCATCTCAAACGTTTGGATATAATGTTCCTAATTACACACACACACACACACACACACACACACACACACACACACACACATATATATATATATATATATATATATATATATATATACCGTCGCGCGGGGTGACTTTGTGCCATGAGGGTGACTTTGTGCCATTCGCGAAAACGTATGGACGTATTCTTTAAGACCATGACAAGGTTTTAAAGTCTACTTCCTTACGTTTAGTAGTCTTTAAAACAATGTGACTGTTTCAAAGACTACTTGCTTACGTTTTTTTTTATGAAATGCGCGAATGGCACAAAGTCACCCTCATGGCACAAAGTCACCCCGCGCGACGGTATATATATATATATATATATATATATATATATATATATATATATATATATATATATATATAGGCCCTACATAAGTTTCACATTGGTAGGCTACTGATAATAATCTTTTACTTTACTCTTATCTCACTCACTATATTGGCACTATAACACATTTCACTGACACTATAAGTTATAGCCTAACACATTTAACTGACACTATAGAACACATTTCGTTGACACTATAAATTATCACTGATCGAAACTATTCACTGCACTGTAAAACCATAACTTCACTGACTCACTACTCTTCACTGATACAACAGTTCAAATAAGACAAACAATTACACCCTTAAACAATTAGGCCTATATATAATAAAACTAGTCATAGGCTTACTGACTTTAAAAAGAAAATAGCTACAAATAGGGAAACATTGGTAATTTCGTGGCGGTGGTTATTTCGTGATACTTTTTCTTTGCTTTTTTGTGAACTAAACAATGGTGTTACGAGATCAAAATTTCCGCCAAGGGATTGCATATGTTGTCCAGTTTCCAGAAACATACAGCTACGCTTTGTGTGACTATTGTAGTTGCTTCAGTGAGCTTTTATGTTTGGAGAGAGCAAGTTAGCGTCGACTTCTCAGGCGTACAAATTTTGTGGATGTTTGTAAGTACATTACAGGCTTAGGCTATTACTAAATGTAAACATATGATATTTGGTACAATGATTTATTATATCTTAATGAAATTTTAGGAAGTATTTTTGGAATTTTAGATACAGCTATAGTCGCCATATAGGCTTAGCTTTACTGATAGAAATTTTAGCTCTTTGAGGCGAAATTTTGTTGAGTATTAAGCGTTACATTTTATACTATTTTAAAAATTGTATTACAATACGAATTTTAGAAATCTGAAGATAAGATGTGATAACAAAAAAGAGGGACACAATGGGTTCAGTGTAGCTTGTTTGATTTGTTATCATGCTAAGTGTCAATGATAAGTGCTAGATGACTTACTTGCAAGAATTCTGACAGAAGATGAAACATGGCTCCACCATTTTGGACCGGAGACAGAGGCAGACAATGGAGTGGCATCATGCAAATTCACCAAAGAAATAGAAATTCAAAAGTGCACCTTCGGCAGGAAAAGTTATGGCTATTGTGTTTTTCGATTCAGAAGGACTCTTGCTTGTGGACATCATACCACACGGAACCACCATTAATTCTGACGCGTAGGATGTGGCAACTCTCAAGAAACTTCAAGCTCGACTGAATCGTGTTCGACGACATCGGGAGAAGCAGGATGTTCTGCTAGTGCACGACAACGCACAGCCATATGTCAGTCACAAGACCACAGACCAGATCAGAAAATTCGGATAGACAACACTGAAACATCCACCTTACAGTCCTGAACTGCCACCGTGCGATTACCATCTCTTTGGTAAACTGAAGGATCCCTTCTCGGAACGAGGTTAGAAGATGACTCCCTTGTGCACGCTGCTAAAGAGTGGCTCAGACGTATTGGTCCAGACTTTTACAGTGTTGGTCTACAGGCCCACGTTCCTAGGTTACGTAAGGCAGTAGAAAGGGACGGGAATTATGTGGAAAAGTGACATTTTGTTCCTAAAGGATGTATCTACATTCTATGAAAATAGCAAAGCTGTAGGATAAAAATATAATTATTAAACAAAAGTTGTCCATTACTTTTGGACTTACCCTAGTAATATAACTATAGTAAATCCGTAATAAAAGTGTTCACCCTTTCAGGGCAAAGAAGATCCCTTTTCAATTTCAATTTTTACTTTGATTTCATTCTTATTATGTGTTGATATGTATTTCTATGTTTTCTTGCTATGAATATTAGCCGGAATTAGGCCTACTATGTTTGAAGTCTTCTAACAATAAATGAGAATTTCATTTGACTTTAATGAATTTTCCCACAATTCTTCTACCTCTCACGAAACTATCAATGTAATATCACGAAATTACCAAGGTTATCACGAAATAACCAACCTTTTAGCTTAACTTATAAAAGTGATTTTTGGCACTTGTTCAAGAACGTGTCCAATCTTTTATGTCTCCAGATTTGTACAGCAAATTATCGTCATTTAGATGAAAAAATCGGAATAAGGATATATTTACACATTTGCATTTTAAATTAATTTTCATGTATTATCATGAAATTACCAATGTTTACCCTAGTAGGGGTTTTCGTGCGCAAAGGGTAATGGTACGCACCTAAGTTTTAGAAAATGGCAGCACTCTATGGCCGTATTCGGTGAGTTAGTGTAGCGGCAACACCGGTATTGTCAATTTAGTCAAATGTTAGAACTGTAGGCTACTGTTGATTCAAGCGCTTCCAGTTGTCAGTCGATTTCTTTGCAGTTTCCTTATAATTTTGTGGCTTCACTGTGTTTGAGGAAAGTAATATGCATCTGAGTGATCAGGTTCTTATGCAATGTGTCCTAAACGTAGGCCTACAACTAATTACCTTCTAACTTGAGTATAAAGATCTTCTGTTACTTTGCTTCCATGGCCTTTCAGAGCTAAACTATTCTAATTGCGACAGTCGGGGTATTCGTAAGTGGTTGTGCTTTCCAATTCTTTTTCTGCGTTCCAAAATTCAATCAGAAAAAAATGATTCCAACATTAAGTGCCTGTTTTCTGGTGAATTCAGTAAAGACAATGAACTCTGGTATCGTTATGTCCTGTGTTCACTCAGATTGCAGTGCTGCTGAACTTCCTCAAAATTTCATTTGTGACTTTTGCCACTCTACATGAAAGAAAAATTATTGTCAGGTTTCTCTAATTTTTGCATAGGCCTATTGTTGCTAAGAGTTGATTCTATAGGCTACCTATAGTTCCGTCGCTCTGATTTCCGGCATCCAATCACGTTGCAGGTCGGCTACATTTAAATGTATGCGTCTTGTGATTCACTGATGTTGACGTTATTCATTTTCTAAGGCTCGATAAATACTTAATATAATCGCCCGCCATTTTGGCTCTTTCGTTGGCGTTCGAAGAAAGCACACGAGGACGTTATCTGCCGCTCAATTATTTGCTGAATTACAGTGCGTTTGATTTATCATAGGAGCTACGACATGGTAATGTTCAACGGCGTGGAAAATAGATTTCTCGTCTGGTAGCTCGGCAACGAAAGAAGAAAAATGGCGAACGATGCTACCTAACTAGACTTTATAGAGCCTTCACTTCCTAAGACGTAAGCAAAGAGGAGGAGTCACGCAGGGAATAACAGCGTCGCGACTATATTAATACATATTACGATTGCATTTGTATCTGCGTACTAATACCCCAACTGCCTACGTCCCATTTCCCACTTGGTAGAGTAATGGCACGCATTATAACTTTTTCATACATCATCAATAGAAAAGAATGTTCTTTAGAAATACATTTTGTAACTTGTAAATATTATTAGAACCTAATTGTTTCCTTATCTCCAACAGTTTCAGTGTTACATTAAAATTATCTTGGAATTTATAACAATAGGAATTTAGATGCGTGCAATTACCTCACTCACCTCTATAGGCCTACTTAGATATAAAAATATAAAACTAGCAACTGGTTCACCGACTTCAAAAACATAAGGAATAATTATACCTATATGAATAAAATATACTTAGGCTCTACAGTAATTATAAGAAATTATGTAGCCTATTGTATAACAAAACTGATCATTGGTACACTAACTTTAAAAACACAAAATAAATGCTTGAATTAAATTATCTCCCAGAACTGCATAAATAAAACAAAATTATGTCACTGATTCAACCAGCGCCGTGGCGTCGTGATCTAAGGTATCCTGTCTAGGACTCGCCTTACGGAATGTGCGCTGCTTCCAGTCCTCATGGGGGCCAATGTATGGGACCGGTGTTCACCCATCATCATGATGAATTTTCGGGAGTTACGATAGTTAGCAGAATCCGGTTAAGAAAGCTATCTATAATTTCGTGAGGAGGGGACATCTTCCGTTCTGGTTGAATGATCGTTCACCTCTGCTAAGGCATATAGACATATTTACAATTGTCAAGTTTTATGAAATAGGCCCCTGGTTATGATTTTTAATGTTAAGGGAAGATTTTGGAGATTAAATACCTACTTAGGCTTACTTTAGTGAGAAAGGACGGACAAGTGAAAATACGCGGGACGATATGGAACGATAATGACTAAGTCTACAGCGGCCATGCGAGCATGCCTTCATGTGCGTGTTTACGGCCAGGAGCCGAGTTGAACGCTGTGTATTAGGCCTATTTAATGTTATTATTCTCGACTAAATTTATTTCTCCAAACGACATAATAAATTGATTCGTTTTCATAGAAAACGTGAATTATTGAGAACGTTCCGAAATATAATTTTTGCAATAACAGAATAGCCTACCTCTTTTATACTTCCTGTAATTAATGAGAAAGTCGAAAAGTTGCATGGAGAAGGAATTATAGAGCGACCATAATTTGATTGAGGTACTGCGCGACTGTTTTTCAAGAAGAGGTTGTTCACACCTCACTAATAACGGGCGAACGCCGTATTCCTACTTTAGGAAGGCGGTACAGACAAAGAATGAGAGGAGAGCTGAACAAACAAACAAACAAACAAACAACTAAATAAACAAATAAATAAATAAATCATCATCATCCTTCATGCATTAGGAAATTGATTCCTGTAGCAGCAACTGAAGTTGGTCCATCCATCTTTTGGCTGGTCTTCCAATATCTCTTCTTCTACGAAGTTTATATTTCTAAAACTTATATGGTTGAATGAATGAATTAATGAATGAATGAATGAATGAATGAACGAGTAAGAAAATAAATAAGAAAATGGATAAATAGATAAGTGAATAAATAAATATAATTAATTAAATAATTAATTAATTGAGTAAATAAAATAAATTAAATAAACAAACAAATTAAATAAAAAATAAAATAAATGAAATAAATGCAATAAATTAATTAATCAATTAAATAAATTAATCAATCAATCAATCAAATAAAGAAATTAATTAATTAATTAAATTGAATAAATAAATAAATTAATTAATAAAATAAAATAAATCAATAAAATATTTACTTACTAACAAATGGCTTTTAAGGAACTCGAAGATTCATTGCCGCCCTCACATAAGCCCGCCATCGGTCCCTATCCTGTGCAAGATTAATCCACTCTCTATCATCATATCCCACCTCCCTCAAATACATTTCAATATTATCCTCCCATCTACGTCTCGGCCTCCCCAAAGGTCTTTTTCCCTCCGGTCTCCCAACTAACACTCTATATGCATTCCTGTATTCGCTCATACGAGCTACATGCCCTGCCCATCTCAAACGTCTGGATTTAATGTTCCTAATTATGTCAGGTGAAGAATACAATGCGTGCAGTTCTGCGTTGTGTCACTTTCTCCATTCTCCTGTAACTTCATCCCGCTTAGCCCCAAATATTTTCCTAAGAACCTTATTCTCAAACATCCTTAACCTATGTTCCTCTCTCTGAGTGAGAGTCCAAGTTTCACAACCATACAGACCAACCGGTAATAGGCCTATAACTGTTTTATAAATTCTAACTTTCAGATTTTTTGACAACAGACTATATGATAAAAGCTTCTCAACCGAATAATAACAGGCATTTCCCGTATTTATTCTGCGTTTAATTTACTTCCTAGTGTCATTTATATTTGTTACTGTTACTCCAAGATATTTGAATTTTTCCACCCCTTCGAAGGATAAATCTCCAATTTTTATATTTCCATTTCGTACAATATTCTGGTCACGAGACATAATCATATACTTTGTCTTATCGGGATTTACTTCCAAACCGATCGCTTTACTTGCTTCAAGTAAAATTTCTGTGTTTTCCCTAATCCTGTGCGGATTTTCTCCTAACATATTCACGTCATCCGCATAGACAAGAAGCTGATGTAACCCGTTCAATTCCAAACCCTGCCTGTTATCCTGAACTTTCCTAATGGCATATTCTAAAGCGAAGTTAAAAAATAAAGGTGATAGTGCATCTCCCTGCTTTAGCCCGCAGTGAATTGGAAAAGCATCAGATAGAAACTGACCTATATGGACTCTGCTGTATGTTTCTTTTTTCTTTTTCTTTTTTTAGTAGGTTATTTTACGACGCTGTATCAACATCTCAGGTTATTTAGCGTCTGAATGATATGAAGGTGATAATGACGGCGAAATGAGTCCGGGACCCAGCACCGAAAATTACCTAGCATTTGCTCATTTTAGGTCGAGGGGAAAACCCCGGAAAAATCCTCAACCAGGTAACTTGCCCCAACCGGGAATCGAACCCGGGTCACCTGGTTTCGCGGCCAGACGCGCTAGCCGTTACTCCACAGGTGTGGACGCTGTATGTTTCACTGAGACATATTTTAATTAATCGAACTAGTTTCTTCGGAATACCAAATTCAATAAGAATATCATATAATAATTCCCTCTTAACCTAGGTATATGCCTTTTTGAAATCTATGAATAACTGATGTACTGTACCCTTATACTCCCATTTTTTCCTCCATTATCTGTCGAATACAAAAAATCTGATCAATAGTAGATCTATTACGCCTAAAACCGCACTGATGATCCCCAATAATTTCATCTATATACGGAGCTAATTTTCTCAAAAGAATATTGGACAAAATTTTGTACGAAGTCAACAAAAATGATATTCCTCGAAAGTTACCACAGTTGGTTTTGTCCCCCTTCTTAAAAATAGGTACAATTATGGACGCCTTCCATTGTTCTGGTACAATTTCCTTTTCCCAAATAGCAAATACAAGTTTATAAATTCGCTATATAGGCCTAATGCACTTCCACCCTCTTGTATTAATTCTGCTGGAATTTGATCGATACCTGGAGACTTGTACTTTTTCAGATTTTCTATCGCTATTTCGACTTCTGAAAGCGTGGGTTCGGGTATAAATGGCTCAGCAGTTTGTATTTGAATTTCGTCCCGATCATTTCTATTTGGCCTATGTACAGTTACCCTGAAAAAGAATGACACGATTCTTGGTCGTCGGAAGTTAAAGTTCTACAGCGCTGTTCACTCGATATCGACGTAACGATACATACCATGACAAATAGTACAAGAATTGTTACAAGGACCACAACAAGGACAAGGACCAGAATAAGGATCACGAAGAAGACTGTCATTTAAGGCCAGGATTTCAAAACATTGCTCGAGTTACAAAATATCATTACTTCACTGTACCGAATGGCAAATGCCTGCTAAGGGATCTACATTCTGGACTGCTGCTGTCGCTGTCTTGCCTCGGTAGCTCATATAGCAGCGTGTCGGTTCCACTGTATAACCGAAACGTCTCGTGTTCGATCCCGGGTAAAACTCTTTTTTTATTGAGATGTAATTAATTTGTTCAGAGTTCCTCGACTGTCTCATTTGTCGAAAAATATGGAATAATTTATGCCCAATTTCTGGGTCTCACAAGTGGGCTGAACGTCGTCAAAAAAATCTTTCTTGGAAGTTAAAAGTATTCTTCCTCAAACAAAAATCATAAGAAACAAAAAGAGACCTGTTAACATAAAATCTTGTCCACATGCCATCAGCTTCAATTACAGCTCTAAGTCGATCCGGCATGGATGTCACGAGATTGTGGAATAAGTTCTGATCCCCGGCGAGATCTTCCCAGGTGTCAACAACTTGATCCCACAATTCGTCTCGATTTCGAGGGCGTCGGTGGGCATAGGTGGCTATCCTTCTCTTTTTCAATTCCGCCCATAAATTTTCGATGACATTCAAATCAGGTGACTTCGGAGGCCAATTAATGATTTCGATCTCGGGTCTCCTTTGAAACCATCTTTGAATGCTTGCAGCATAGTGCACGGGATGGTTATCCTACTGGAACAGCAATGTTCCTTCGGGAAAACGTTCTCGGGCGGAGGGAAGGAATATATTTTCCAGAATGTGCTCGTAGGTTCCCGCACTAAACCGGCCATTGATGCGTTCTATAATGCCAGATCCATCGTAAGACGTCCACCCCCAACACGATACGCTAAAGCGCCCCGATCTTTCACGTCGGTGCACATAGCGCTGGTCATGTCGGAGACCATCCTCACGATAGACACGGACAGGACCTTCGTAATCACTCGAGATGGTTGTTTCGTCGGAGAAAATTACATTTTTCCAATCGAAATCCACTCGATTGGTAGCGAAGGCAAGACGGTCGACATCTTGTGCTTCCCCCAATATTTCCATTTGCGCAGCCCTCCGGCTCCTAATACCGCGGTTCCTCAACCTGCTGATCACAGTCTGTGAAGAGCCGGGAAAGTTAGATGCTGCTCTTATTTCGTTAGTAGTCAGAAAAGGGTCCTGTCGAACTGTCTCGAATAACAGAGCATCCTCTTCCAATGAAGAAATCCGCGGACGCCCAGGAATAGGGCGATTTTTGACCTCCCCTAAATTTTGGTAACGATGAACCCACCTCGCGGCTGTACTTCCAGGAACACCGACCAAACGGCCAGCAGATCTAGCCCCATATCCATCCTCAACTAGAGCTATAACTCGCTGTCTCATGTCACGTCGGTTCGCCATTACGATGACAAATGAGGGATGACGATAATACTTTAGTGTAGACAATGACTATTTAACGTGATATAGAATTATTGAAATACCAGGCATCTTGTTTAGTAAAAGTTAATAAATCAACCCTAAATTAAATATCTAAATAACAGGATATAACAGAAAGTCCAATTGTTGCGAAACTAATCAAATTAAATCTAATTACATTAAGTAAACAAATCCCAAATTATAACATCACATTGCTACAGCTAAATTGTAGGTTATTAACATAAGCATTGAATAGGTCCGTGGTTGTGCGTTGGACGACAAAACCATCATGGAAAGTTCGAATCTTGCGGAGGAATGTAACTTCATGTTTTTTTTTTTTTTTATAATGTAAATCAGACTTCTAACTGCAATCATTCATATTTCTTACATTATTTATTAATATTTATAGCCAACATTGAATTTGTAAAAAAAATACTTTAGAAATCTCATATGGAATTTGTGATCTTTAGTGACATAAACATAGATTATCTCTCGGAACTTTTCTGTAAAAGTAAAATAAATTCACTCCTTGAAACTGGAAACCTTAGTCGCAGAGTCATTTTCCCTGAAGTAGCACAGCCATTATAAATGTTTTGTACACAGAATTAGACTGAATTCCTATTCGATAGAACCTATAATCAATGGCTTGTCTGAACATGATGAATGTCACTGAACAATTTCAAAATATTAATTTAAAAACTAAGAAAGGATCGTAAATGCTGTATCTCGTGATTATTTACATTATGTCTACAAAATGAATCTTGGAAAAACATATGATACTGGTACTACTGATATTAAGAGTAAATGTATTGAATTTTTCACTTAATTTCATAATCACTTCAATGGATGTTCTCCACTCAATGTTGTGAAAAAATTCAAAAGTAAAACCATGTAGATAACGCAGGGACTTCAAAATCTCATGTATTAAAAAGAAGAATCTATATGTAATGAGTTGCAATGTAATGATCCTCATGTTCTTAAATACTGCAAGAAGTACAGTGTAATTTATCAAAAATTATGAAAGAGGGAAATAGAATATATTTGAATAGAAAGGTACAAAATTCAGATAATGCAATTAAATCTATTCGGAATGTTATTAAATTTAAACTTGTAGATATGCTAAGAAAAAAAATATTTTTTTCATTAAAACCAATGATTATAAAGTAGAGGATCTCAAATCTATTGCAAATTCTTTTAACGTATTATAGTATATAGTACAGAAATATTATTGACAACTTAAACATTCAAGATTTTGCAAAAGATACGGCAATTGGTTACTTAACAGATGCACTTAATAATTAGTATTAATATATGTAATTAGTCAATAAATGCAACAGTGCTTTTTCATTCAATCATGGCATGAATAAAATTGAATGCACATTAAATTAAACATGCGGCGGTCGTCGCTCGTCGTTGTTGTTGCCCACGACGCCTTTCCTTGCCCTCGGCTTCCAGCTCCGTCGTGTATGGAAAGTATCTCAAGGAGGCACGTTGATGTCAATAATTAAAGATGTACACTAATTAATTTTGGCGCCAGCCTCCTCGAGATTACTCCGGTAGAGTATGAGATTTCCCAGGTCAGCTGCAAAATGGTCGGGGCATGGGGTTTGGGAGACGTGCTCGTAGATTGAAATGATGTAGGCGCACACCAGAAGTTGTTGGTAAGAACTATGAGAACGTTTATTATTATTATGTGTTCGTTTCAGATTAGCAGAAATGCGCGTCCAAGTGTATAATATACTGCTCTCACTTCCTACAAGTTGATAGACTAATTTCTGGGTTCACGTAATTATATGTTCTGTACTATAAAACACCAGTAATATAACGGAGAGTTGATAACGTGATGACAATTTATTCCTAATGTAATAATAATGATGAGAAAAGAATTCAGACTTATAATAATGATACAACACACGACTTCTTACTAAACCCACTAAAAAATTCTAAGTCCGTAAATTGTTATCCTTCCGAGTTAGGTTCGCCGAGAATATGTGGAGTGCGATCTCTCCGTACGCGTTCTATGTGCCTTCTATCTACCTGCCAAATCTACTCTCTACTTGCAACGACCAAACATACAATTTCGCCCTCCTATCTATAAATCACGTGTCTCTATTACGAATCCTGATTAGCCATGATTACTCTTACGTCACTTAAGACGCGCTCTTCAAAAATTGTTCGTTAACTGGGTCCTCCCCTATTTCCGGTGTTTACTGACAATTCTCTGACATATACCAGATCATCTCTTTTTCGAACCTGGCTTGGCGTCATCTTGCTGACCACCCGCAGGCAAAGTCCACACATTCCCCCAGCGGTCAAATCTACGCCTGGACACATGTTTCCTGTCCGCGTAGCGTCGCTTCGGCCTTCCTGCCCACCTGTTACTTCCGCCTCACATTCTGGACCTTTCTTACAAGCCCCACACTTACTATTCATATAAGAATATTAACAAGAAATACTAATCTGATGAAAACCTCCTTATCCTATACGAGGAACCATCTCAAACACTATTGCAAACACGTAGATAAAATAGTTAAAATTTACTAAGGGATGAGAATGAAATAATCCAAAGCCATACTTTTAACAAAAATTGTTTTGTGCGAGTGCATTTCTTACACATATGGGAAAGCTATTAATAAAATATTGTAATAATTACTCAACAAATGACATAGCCTAAGGACTCTAAACCTTTGTAAAAGTTTGTCTATTATTATATATATTTTTAAATTTCATTTCAATTGTTAGTTTTTAATATATATGCATTTACATTGTATATGTGTGTGTATAAATGCATTCATTAGATTAACGTATATAATATTATAACTTGTATTTTTGTATTGTTTGCGATCATTAACACTTAATCTCAGGACTTTGTAAAACTCTATTTCAACGTTACTTAGCTATTTCAACGTTATTTAGACAAAAAAAATCGTTGTGTAGACTAAGAATCGAACTCGCAGTCTTCTACACAACACGCAGAAGTCTCACCGTCTGAGCTATTGAAACGACATGAAAGCTTTCCTTTCTGTGCGGAGTGTCGATCTAGTCATGAAGGTCCATTGTCGATTTAACTATACGATTTATGTATACATTTATCTTTTATTTACGTAATATTATCATATTTTTTGCAGTTTTTGAAGTGAATTTCGGAACGATGCTAGTAACAAACCAAATAGCCTGAATTTAAGTAACTCAATATTCGTTATCTTGTGTATCAATGCTCTGGTCTCCGATCATGCGCAGTGTCTTACATCTGAGACTTAGGAATATTCAATCGTCTCATCCTTTTCCAGGGAAACTGTACATTTAGTAGTTGAGAAAAATAGTTTTTCCATCTGTTTTGGACTGATGGAGAGTCTGCAAGCAAGTCGCCATTCTCATCCTTGATCACGTTTACCCTTGGCTGATATCCGTTCTTAAATTCCTTTATACCCTTAGGCTATATAAATCTCTAATGTTTTTATTCTTACTATTTGTTTCTACCTCATTCAGTTTTTCCTTCAAGTAACCTCTCTTTTTATTCCTAAGTGTACGACTTGCTTCCCGTCTTTCATTGAAATTATTATCTCTCTTCTCCTCAACTGGATCCTGTAAGAATTTCGATTTTTGCCTGTTTCTACTGCAATGCAACAATCTTCATCAAACCGCGGTTTCTTTTTCTTAGTTTCATAATAACCTATGCTCTGCTCAGCTGCAAATTTGATACTATCTCTGATATTTTCCCACACGCTGTTAACATCTAATTCTTTCTCAACTTCGTCGGAACTTTCTAAAGTGGCAAATCTATTCGAAATTTCGACTTGATAATTTTGCTTAGTTTCCTCGTCCTTTAATTTCAAAATATTGAATTTAGTAATATTAACTTGTTGCTCTACTCGCTTCGCTACTGATAGTCTTTCTCTTAATTCTCCAATTACCAAATACCTAATGGTCAGTATTACAGCCTGCAACCCTGAATGTTCGAATGTCTACTATACTAGTATGTCTCCGTTTATCTATCAAGATGTGATCTATTTGGTTGTGTGTCAATCCATCTGGAGAAGTCCAAGTGTAAGCTTATTTATGTATATTCTTATGGGGGAATGTTGTACTTTTGATAATTAAATTTTTCGATGTGACAAAGTTGACTAATCTAACTCCATTGTCACTACTAGTTACGTGTAGGTCTCTTTTCCAATAGTTGGTCTAAAAATATCCTCCCATCCTACTTTAGCGTTGAAATAACCCAATAAAATTGTCATATGATACCTAGGTAACTGATCAAAAGTATGTTCCAATTCCTCATAGAAGCTATCCTTTATATAGTCGTCTTTCTCTTCTGTAGGGGCGTGAGCATTTATAACTATGATGTCGCACCATCTACCCTTAAGTACTAAATATGATAACCTGTAACTGATAAATTCGACCTTTTTTACTGCTGATTTTATTCTTTTATGAACAAAGGATCCTGTTCCTAATTGGTGATTATTGTTTCCTTCCCCATAATACAACAAGTAATCTCCAATTTGTGATATGCCATTCCCATCTAACCTAACCTCTTGTACTCCCATGAAGTCTATTCTATATCTAGCTAGTTCTTTAGCTACTAATGTTACCCCTCCTGTTCTATAAAGACTAGTTACGTTCCAAGTGCCAAATCTCAAAACCTTATTCCTTTGCTGTGGTCATGCCAGAGAATCAGTCCTATTCCGAGGCTTATTGTAGGGATTCGTAACAAGCTGTTTTTTTTACGGTGATGGGTTGTTAGCCCTTCGCCCAACCCCCAAGCTGGAGGACCACCTCTTATCGGCTGTCTACGACTGCTTATTCAATATATTCGCAGCTACCCTCCAAAATAAATAAAATAGATAAATAAAATAAAGGAATTAATAAATTAATTAAATAGATCTATAAATTAAATAAATTAATGAATTAAATAAATTAATTAAATAAATGCATTAAAAAGAAATAAATAAAATATAAATGAGATGAATAAATTAGATAAATACAATTAATAAATAAATTACATAAATAAATAAAATATATTAATAAATTACATATATAAATTATATATATATATAAATAAATAAGTAAAATAAATAATTAAATAAATAATGAAATAAATAAATAATTATACAAATAAACAAATAAGCAAGCAAGCAAACATAAATAAATTAATTTACGATAGCTAGCGCTCATGATAAGCCGTGAGATGTGTAGTTAGAGCGTTGGTCTTGGCCCTCCATGACTTGTCCTGCTACTGATTTATCTTAATGGGACAATGGGCGCCTAGAGGCACGGATTCGTTTCGGGCTGGAATTCTAGAAAAGTCAAGCTACGAATTTAGGGCAATGATATGTGACAATTGCGCTATTGCCAGATTTTGGTTTAGGCGAGAAAAGACAAGTAATTTCGCCTAGAGTTCTCTATTTAGGGATAGGGTTAGGCCTATTTGATTTGTCATATAACTCTCGATACGATCTGGTAAGAAGAACAATTTATTACAATTACCAATGCAATGGAACGAAAAATTAATAACTACAATATATAAAGAGTCGTAATGACGCTGTATCAACTACTGGGATATTTAGCGTCGATAGGATGTGTGATAGCGAGATGGTATTTAGCGAAATTAGGCCGAGGATGCGCCATAGATTACCTGACATTTGCCTTACTGAAAACCTCGAACAAAACCCAACCAGGTAATCAGCCCAGGCGGGAATCGAACCCCCGCCTGAGCGAAACTCCGGATCGGCAGGCAAGCGCCTTAGCCAACTGAGCTACGTCGGTGGCTCACAATTTTGTTACAAGATTACACAAAATAAATGAAAGCAAATTAAATGACTATCAAATGGATTTTCTTCAGAACAGATCCACTGTTTAAGCTTATAGGATAGAGAATGATTCAGTCAACGCGTGAAAAATTTAAACAGGATAAGGGACAATCTACTGAACATTTTGAAATAGGCCTACGCATCTCTTTGTCTGCAAAGCCAGATTAAGACTGTCAAGTGACTTTCGCTCTAATACCAGGACATTCGAAAAGTAATGGCAACAGAGTTACACACTACATTTACTTAGTTTATTTTTGCATTACTCACTTCAAAGATAGTGCCTTGTTATGTCAATAATATGATGCCAAATTCTTGGAAGACGGCGGACTCCATCTGCAGCATAATTTCTGGATCTCTATCTCACCGATCGATCTAAAGCTCTTTGGATGTCAATTCTTAGGCCTAATTAAAAGCGAATGCCTCGTCTCCACCCATCTTGCAAATTGGACTCCTCTCCCAAAAGTTTTTTTGTAAAGCACAGGGTTGCATTTATTCTTCTTTCAACTTGTATTTTTATTAATCATCTTTGTTCATACCTACTGAACATTTTTAGGGCGGTATTACTTAATACCAATCAGAAAACGTCCCTGTATTCACAAAATATGGTTACTTAAATACCTTAATATTCCACATTTAAGCAACAATCGCTCCTCCAGTAGCCTTCGTACTAAAATATTCCCATGTTCACCGCTACGAGCACTTATTTACAGTAGGTCTATTGTTGCCATTACTTAATGAATGCCATAGTATGTTTGTCGGCATTGTTAACTACAAGACCATCACATTGGGCAGTATCTCCTACCTGCCGATTTAAATGGGCACATGTAGGCCCTACTCATTTACCGCACTTGCGTTTCGTACAAATAGTTTTGCCTGAATTGCTCGAGGATGTACCCTTTGCTGTCCGTGAGAGGCTGTACCTACGTAGCCTACGTAAGTTATGTATGTATGTATGTATGTATGTATGTATGTATGTATGTATGTATGTATGTATGTATGTATGTATGTATGTATGTATGTATGTATGCAGCACAACAGAGCACCGCCTCACTTCAATGTGGATGACCGCAACCGCAATCATTTGTAGGTATACTACGTTTTTTTCTGCTCGCTGGATTGGATAGGGAGGACTTAATCTATAGGCTACCCTGCGAGGTCACCCGACATGAATTTATTTTAATTTTATTTTATTGGGTTATTTTACGACGCTGTATGAACATCTAGATTATTTAGCGTCTGAATGATATGAAGGTGATAATGCCGGTGAAATGAGTCCGGGGTCCAGCACCGAAAGTTGCACAGCATTTGCTCATATTGGGTGGAGGGAAACCCAGGAAAAAAACCTCAACCAGATAACTTGCCCCGAACAGGAATCGAACCCGGACCACCTGGTTTCGCGGCCAGACGCGCTAACCGTTACTCCACAGGTGTGGACGATTGTATGTTGGCATTGAGGTTGATGACGTCATTTTGATAGGGAGAAATGGTGAAAAGTTGTTGAGAAAATAAAAACTTCGTATTGGAAAGTTGTAGGGCCTGAAGAAGAAATATGAAACACGGGATCCCCTTACCTTTACTTCCTTTCCGAGAGATGCCCTTTAAGTACACTTACGTCTCTTAAAAAGGCACTGCTCTCAATTTGGTTTTATCCGGCGAACGAGAGATCAAATGGTACCCATGACTAGTTCACTGAGGGCGGAAAATACGCTGGTAACATTAATAAATACAATATGTATTACAAGTTATGATACATTACATTTAATACTCTCCGAAAAAAGTTATATAATTATTTATATTATTGGTTTCGTATACGTTTTAATTGTAGTTTTATTCTGTTAATCTTGCATGTCAGACACAATTAAAGGACTTGTAAATAATTCAAAGTTTCTAAAATTAACAATTCACGAGGAACAGTTCCATTCCACAAGGGAGGGGTGTAGGTAAGCAAGTCGTGCTCACACTTGCCTACTTAGAAGCGAGTCATTCGAGTAGAAGGCGCAGGTTGGGAGACATCCAGGTGGCTCGCAAAGCAGAATGGTGACGCTTAAAAACGAGAAGACGTTTCGATACTTTAATATTTTTTTGGCTCTCGGAGGAGTTCCTATATACAATGGACCAAAATCATTTCTGTATACAATCTACGTAATAATGATAGTCTGTTTTTCTTACTCTACAGCTTTTGCCTTGTGTGTAAAGTTATATTACAGTTTGGATGATATGGACGGAGCCGCCGATGCCATCAATACCTTACCTCCAATTGTGTTATCATTCTGGATACAAATTTATTTAAGGTAATTGTATATTGTATTTGTATAACACACACGAATTATTTTTATTTTCCATCATTTTGGTTTACTATGTTATACTCTCAACTCTCGCCATAAGCTTAATACATATAATTGAGGACCGTTTTTGCAAAACTTGCTAACTGTAAAAACTAAATTTTATAGGAAACACAAAAAACTGAAATAACTGCAAGCTTTGCTATAGCTCTCACATAGCAGAAAGCAAGTTTTGAAAAACTATCACACATTGACACACTACTGTGAAGGAAATAATAAGATTTTCCTAAGAAGCCTTTAGCATCATGTAGAGGCCTGTCTTATGTTAACTAATCCACCAAAAACTCAATTTTGAAAAGTTTGCAGTTAGCAAGTTTTGCAAAAACGGTCCTCAATTACGAGTAGGCCTAATAGGGAAAAGTAGGCTATATTTACGGACTCAATATGGTGCATTACAAATATATTATAACACTAATTAACCACAACAGTTCGTGTGAATAATAAATTTCACTTCAAATATTTCACCGCAAATATTTGGTTTCATTTTTTAGGATTTACTGAACACGTTTGTTACTGGCACTTGTTTAAAAATACTTAGACACTTAGGGCAATTTATCAACCCTTATTACAAAACATCATATAAATTTACGGATGTAGAAGTCATAAATTTGGAGTCCCAACAACAAAAATGAAAAAAAAAAAATTCTATGATAGCTTTGAAGGGTTCTCTGCAGATTTTACGGCGACACTTGTACTTCAATTCAAATTACAGATGAATTTTCTCGATCTATTTTTTATCTGTTTTTTATTTTACTGCAAATTTTCATTATTGTAAAACATTGTTTAATGTAAATTTCAATTTATTGTACACAAACTTCCTGTAACACATTTTTAATGTCACATCTTAAATGTTACTGTTTAACATTCTTTGTTTTTGGCAACCTCACCAAGTTGAGGAAGATTAAAAATTAATTAATAATTTTGCTACAACATGATGCAGTATGTGCATATTACACTGAAATAAATGCAGATAAAAGCGTTGCAAGAAATATTTCGCAAAATTGAATAGTCATATTAACTTTCCATTGGGTACATAAAACAAAATTAATTTAATGTACAAAAATTATTTTGATTTCAGAGTTCGAAGAGAGAGTGTAGAAAAATTGGTGATTCTCGCTGACAGCTTCTCTTGGGAAGATCTGCCTCTGAAAGATCCCGTAACTGAAAATGCAAGTATGGCATCGTGGATAAGAACCATCAGGAAAACGGCAACTAGTGTTTTAGTTTCCGCTTTCTCATTTCATGTGATTCAATCTGTTGGTCGTATGATTTTTAATGAGAAACGACCATTGAGCCTTGATGGAGTGTATCCGTACGACACGAAGAAAACCCCGGCATACGAGTTGACGAATACTGTTCAGGTATGGACTTATAGCAACTTCGGAGTGTTGTGTGTCTTCAATTTGCGATTTACTGTTAGCCTGTGAATTTTTACTGTGTATATCATTCCTTTACACCAGTAGTGTCAGAGCTGTAAGCTCCAAAACCGATTGTGGAGCTAGAGAGTGTAGTCGGAGCGTGAACTTGTTTATGTCTGTGGAAACACCGGAGCATGCAACGAGCCATAGTGGAGCGCTCCGCTCCGTTTAGTCTCTGTCTGACAACGCTGCTTTGCACTGTAATCTAATTTTATCCAAACTTCTTATGCTGAGAATAATATTAGGTCATATTCTATTAGCTGCAAGGAGTAATGTGTACATTTTGACGCTCAGGAGTGTATTTTTCACGTAAGCGCTAAAGTCCAGCTTCCCTTCTTCAATTGCTAATCACCAGAGACCAGAAATTTGGCATAATGCCTTTTTAAATGTGTTAAATCCATCTTCATTTTGAAAGTAAATCTGTACGAATTATACCTTTGTGATTGAAACGTCACAGTTTTATGTTACCCTTTTTTGCCTTTTTAAAATAAATGCCTAATTTACAACTTAAATGTTTTTTTTTACCTGTATTCGATTATTTATCTATTATTTATAATTTATTATTAAAAATTACCTACAAGTATATTTTAATTTATTTTTATAACCGCTACAATGAAAGTGACTTCACCGAATGTATATTATTGTCTTTCAGTCAGTTCATATTCTCTTTGCAACAATGAGTGCTGCTGTACAAAAATGTATAACAGTAAGCGTTTTAATTATCGCTTGTGTTTATTTGACAAGGCAACAATGAGTGCGAGTCTAACGTTATTTTTAACGGTTACTTTTTCTTTCAGTTGCGACGTTGTTGTAGCTACCAGCAAGATGCCGAAATTCAGTGTTCCTTTACGCAGTAAATTGCAAAGTTACGTTAATACTTTTGGATCCGATGTTTTTTTGTACTGACGGTAAAGTACTTACATGCAAAATATGTGAGCAGTCAGTGAACTACGAAAAGAAAATAATATTTCATATCGCAACATATCAGTACAACCAAACACAAAAATGCACTTTCCAACGCTAATGGAAAGAAGATTTCTTTGCTTCCAACAGTAATTGCAACATCGAGTGGAAAGTCTCAATTTCCATTCGACTTATGTAAAGCTTTTCTTGCTGCCGAAATCCCTTTGTGGAAAGTGCAAGGTTATGGGTCTAGTGCAAGGGTTTTGTAATTGCCTTTTATTGCGTATTTTAGCTATTTATAATGCCTTTTTGTCTGCCTATTTTAGCTATTTATTATGCCTTTTTGCCTGACTATTTTAATGATTCACAATGCCTAAACTTCCGGTCTCTGCTAATCACCCACAGAAATGTGTATCTCCAGATTGTTATTGTGTTAAGTTCTTGCTGTTCAGTGCTGCAGTGAAATGAAATTATATCCAGACATTTAAATGATGGTCATTTATCGTAATGTAATAGGCAAATATAGCATTATTATTATTATTATTATTATTATTATATTTTATTAGGCTATCACTATTATTAAGTTATTATTACGACTATTATTATTATTATTACTATTACTATTATTATTATTACTATTATTATTATTATTATTATCATTTTCATTCATCGAATATATTCAAATAAAACGCGCTCTACACGCTAGTAACAATCTTTCCTTAAGTATCGCGAGTTGAAGTTTTTATTCCCTATGAAGCGTTTCATTTTTAACTCAGAATGTTTAAGGTAAATGGAGGTGAAATTGGGACGAAAATGTAAATTTTTTTATCGCTTTAATAAATAGTACATACTTTTCTGTATTAAATACTGAAATATTTTGCTTGTCTGAAGGACCTAAGTGGTCTTTAAAACTAAAATACCACAGCTGGGCGCAATGTGCCACTCCCCCTTTCAATAGCCATTTTGGTGTTCCTGTGTTATAGAAATTTTCTTGCAATTAGACAGACAAACTATCTGACCAGTGCATTAACTTAACAAGTAGGCCTATGATATTTTTAAGTCTACTGAAATTTTCGAAAATTTTATGTAATCTAAATCATATTTAAACATTGATATATTTAACTTGAAATCTTTTGTATTAGTATTAACGTTATCACACTTAAGTCTCCAGCAGGCATAGGGCAATAAAATAACGTTATACGCCGAGTTGAAGATTATCATTTATCACCAAAGTAATGTTTAATTTACAATCAGCAAACATTTATTGACGTAAGAAGATAGACATGTACTCTGCCTAATGCAAAACTGTTGAGGAAACTTGCTAATTGAAGGGTTCAGAACCATAGTGGGTCAAGCGCCATTTACTAAAACCGTAGAAAACAAGGGTTAAAATGAAGTTATTATCATAATTCAATGGAAACATATAGCAAGTAAAATAAAGTATACCCAATAAAACTAAATGATATGTCAATCTTCATTAAACTATGGTATTCACTTAACTTTAACGCTTGCTTTCTCCGTTTTTAATAAATGGCGCTTGGCCCACTATGGCTCTGAATCCTTCAATTGTGCATTTTAAAGAGTCAATAGTGATATTTTAATGATTGATAGTTATCTGTGTGCATAATAGAACGGGTTTAGAAAATGGCGAAACATCAAAAACAATATTTTGTTTTTTTGTGTAACGTATTTCATAAAATTTATTTCCACATTCCTTCAACGCTTCTCCAATATAATACAGTAGGTAATATTAAATTTCTACTGACTTGCAAATTTCACTTTTACAACGAAATATTTCCAGTTTATTTACAAATGAACAAACATTCTTCGCGGGAAATAATATTTACACGCAATCTTTAATATAATGTAATCATCTCAGAGTACTGTATCAAAAAGTCATTGTATAATATTTAACCTTTATTTCAAATCGATTCAAAACTAAATTCTGTGCTCAATCGGAATGCCGTAGAGAACGCAGTAATCGAAAATACAAATAAGTTAGGTCAATCTTGTACAAGTTGTAGGGTACTTGGATGAAATTTTGTTTACTCATTGTATATCAGTTTTCCCAGAAATTTTCGAATAATCACTAGGGAACAGATTTCTAGTTTCGTACCTATTTTTTGCTACATCCTAGACGTAGGTCTATGTTATTCAGATATCTCTACGTTTCATTTACACATGTATTAAAATTCTATAGAACCTAAAATGCCTAAATGAACCACAAACTCCTATAAATATCTCCAAATGATATTTGTGCCTGAAAAGCGCCATTTTGGCATTCTGCGTATATTTAAAATAAAGATAACGGTACTAAGATCCAAAAGTGCCCAAAAAACTGCAAAAAATGTTATTTATAATCTAAAAAAAAAAAAACTCTCTTACACACAAACACTGGCCTGGTCTTAGAAGGTGAAGGAAGAAGATTATATCTAATTTTCTGAAACCCAGGCCACTTGGAAAAGTACATCCTAGCATAGAAGGGGTTCTAGTTTGTTCAGGTTAGGTGAGAGCTTACGAATTACTTCCAGCTTATTTGAGCCCCGTTCGGCGAAAGCCTAAAAATTAAGTTTTCGAATCATTTTGCGAAATCAAACTGACAAATCAGCAATCAGTCTCTTTCACTGATGTAATTTGAGTTTCAGTTCAGTAGCAAACATTCTCAGCACCAGTTCTTTGTACTACATAAATTCCACCTACAATGGAATATTTATTAAAATTAAATTTACTAATTGTTAATTTTATATAATCTTCTAAAAATTCAAAATTGGATTTTGTAAAGTTCTAAATCCCTCTCTTTTAGCACCTAGAAATCCGTTTCCTAATAATTACAGTCATGGCGATTATAAATGACGATGAAAGAGAAATTTCCAGTACGAAACTTGCTATAAAGACGATCTGAATGCAACACATTCCAAAAAATGTAGGCCTACTGAGTTCGAAGTACTTCTTTTGGAGAAAGATAGGCCTATCAGTCAAGTGTTCGTATTGATTACAGCCATCGTCAACTGGCCTGCATACTAGTTCGAGCGCCGAAACGCTGGCTCAGGAGGTAGTAGTGTGCAGTGTGTCGAGCCAAGTCAGCGCATCCCATCACAGAACCCAACTTTCTGACCATAATTTACAATGCCTTCTTCGATTGTGTTCTACACGAGCATTGACACCTAACATAAACCAGTTAGTGAGGGAAAAACGAATTAAAAAATCCAGGAAAACCAATGCTAATAATTGGCGAAAATAATTTTATCATTTGTTATTTACATTGCAATAAAATAATTAGCCTACTTCAATCTTGTAACAGAAACGACAATATGTGTAATATGTTATACATAATAACAAATAATTGGTTTTGTGATATATAGTGTCAGATAAAAATGGATAATTTATTTTATTTTATTGATGACACTTAGACCTAAACAAAGGAATAGGATGACAGGATTTAAATATTAGTAATGGGTTCGATTTGTTTAATATTTTGTAACAGTGAAAATCCATTACAGGGCTGTAAGTTCTTAATTACTTTAATATGAAAAAAACTATTTGTTTTCAAAACCGATGCAATACATAACGAAAAAGTACAACTTGCTTGTTGTCTTAAACTAAAAAGTGATTTAAAAATCCAGGAAAACCAATGCTAACGAACAGCGAAAAAAAATTTATAATTTGTTATTTACATTGTAATAAAATAACTTAAGCCTACTTTAGCCTTGTAATAGAAACGATAATATGTTTCATATGTTATACATACTTACTTACTTACAAATGGCTTTTAAGGAACCCGAAGGTTCATTGCCGCCCTCACATAAGCCCGCCATCGGTCCCTATCCTGTGCAAGATTAAGCCAGTCTCTATCATCATACCCCACCTCCCTCAAATCCATTTTAATATTATCCTCCCATCTACGTCTCGGCCTCCCTAAAGGTCTTTTTCCCTCCGGTCTCCCAACTAACACTCTATATGCATTTCTGGACTCGCCCATACGTGCTACATGCCCTGCCCATCTCAAACGTCTGGATTTCAAGTTCCTAATTATGTCAGGTGAAGAATATAATGCGTGCAGTTCTGTGTTGTGTAACTTTCTCCATTCTCCTGTAACTTCATCCCGCTTAGCCCCAAATATTTTCCTAAGCACCTTATTCTCAAACACCCTTAACCTATGTTCCTCTCTCAGAGTGAGAGTCCAAGTTTTACAGCCATATAGAAGAACCGGTAATATAACTGTTTTATAAATTCTAACTTTCAGATTTTTGGAAAGCAGACTGGATGATAAGAGCTTCTCAACCGAATAATAACACGCATTTCCCATATTTATTCTGCGTTTAATTTCCTCCCGAGTGTCATTTATATTTGTTACTGTTGCTCCAAGATATTTGAATTTTTCCACCTCTTCGAAGGATAAATCTCCAATATTTATATTTCCATTTCGTACAATATTCCCGTCACGAGACATAATCATATACTTTGTCTTTTCGGGATTTACTTCCAAACCGATCGCTTTACTTGCTTCAAGTAAAATTTCCGTGTTTTCCCTAACCGTTTGTGTATTTTCTCCTAACATATTCACGTCATCTGCATAGACAAGAAGCTGATGTAGCCCGTTCAATTCCAAACCCTGCCTGTTATCCTGAACTTTCCTAATGGCATATTCTAAAGCGAAGTTAAAAAGTAAAGGTGATAGTGCATCTCCCTGCTTTAGCCCGCAGTGAATTGGAAAAGGATCAGATAGAAACTGACCTATACGGACTCTGCTGTATGTTTCACTGAGACACATTTTAATTAATCGAACTAGTTTCTTGGGAATACCAAATTCAATAAGAATATCATATAATACTTCCCTCTTAACCGAATCATATGCCTTTTTGAAATCTATGAATAACTGATGTACTGTACCCTTATACTCCCATTTTTTCTCTATTATATGCCGAATATAAATATGTTATACATAATAACAAATAATTGGTTTTGTGATCTATAGTGTCAGATAAAAAATGGATAATTAATTTTATTTCATTTACGACACTTGAACAAAGGACTAGGACGACATGATTTAAATATTAAGTTACTAATGGATTCGATTTGTTTAATATTTCGTAATAGTGAAAATGCATTAGGCCTATAGGTCTGTAAGTTCTCAATTACTTTAATATAAAAAAACTATTTACTTTCAAAACCGATAAAATACATAACGGCAAAATACATATTGTTTCTTGTCGTAAACTTAAAAGTGGTTTACTTATTAGACAGTTCCTCTTAAAATAAATTAAGTACATGCTTCTTTCGTGTTAATTATTATTATTAAAGACTGATTAAAAGGGTTCAACAAGTGAACGAACGCCACTGCCATCACCGGATTCCTTCCCCCCCCCCACCTCTTGCTGCAAAGTTGATGTCTAAGGGTACGTACGCGTTGGAGCGACGATATACGATAAAAGAAGCAGCGATGCTATATCAGAGAGAATTGAAGCATGCGTTGTCATTGAGGTGTGCATATTGGAGTAACGATAAAAGTGAAGATGCACGATAAAAGCGACGAAAAACCAAAGTTCCATTTTCTTCGCTCTTGTCGTTCATATGATCTCTGATTGAGATAATATTAACCTGTATAAATACCGGTGGTCATCAATATATCCGAATATTAATCGATTTATTATTATTTCGGCTTATTAAATTAAGTATTGTAGATATTGACAAATTGATCAGTTGTGTATTTATTCGTCATATGTTATGTGATCACAAGAACCAATCACAACACAACGAATTTATACTATCTTCGGGATGAGAAACGGGTTGAATTTTGTACGTATTTAAGTTACATTTAACCTTGAACTTAGCAGCTGATATTTCCTATTTATCGTCTTTCATTAAGTGGATGCATAGAATATCTTCTACTGATAAATCAAAATTTTCGCTCCCCGCGTCCTCGTTGCTCCGATATGAACACTTGATTCTTTGATAATAGCAAAGCATCGCTAGATCGTTTCTTTCATCGTTTATCGTTGCTCCAACGTGCACGTACCCTAAGGGATAGAACTGAGCAGCGGGCAAAGTGTTCCTGAACCATAGGCCTAGTGCACAGAGAGGACGACTCCTGATAGAATCTTTTGTGATAATTACAGCACAACATTCGAAGCTTTAAAAAACTACGAAAATTGTAATTTATAATTATATATACATATATATTATTTAATCGTATGTTACCCTTAATATTGTAGATAATTGTTAACAGTATCTATATTCAAGGAACACGCATTTTATTTCAGGCATGAAAACTGTATGATTTTACTTTATTTTTTGCTTTTAAAGGCCTTTAGGTCAGTGTTGGCTGTCAGCCATGCTCACAGGCGTGTCTTGTAAATCTCTTGGTCAAAAGGGTAAAAGCGTAAAGATATTGAGAAAATAGTGACATCGCCCCTTTTTTACATCGTCTTCATATTCCATTGAGATTAATATTTTATGTTCTTTATTCTTTTGTTTTCATGTTTTAGGAAGAAACTTTGTTCACAAAATATAATTTGTTTCGGCATCAGTTGTTTACTTATAATTGGTGTCTCATAAATAATTAAAACATGACGACTTGTTCCTTTATACCAGCTATGGGGACTACAAGCAACGTAAGGAGGGAACATTCCTACCCACCCCACATTCGTTTGATTGACAGGCAAGGGGTAAAGCAGCTGTTTTGCTAAGGCAAGTGCAGTGGTGGATTCGACACACCTTGCGCATCAGTAATTCCTCCGCTCTTATTTCTGGTTTCAAAATCTTTACAGTATTTTGTTTATAGGAAGTACACGCATCATACAATAATATATTATGACGGCCACCTACTGTCATTAGCCAAATTATATATTTTTCAATTGTATAACTACTCCTTTATCATGTGCACAAAAAATTCTTGAACTGCCTTGTGATCGACATAATAAAGTATTTCTTTTTTAAAAACAATAAAGAAAAAAGCAATGCTCCATTGTCATTTAACTGCACAATATATTAAAAGATACAATGTTCAACATAATAAATTGTTTCTTTTTAAAACTAATAAAGTAACTAAGCTCCATTGTCATTTACCTGGAAAACATATTAAACACAATATAATGATCAACAAAATCAATTGTTTCTTTTTATAAATACTAAAGGAAGTAAAACTAAGATCCACTATAATTTAACTTTAAAACATATTAAACAAAATACATGAGATATGAATGAAACGAAATACTACTGTAGGCCTATACTGCTGGTTTTCACTTTTTTTTTTTTTTTGTTGTTGATTGCCCTCGAAATTTCTTGTCATTAACTAAAAAGAATATATTTGCCTCTAAAATAAAACAACTCAACCTTAATACTGAAACTAAATGCATGTCTGTGATCCTAGACCTGGAGATACTTTTGGTCATATTCATTTTGAAAAGAAAAACAGCCCACAACAGTAAGTTGAGCCAAACATAGATACCATAAGCGTTGCAAATGTGCGCAGATTAGGGAACTGCTCCTCTGGTAGGTAATCCAATATTTTCCTAAACACTTTAGTGGCGTGCTTTTTTGCATCTCTATAGTGGCTCTGATGCTTGGGTAACATCAAATACAAATGGATTATTGAACAGACACATCTCCATGTCCATTGCAGTTCTTCTGAAAATCTTTCTTGGAAAGAGAACGCGTCCACACCTGTGGAGTAACGGTTAGCGAGTCTGGCCGTGAAACCAGGTGGCCCGGGTTCGATTCCCGGTCGGGGCAAGTTACCTGGTTGAGGTGTTTTCCGGGGTTTTACCTCAACCCTATACGAGTAAATGCTGGGTAACTTTCGGTGCTGGACCCCGGACTCATTTCACCGGCATTATCACCTTCATCTCATTCAGACGCTAAATAACCTAGATGTTGATAAAGCGTCGTAAAATAATCTACTAAAAAAAAAAAAAAAGAAAGAGAACGCATCAAGTAGGCCTAATATGCCCTCAAAGTTTTAAATAAGTTCAGTTCCAGATACTACTCAATAAAATAACAAGTATCTGAATCCTGAAAATACCATAAACATATCTTGTTTTGTATCTTTTCACAAATATTACGAAAATAGCTTTTAAAATTGTAAATAACTACTTGTAAGATCACCGAAGTCAGCTTTAGCCTATGCTTCCGATTAAAGTGGCGTTTAATATTGAAGCGTTTTATATGCGCAATTTTAAACCCACATAAGTTATTAAGCAACAGACTTTCTTCTTTATGTAAGTAACAAAAAATTCTTTCTGCCGCTCTTCCTGAAACTGACGTCCCGAGATCGAAGCCATACCCACCACTGAATAAAGCGTGTCTAGAGAAGCACCAGGCGGAGGAGACAATCGGTGGAGTGGGGTAAGGCGGCTTTGAGTGCAGTGGCCCTTCGGAGCCATTTTTCCCCATGGTTGCTTTATACAGACGAAGGTCTCTGTCCTCAATTTGTAAATTAACTTTAGCTATGTGGTAATACGTGTACACACTTCTCAACATCCTATACGAGTGGAACATATGGATCTGATTGCGGTGCGATAATAACTTTCAGATGTACAATTTTCTATTAACTCACTAATATTATACTACCCAGTATGTGAAAAAAGTTACTTAAATTTCCACATAATGCACATATTTCAGAAACAAGCTGTTAGAAAAATTAAGTTTTTTTTTTTTTTTGTAGACCATCAGAACTCAAGTACGCCTACGTCAAAAGTAAACTATAATAATAATAATAATAATAATAATAATAATAATAATAATAATAATAACAATAATAATAATAATAATAATAACAACAACACATTTTAGCTGGCAAAGTTAAGGCCGTAAGGCCTTCTTTTCCACTTAACCAACAAAACGTATAGTCTACATACATAATATGAATGAATCTACAAGCTACAAAGATCACAATAAACTGAGTTAGATAAAAGTTACTTTTATACAAGAGTATTGTAGTATGGTTTTTATTTAATTTTTCAAAGTATTTTATATGAATTATTAATTTTAAGTAATTTTTTATAATAAATAAGAAAAAATCCATCATGACTAATCACAGAAATATTATTTTAATATTCTAGTTTAAAGACTAGGCTATCTCATTGAGATATATCATGTGCTGATCAGCATTCTACCTTCCAGATCTGGAAGTGCCGGGTTCAATTCTCGAATTCCACTCACGGGGAATTTTCCTTGAAAAATAAATGTTTCCTGGATGTTTATAGTTTGGAAGGTTGTATGAATGTGAGCGTGATTACAGGTTAATTAAGCAAACTTCAAGCTATGAAATACAATATATTCTACTGTTGCTTGACAGAAACCTGAAAAAAAGTTTCAACTTCACATTTTTGACATGTTACGCAATCAATTAGCTCAACAGGAAATCACTAATACATACGTGCTAGGTGGCTAAAAATTAATTAAAGGATTATATTTTTTTCTTCGCTTAGTCACCTAAAAGTTGTAATTATGTCACACTTTAAATTATTCCTAAATAATCTATAACAACATTGCAAAACATATCCGTAAAATTATGTCTGTAAAGTGTGGTTCATCTACAGTTTAAATAGTGACAGGTGAAGCAGTAATTAGGAGAGGAAGAGACCGATTTATTAGCGAAATGATATCTCCATATTTTTATTACATGTATTCGCGGGGATGTTCTGGCGACTTGGTTAGAATTAGCTTCCCACGCAGATGTTTCGTTTCCGTTCGTCACTTGTCAGAATCGGACAGATTTATGGCCACCTTGTGCGGGGTTTTGCATAGACACTCGTTGAGGCGTAGAATCCTAAAGTTGGACTGGACCCGAGGGAAAGTAACTGCAAAACTCGGATTTTCCAAGAACGGGGGTTCTCGAAAGATCTACTAACTAATTTGATGTTGTGGGAAGTCCAAAGTTTAAATTTAGAGATGAGGTATTTCGCGCCCAATAAGAAGAGATCGTGGTTCAGCTTATGAGGTCACTTTGGACCAATAGAGAATAGATTTTAGGCCGGTTAATTGACGTAGTTTTTAACCAATAGGATAGTTAGTTTTAGCGTAGGATAGGTTTTTATAAATAAGGGTGACGGGGAGCGGAGAGCATCACTACTTCTTATCATGTCGACGGCCCTACATACAGGGCACAACTACTACTTCTTATCGTATCGACGGCACGACATCTTTTTTTTTTGTGTCGACGGCCCCACACACTGAGCTTTTTGGTGTCGGCGGTCCAAAGTAATAGTCTTTCTTCCGGCGAAGACTCGATAGATAGAACTTTGTCATCGGCGAGACTACTCGTCAACGTTTAGGAGCTTCGATCATAGTGTACTGGACAGAGTATTGAATTTATAGTATCGGTTAGAGCTTATTCAGAGCTGCCATAGAGTCGATACAGAAGTGCGACCAACGATTGAATTATAAGTCACCCGGAAATACATACTCTAGGGTTTACCAAGTGAATACGACAATAAACTTATAGTTTTGGAGTTTACACTGACTTTTATATAAGTAGCCGGCTTGGTATTATTCCCGACATCATCCTACACCACAACCGTACCTCGGCTACCCTGAGTGAATCTCACGCAACACCGAGCGTCGAAATAGGGTGGGCTGGCGCCCACTACTCAAAACCATAATAAATTTGCCTACCCTATTCGCGCTACTCGAAGTACGAGTGCTGTCAGCCGCGGACCAGCAGGCTGATACGAGTGAGGGACATCAGCCGTACATCAAATGGCGCCAAACGTGTGGTCACAATAACCATACCAACCTCAAATGGCTTCCAACGTGGGGCCTCAATAACGACCACTTCACCCTCACAGGTTTAATAATTATAATGCTTTCTCCATGCGTCTACTTACAAGTCTCTTTAAAAACGTGTTGCAGCTGTCTTCCAAATAGGCCTATGTAAAATTTGCAGTGTTCAAAATTCTCACAGAAAGAAGATTTTAACCCCAAACATGTTTTTATTTATTTATTTTTTTTAGATTTTTATCCGACAGTAGTTCACATTACTGTTTTGTGACTTCCCTGACGTCCGTACTAAATGTTGAATCTTTCATTTGGGATAAACAAGCCTCCTGAAAATTGAAGAACTTTGACTTAAACCTGAATATGTTAGAAATTAGGAACTGACTTAAATACTTCTGTGGTTTGCTGTAAGTGATGGCCTTGTCGAATTGCATATCATTGTCCCTGATAATGTTTGTACGAACTGTGTATTTTAGAACTACATAACTTAGATGATATAGCCAATTTCCCTCCAGTAGATATAATGAACGATCCCCGTACGACAAATAAGGCAGAATCGTTCCACATACATAAAGAAAAACAATTTCATTAGGCTAATTCTGCCCTGCAGTAAATTTGCTAAGAGTGCTTAACCAACTTCTGATTGAAATATAGGCCTATACCCACCTCACTCAATTCCTCTGACAATGGAAGGATTAGAAATCATGTGAACAAAACGCACAGATCTATCACAACATTTGGGGAATGAAGTAATTTATAACCTTCATACATCATATGAAATATGAATACATAATTTCTAATGAATTAAATTTAAAGAGTTGTAAATGAATGGTCACATAAGAGGCATAGCCTAATTAATAATTAAGATACTTTAAAGGAATCATAAAAGAATCATAATCACAAATAAGTGCATATCACTGGCAGAAGATAGAAAATACATTATAGTTATACGAAAGGGTTGGCTTTCTACTGTAAAATATATTCGTTACGAATATGATGAAAATGTGTAGTCTAATGAGGCCAAATTCATATACAGGGACATCATTTTATTTTTACTTCAATTTTTATTGTACCCGAGTTCTTGAATGTACTTCACTCCCACCACCTCTACTAGTAAACTTCCAACCGATCTCCACACAGAACCGAGGCCGCGTATGCAGTACTGAGCTAGTGAGTAGTACGTTCCAGACATATATTCGCGTTTTCCAGTGACGAAAGAACTTTCAATATTGAATCATATTTTCGCACAGATACTGTCGTCTATTTGCCTACGTCGCATCCCGGTTTCCCCCACCCGCTTCTGTTCGTCCCTCTGTAAAGTCTAGTAGCTGAGCTGTCTTAGCTCTTTTCTGAAAACATTAATTTCTGTTAGGAATTGGACATCTAAGTAATATTATACAACTGTTTAAAATAACTTAAATAAAAGGAACTAGTTAAGTAATTATCTGTCACATGATTTCCCCCCTTCTCTACGACCCTACGACAAAACCACTTGAACGGACAGTAGATAGCATTTCTGAGTAATTTTATCTTTTCGGATCGGGCAGAAGTGAAGACCGAATTTACAGTACGTAAGGCACTCTTTTATAGAGTAGGTATAGAATTATTTCAACATGAGTTACTCGTACGAAGGACGAAACTAGTAATTGAAATTAGGTACAATAGTCTACAGTGAGATAATATGCACAAAAGAACTGAAGCCTGTATCGAAATGAACGGTCACCATTTTCAAAAATGTGTTTAAATATCCATAACTTATTATGATTATTTTCAATTTAACTTCATTCTCTATATTGTACGCTAGTGTGGTGTAACAGTACAATATACACTGCATAATTAATACGTCCGAATGGATAGCTCAATTCGAGGGTAAAAACACTAAATGTTAATACAGTACTGTATTTTGATTAAACAAAAACCTAATGAAAATTATCAAACTCAAAATTGCGATATTTCCTAGTTTACATAAATGGATGAACTACATTTCTTCCCTCCTATACCTAGTAAAGTGATTTGTATTTTACGCCAGTATCATCGAACTCCAGTCTTGGAAGGGGGAACAAGCGATGTTTCCGGTTCTAGACCTTTAATCCAAAGATGGCCAGGTTAATATTAAAAATGTTAGTAAAAATAAAATGATGTCCCTGTACAAGCAGTACCAAACCCTACTCTAGCTTATTACTGTACCCGTCATATTTTAGATATTAATTAGGTTGAAAGTAACTTTTAACTCTATCGGAGTCCACTTTCAGTCTGATCTTTTTATAGATTTTAAATAACCTAATGTATTTACCTTCAAATTGATTTATTATTTTCCGTGCGACATAAGAAGTCCAGTTGTATCTTCTTGGTCATAGGAAAATATGTTTTAGAGCATTTCTGTTGAGAGCAATATATGCTACTTTCGCATAAATATTTGTTTTGTTGAAACTGTGACGGAATTATAAATGTCAATGTCAATATATTCCAATGTTGCAGCTTATTGGCAGTATCGGGTACGTTGCAGTTTTATACGTATTTCCATCATTTTACGCTACCTTGTCAGTCATTGTATGCACTCAACTGGAGAAGCTACGGGCCTTGTTGTCGAATATTAAACAAAAACGTGATGACGGTGAAGAATTACAAACGCCAGAGGAGAAGTTTGCCTATATGCAGAGACAACTGAACGAGTGTATTCGCCTTCATCAAGAAATACTCAGGTACATTAATGGAATATTAACCCTTACTCAGGCAACATTTTTTAATGTGGACGACAGACGGGTAATGAGGTTCAATCGGAATCATAGTTATGTTATTTTAAAACATTATCATAAGAGAATTGAAGAGCTGGGAACAATAAGAACGCTAGCAGGTTAACACTATTATTGCATAGATAGTCTAGCTGTTCTTAATTATTAGCTATAGATTATAACATCTTGAACTTTATTAATATATAACCGATTAACATAAAATTAATTATTACCAAATGTAAAGACTTTGTTCCTAAGAATTTTAAATTTTCAGTGAAATATTTCTAAAAAGCGGTATTTTACAATCGCTGTTAATACACCAAGATCATCAATGATTTATTTTACAAAATATTTGATACCAATAATAACAATAATTACAATAATAATGACAGTATACAGTGTAATGTATTGACATAGGCCTAATTAGGCTTTCTATTTTCTAGCACACACAAACTTACATTACTTAGCTTATATTTACACTTTTACACACATACACATACTCGCAAACACGTGTTCATTGTAGACTGATTGGCCACAATAATTGTCACAACTTTATTTACTTTTGCGACCTTTTGCATATAACACTGTGACCCGTAAATAGAGTGTTATCTTGCAGGGTGCATTTTATAAAGTAGCTCTTCTGACATGAAAGGCGAAATGAAGTCCCATTCTGGACCTTCCTTCAATCTACTGTCAGGGCTCACAAGATCAGCTCTGGTAGGAATGTGGAGTAATGCCAATCCTACACGCAGGCAGTACCAGCGTAACGCCACACTCGCTTGTAGAAAACAACATAATGACACACGCTACTAATAACATTACAGTAACTAACCAACGTGACACATTCGATGAACTTTTAAAATATAAACTAACAGTTTCAACTTATACAACACACCGACACTAAGCTAGTCTCAAACTAGTTGATATTTTCAGCCACAGTATAATTAAACGTCATGTGGAAATAGTGATGTCATTTGTTTAGTGTCATAAGACTAACTCATAACAACTTATCTTATCTCTGGTCAGTACTAGTAAGAGCGGTGCTCCATTCAGCAATACCTCCCCGCACCGCACTTAATTAAAATACATCTTGCAGAGACTTTCTCGTAAGCTTCCCCACAGGCTCGATGAGACTTTCATCATCAGCTACAAAGAACAATCTTTTACTGTTGTGTTTTCCGAAGACTTCGCAAATGATGAAGGTTCATCCACACAACAAATGCAACAACGCCACATAGATCTAAAGAATTCATGAAAAATGCAAATGGCCAACGATCCGTTTATCTTTTGCACGCATATACAATCTCTAACTGGTGGAGCATGTCGACACCTCAGTTTGTGCTACAGTAGAAGAATAATATTTGTAGTTTCTTCCTCCCTCTTCCGAAATTATTTGTGTATGTTGCATTGTAAAAAGGAGAGCAACTGCATTATTTAGTTTTGGTACACATAAAACCAACTTGAAGTTTGATGAATATTCTGGCCGTCTTTCTTATGGCTGAAACTCAAGAAGGATATATTTTTCTTTTTGCGCACTGTCCCAACTAAGATAAGACAATTATTCAGGAGATTATCAGTGAGGTTTTTGTCAGTGAAGTATGATTAATTATCGTAAGTTGCATTTCTGTTTGTTCTTTGGTAAAACTTAGTTAAGAGTAACTACAAACCTTCCACATAATTCAGAATGTGTCCTATCTCCGTTTTTCCCCTATGTAGACTATAGTTGACCATTCAGGTGATAGGTTTTTGGACCCACCTCGTTACGAAATGAGATAAACCAATAAAATATTGTATTATGATCAAGTAAAACCTTCATGCCCATTTAAGGCTATAAACAATAGTTAAATACAAACTTATTATCCTTTGTTTACATATAAGCAAAAAATAAATAAATTATTAAATTTCTAAAAAGTAAAAGTCCGCCGCTGTGGAGTAACGGTTAGCATGTCTGGCCGTGAAACGAGCGGTCCCGGGTTCCAATCCTTATTCGGACAAGTTACCTGGTTGAGGTTTTTTTTTCCCGGAGTTTTCACTCAAACCATTAAGAGCAAATGATAGGTAACTTTCGGCGCTGGACTTCGGACACATCTCGCTGACATTATCACCTTCATCTCATTCAGACGTTATATAATAGTAGCAGTTGAAAAAACGTCGTAAAATAATCAATTTTAAAAAGTAGTATTTATATCTTCCATTTCATTCACAAAAAATAAACGTAGGGTAAGAAAGACAACTAAGTACAGTATTCCAATAATTTTGTGTTAAACGTAAAAGTTATTGAATTGATAACAATTAGTAAATACTCATTACAAAGCTTAAAACTATTCTGGTGTCTGATATATTTTAAAAATCTGTATTAGGAAGGAACTTTTGTGTTAAGAAGTAATGTTACTAAAATTACTTCCCTAATAATCAACTAACTAATGCAGGGATGTAAAACTGTACTAAAATTGTAGCACACGTCACAAGCCGGAACATGTGACTCATCCCTTCCTTTCACCCACAGGTCATTGGATATGGTAGGGGGAGAGGAAATATGTATTCAGTGTACTTGCGGACGGCACAGATACGTAATTCAAGGCCGGAGGATTGTGAACGGGGGAACAAACTCTTTCCCCATATTTTAACCCCTCATTTCCCCAGTTCTGCGTCTCTGAACTAATATAATAAAAACTCAACAGTTTTGCTGTCGTTCAAACTAAGCCTTCTAGTTAATATGATAGAATTTATTGACAGATATGAATAAGCTTGTTACACGATTTTTCAATTTCGCAAACACCTAGGTTTTTAAGGACATTATTTTTTTCTTGGTATGTTTCGTGTTTATAAAAATACTCTTATTTTGTGCAGCACGTGGTATCTCTCTGTAATTATTTTGGAAGAGAGAATTTTTAATGCGTTTGGCGAATGTATTGAGAAAATATTTTCCATTTTTCCCACAAATGCATTTATCAACCATTAAGTCTGCTGAACATTTGGCTTAGTAACTACGTTAAACACTTTGGATTAATTATACTACTTACAAAGAGATGAAACATTTAATGTCACAACAAATTACAGGTTTTCCATTAAATCTAAAATACTTTAATTTAATCCAAGAAAACAGTTCTTTATGATTACAATGTATTTCTAAAATATTTATATTAAGATTTTCATGTATTTTAAGATGGAACTCTTCTTGGAATATTATTATAATATTATGTATATATTCCAAGAAACTTACATTATTTGTCAAGAGTTTATTGTAAACATATTCAACTTAAGTAGTGTATCACAACCATTCAACTACTGTATATAAATATATTTTCCACAGCTTCACGAGCGAAATGGAGGAGACTTTTCACCCTTTATTTGTTGGGGTATTTATAATACAGCTGATAGCTCTTTGTCTCGCCTCCTATTCAGCTGTCTTAGTAAGTATATTTCTGACTTATCTATGTATGTGTAAATGTATGTTTAACTATTTATTCATTTCTTATTAATATGCTTATTATAAGTAATACCATACTTTGTGGTATTTTCCCAGAAACGCTTAAATACTCATTGCTAATTTTAGACCCATATCATAATGAACAACGTTTTCAAAAGTGTCTGGGAAAGTGTACAATAGATTATTTGATTATTTGGAATCTAGCAATATATTAGTTTTAGAGCAGTTGGATTTATGAAGGAAATACGAGAGAAATGGCAACTTCTAGGGTGGTGGATGGAGTACTGAATTATTTAAATCCGAAGGGATATTTTATGATGTAGCTGATGCTTTTAACAGGAATATATAATAAATTCATAAAATGTTTAAAATTCTATCGTATAAATTATGAGACCTTAAATAGTTTCTTATTTTATGTAACAAATAGAAAAAAGTAGAAATAAATTTACCAAATTGTCAGAAAGTTTCTCACTCAGAATTTAGGAGTATTAAACAGAGTATTCCCTAGAGATAAATTTTAGATCCATCATCGAAACCGGCATTAACAATTTGCACATGGAAGAATCTTCCAGTCCTTACTTGTTCTTTGTCTGAACCTAAGCAACAGCAATGGAACTGTAATCTTTTCGCTGTTAGAAATATCCTACTGTAAACACAGGCACATGCCTATCATACTCATGATTGGCTACTAGTCGAAACACTTACACGACACAGGAAAATGTAGTTCCGTATTTGATGACCATAGCTTTGTATTTATTTTAAAAGACTTAATTTCAACTGGTACATACGATAAAACATGAAACTTGACTCGTATGTACAACCTTGTGTAAAAGAAAAGGCAGCCTACTTTTATATTTCTTATTTACTATGAAACCGGATGAATACAAAGAATGATACCATGGCAGTCTGTTGTAACAAGTTGGCTTCTCTTGACCTTGAACTTGTTGTCCATGTATGTACGTTAGTATTAGTATGACTTCTTACCCTCAGTGTGCGTGGTTAGACATATGAGAAGACTAACAACTTTGTCCGACAGCAAATGGTCTCACACGAAGGTTTAAAAATTTAATTACAGAAAGTAAATGCTTCCTAAGAGACGAATGCATAACAATAATATTAGGACTACTTTGACGAGTAACGGGAAGTGTGCCTGGATCGCCTGCGTGACAGGCTGAAAGTCTGACGACTCAGCTACTGCAGGGGTTACAGGAGGGGGATCATGTGGACAACTTTTAATTTCTATCACTCCAATCGCGAATTGATTTATTATAAATAAAACTTGGTAAATCTTGTGCGATAAAAGCGAACATATTTAAATTATTAATTTTTCCCCTAAATTTATATTTTTCAGTAATTACATAAATATTTAGTTTTTCCTTTTACTCTATTTTTAAGACCATGTTGACCAGCTAAATGTACAATAACGACTGTGCATTGGTTCAATCATTCCTCGGCGAAATTATGACTTGTGTAAGGCAACAGAAGCTCATGCTTCGATATAGAAGCATAACTAGGATTTATAAAATCATTCACGCATAGAATCGCCAATCTTGGTTTGTATGTTATAAGGAATATAATTACTTTTATGGGAACCCTTTGAAATTTGTGTACCCTAAAAGTACTTTCGACAGTTCCGCAAATGGATCCAGCACTTCTTTCGCAGGGTCAGTTGACCTTTCGTAAACGTGTCATCCCGCTTAAGAGGATTGTGGCATGCAATGAAGCTATCATACAAATATTATTATTATGTGGTATATTTTACCACTACACTTCAAACTTTTTTTTACTTAAAAGTAAGTAATTTATTCGATTTATCCTATAAGGAATAGGCCTAACATGATTTGTAGCATCTACATGCAATCTCTAACCATACATTTGTCAGAGCACCATTTTCAAACCGTAGATTTTGAATTTGTATCTCGGTGATACAAACATTTATTCGTACATAGACGTAATTGTGAAATTTAACAAGTTAATATACCTTTGCAATCTAACACACTTTTGTTAAGATTTTCTTTACACGATTTACTGACAGCAAAATTCTTAAATTAAACTCCTTTATTTTGAAATTATGCCTAAAACAAGTATTCTTAAATTTTATAAAATCCTATCCCAATAATAAATCACATACGCCTATAATCAAAACCAATAAATTAAGATTAAATATTGTTAAATGCTTCCAATGAATTCTTTTTCAGCGTTGGGGAAATGTGGTCAATCTATCGCAGTCATTTGTGGCATACAGCGTCTACCTGACATTCATCTTTCTGTTCTGCTGGTTTCCAAGCGAACTAGCTGATCAGGTAAAATACATTTCAATTAATACTATAATGTAGGTCTACATCTTCTACTTCTCTCCTCTTACTTCGAATCTTTCTACTCTTATCTCTTCTTCCTTGGTAACAGTTATAGGTATATTTGTTTTCCCTTTTTTCTATCATATTATACAGTCATTATATATACTGTAGCTGTTAAAACAGAAATTATGCTTTCATTCATTAATAGTGTTCTGCCCAAGGACAATTCTTTCACTGCAAACTCACCATTCTTCAATCATTCCTATTTTTCACTTTCCTCTTAGTTTTCGCATAATTATTATTTATGTATCTAATGTTGTTTATTATCTGATATCTAATTCTGTTCCAGTCTTTTCTTCCCTTCACCATTTCTTCCAGTGCATCTTTCAGTTAGTAGTTTCTTCTGAACCAGTGACCCAACAAATTCCTTTTCCTCTTCCTGATCAATTTCACCATTATTCTTTCTTCAACCACTCTTTCCAACACAGCATCATTTCTTATTCTGTCTGTCCACTTCACACGTTCCATTCTTCTCCATATCCAAATTTCAAATGATTCTAGACGCTTCACTTCACTTCGTCGTAATGTTCATGTTTATGCCCCATACAATACCACATTCCACACAAAGCACTTCACTAGTTTCTTCCTTAGTTACATTTCCAGGAGTCGGGAGAAGATGCTCTTTTTTCTATTAAAAGATTCCTTTGCTATTGCTATCCTCCTTTTGGCTTCCAGGCAGCAGAATGTACACCCCAAGTATTTGAAGCTGTTCACTTGTTCCACTGCCTAATTTCGAATTTGCAAGTTTACCTCCTTTAATTTTCTTCCGATAACTATGGTCTTCGTCTTGTTTGAATATATCTTTAAAATTACGCTTTATCATATTATTAAAATAAAAATTGTGATCTGATCTTTGAGACCTTCGTGGTGAATATTAAATCGCGTTACTAATTTTTGGATGCAAAGCCTGTATTTAATAACTTACAAAATGTTTAAACAATGTCGCATATTTTTACAGGAGGTAGCACAGGTCGAAACTAGAAATAAAGTTCCTACAAACATGTGTCCGGAAACAAATATCTGTTGAGATATGGACCATGTTGTATTGTGGCCTATGACCGTCATTCGTTTAAAAATATAAACAATGGTACATGCTTTGAGAGTGGATACTATCCCTCAACAGAAGTAAACAAAGAATGTAGTATTCAGGATACTACGGAGTATATCATTTTACTTGTGTTAGTAAGTACATGTAGTATTCAGTGGTGTAGGTTGTCTTTTTGTTTATACACATCGAGACATCACTCCATTTTCTACGACTCGTGCGACAATACCTAACCCGGAGATTTAATGGGCGATGGATTGGTCGAGGAGATCCAGTAGCATGGCCTCCCCGATCACCTGACATAAATACTTTGGATTTCTGGCTATGAGGACAACTAAAGGACATTGGTGAATGCCACACCCAACGACAACGTACAAACGTTACAGGAGCTTGTATCCAATGCATGTGAACAAATCTGACAACAGCCAGATGTGGTTGCAAGAGTTGATGATTCACTGAGAAGAGCTGAAGCATGTGTAACAATGCGTAGTAACCACATAGATCACCTTTCGTAGTGGCTACGTAACAGACAGGTGGGTACCGTATGCTATAATACAGCATGGCCCATATCTCAACAGGTATTTTTTTCCTGGCACGTGTTTGTAGGAACTTTTTTTACCTCTTGTAAATAGGCTATGCGACACTTTTTTAAAACAACCTGTATATCCTCTGATATTTCAGACATATTGTTTTGTGCACAACTGCCATTTTTACATGTGGAAGATCTTGCTGAGGCATGTGGATAGGAGACTGGTATTTAATCTTGACCCTTTATTAATGAAAATACCTTGCTTTCGTTTTCAGGCTGAGAGGATTCGAGATGCTGCTTGGGGCTGCGACTGGGTTGGTACACCTGTCCCGTTCCAGCGAGCGCTCTCATTCATGATTGTCTGTGCTAATAAAGAGCTAGTTATGACGGCTGGAAAATGTGTGCCAGTTTCCAAGCAAACAATGATGAGTGTAAGAATGGCAGCCAATTTTTACTCTGCTCAAATCTTAATTTTTTTAACAGTTTTTTTTAAACTTGCGCATTTATTTGGTAAATTCCTTCCAATAACGTATCATCTAAATACACAATTCATTTAATAAACGTTTTGGCCTTTATCTTTGAGGCATCTTCCGGTCATATTTTTTAGTGTTAAACATTTTTTACTCATAAAATCATATTATATTATTTGTCTTTAGTAGTGCCAACAGCTATTACATTCATTATTTTTAACTTCTATAATTTATTTTATCCACTGTTAGCTTTATCTTTAACGTACAGAACTTTCCCCTGGCTCCTCAAGCATTTGGTCAAATCGGTTTACATAGTTTTAAGAACGATATCTTGCCTCTACAGAACTGTAAATAAGTCATTAACGTAGCTCTCACAGTTTGCACTTTTCAGAACATCGAATCACCATAAGTTCTACCTCAACAACACTGACGAAAGGACATTGTTCTAGGTCAGAAATGTTTATTCCTTAATTGAATCGGTTATTTCCGAAACGTAACATATACAGTTTTGCACAAATTACTTCAGTGATATTTATTACATTAATCAAACTAAAAGTCAGTTTTTATTCATTTCTATAGATAAAAATGTTATTTATTTGATGATTTTTTAACAATAATAAATTGTAGGGAAGAGAGAAGAGCATTCTGGTTGAAAAAATAACATGCGCGAAAATGTAGCATGTTACGTTTTCGAAAGAACTTATTCAATTACATTTTACAACATAATACGCACCACCATTAATAATGTTCATATTCGTTAAATATACATCTATTCGGAATAATTTCTAAACATGCATAATAAAATAACTAATGACTTTTATTCTTTTTGCAGATGATACAAGAGTCATTTTCACTCTTCATGTTTCTTCTACAAGTAAGAGATAAAGAAGAAAATGAAGTCTAAATCAGAGAGTTCGTAACTTAGTAAACTGAGTAGGTTACTTTCCAATACACACGATATATCTGGTTTTTAAGTCAGTGGAGTTATGTGCAGTGCATGAGCTTAGAAAAATATCTGCAATTCAGTCACAACAAGAAAAAAATTTAATATACGAATTTCTTGGCTTATATTACTTTTAGTAATTTTTTATATTCGGATATTATTTTCTGTACTGAGAACCCAGATTACTTTTTCAAAATATTATTCTCTTCCATATACAGAAAGGAAAAACAGAAGAAAAGTTTCCAAATTGGCCGAATTTTACCTTGAGAAATGTTTCTAATTAATGCATGTACCAAGTTGTTTGTTGCACTGGACTCTAGATTACGATAATGATTCCTCTCATGTTGGAAGTTTCGCACATCAAGTCCTCAATACTGGATGCAACTCTGTTTACAAAATATATCTCCTTGCAACAGTTCAATTTTGTGTGCTATTGAAATTTACGTATATTGAAACAATTATACAACCAATGAAGTTATGTTATACCACAATATAATGTAATAAATTTTCGGTATACTGGTGTGGGATGAAGTTATTCCAGTTTCAAATAGAAGCCAATATACTTAATATACTGTATTTAATTAATAAGATCATTTTATCAAACTTACAGACGTTATTTCTACCTCCTCTCAAATGCTCTGTCATATATATATATATATATATATATATATATATATATATTGTGTGTGTGAACCGTAAATAATGTCATTAAATTGAAGGGGTTATTCTTTGAGATAATTCAAACAAAAACGTTTTATTTAATTTGTAATTTAAGACAGAAGCTTATTATGAAAATAAATGATTGAAAGAATTTCAGTTTTGTCCTTTAAATGGGCAGAAATTTTATCCGAGCAAAAATGTAACTTTTTGTTGTGCAAAGGAATTTTAAAATGTTACATTTGTCTGCACATTGAAAGGACAAAACTAAAATTATTTAAATCATTAATTACCATAATGCATTGCTCTCTTAAATTTACTGAATATAATGGGAATTAAATCAATGGTTTTCCCAAAACACGTCATGAAATGATTCATATAAAATAATCTGTATCTCGAAAAGGAAACAAAAATGAGCAAAATTGTATTGAAGTTTTTCATTTGAAATAGTACGTCATGGATTAAGCTCCTGAAATTAATGATATTATTTACGGTTCATGAGGCATTCAGAGCTAAAGTAGATCAAGTCCATGAAACGTAGTTTTGAGATAATAGGACTTAAAGTTAACTTGCTCTAGTGGATTATCTAATTTCACTAGCAACAATTTTATTGCTCCATTCTAAAATTCTATATTTATAAAATATAAACAATTGTGATGTTAATTGATGCAACGCTTTGGTGACTTGATCCACTATGGCTCAGAACATCGTGAAGAATTAATCTGAACCAAAAGTGACTGGTGTCACCTACCGGCCAATGCTTGGAATTAAGACTTGATCCATTACTGCTCGAAAAAAGATCCAACTGCAGATATTCAGAAAATGAATTAAACTCAATTTATGAAAATTTATGACTTGATCCACTTTAGCTCTGAAAGCCTAATGTATAATTTAAAAAAGGTTTAATAAATGTGACTATATTACCCTAACGGCTACAGATTCGGCAAATCACACAACATAAAATTTGTTATCTAGGAAAGTAGCTACACGTTTCCCATTCCAATATTTCACCATCCTCTATCGTACCTTAATTATCCCCAATACGTTTTAAGGAAGTGATCAATCGTACAGTTCAACACATTGACATTTTCTTTCGTACATATTGAAGGGTTTACATTTACCCATCGCTTGGATTGGATGTACATTAAAGAAGAACAAAGTACTGTACATATGTATATAGCTTCTTGATTGAAACAAGTACGGCGAAGTAATGACAGAGGTGAGATAATTTTGACTTTGTTTAATCAAGATACAGCACTGTATTAACAATAAGTGTTTTTACTCACGAACTGAGCTATTCATTCGGACGTATTCATTATGCACTGTATATTATACTGTCTACAGCACATTAGCGTACAATATAGAGAATGAAGTTAAATTTAAAAATAATCATCATATGGATAATTAAACACATTTTTTTAAAATGGTGGCCGTTCATTTCGATACAGGCTTCAGTTCTAATGTGCATATTATCGCACTATAGACTATTGTACGTAATTCCAATTACCAGTTTCGTTCTTCGTACTAATAACTCTTGTTGAAATAATTCTGTACCTACTCTATAAAAGGGTACCTTAAGTACTGTAAATTCAATCTTCACTTCTGCCCGATCCGAAAAGATAAAATTACTCAGACATACTATCTACTGTCCGTCCAAGTGATTATGTCGTAGGGTCGTAGAAAGGGAGGAAATCACGTGACAGTTAATTACTTAACAAGGCCCTTTTATTTAAGTTATTTTAAACAGTTGTATGATATTACGTAGATTTCCAATTCCTAACAGAAATTAATGTTCTGAGAAAGGAGCTACTAGCTGGCGAATAAAAGCTGGTGGGGGAAACCAGGATACGACGTAGGCAAATGGACGACAGTACCTGTGCGAAAATTATTCAATATTGAAAGCTCTTTCGTCACTGGAAAACGCGAACATATTTCTGGAACGTACTGTTTACTATGACCGTAAGGCTACTATGACTATATATGCGGTCTTGGTTCTGTGTGGATGACGGTTGAACTTCATTAGTAGAAGGGGTGGGAGTGAAGTACATTAAAAAACTCAGGTACAATAAAAATTGAAGTAAAATAAAATGATGTCCCTGTATAAACATGTATAGGTAAATCGTGACAGCTCCACAGCAGTTAAAAAATTCAGAATTTTAAATTGAAATAGGCCTACTTGTTTCCAATGTGTTTTCTGATATTTCTATTTCGATGTTCCTTGGATGAAGAGACTGATGTGATTGAGATAGATAGTCGAAAGTCAGTAATATATACGTCACTAGAAATATTGTAACCGAAATTTTTATAGAAGTTTCTCTAACTTTAGTTAATGAACAATGAAATTACAGCTTCAAACAACGAAATCCCTTAAAATGTCATTTGTATAGTTACCCATATTAGTGTCATTATTCTGTACAGTTACTACTTTCCTCGATTTAAATTACTTATCCAGAATCGACTCGAATTCATTCTGTCACATTAGGTGTCGATCCAGATCGTGTGACTCCTCTATGCATATCCATTAAAATGTGAGAAATAATAAATAACAAAATGGCATAAAACTATAAAATTAGATTATTTTGGTAGTTTAAATTGATAATTCGCAATAATTCTAACCAAGTTATTAGTTTCAAATGGAAGATGTTTCTTTTTCCACCACACTATCATCTTGGGGTCATTGTAGAAAGAGTGACTACCGTGTTTGAAAGGATCTGTAAGTTTAAATATCTGTTAGGAACAATGAATGATACGTACCGAGAAATTTTTAAGAAATATCAGTTTTAAATTTCAACTTAAATTTCATATGAAAAGAAACCGTAACTTACAGTCACAAATATTTAAACGATTTCTTGTCACAAGGATATTTCCTACTTCCTAAAACATTTATAATTTTATTAGTCACTTTAACGTAGTAATATATTTATTATTATTGTATATTATTTTAAAATACACACTATATTGTAGCTTACAACATGATATTGCATATTACTAAAACTAATATCACAATAAATTATAAATGAAATAATGTAAAAAGACAATATTTAGGATTAGAAGAAAAGCAAAAATACCACAGAAAGTAATGAAAACTAATATCGTTATAATTTAATAACAATAAAAATATTGGTCTTGTAAACCAAAGAAAAGATATACCTTCTAAAACTTCAGAGAGAAGATAACATGTATTATTTTATGTATTTATATTAATACAGAACATGTAATACATCAGACTACAGATATAATTACAACAGAAATAACAATAAAGTAATACATCAACATAAAAAAGAGGACACAATAATATTAACAAAATTTGAGGACCGAATGAGCAGCGCTCGTGTTCTGTCGCAGTTCAGATATATTATTAATATAAGAGGAATATAGAAATGAAATAAAATAGGAATTAAAAGTAAAATTATAGCTACAATGAAATTACGTAGTATAATAGTAACATAGAGAAGAATAATATTGTACGTGAAATCAAGTAGGCCAATTTATAAAAAATATATATCCCGAAATTATATAATATAATAATGATATAGGCTGATTAATTCATACATATAGGCTATAAATTTATTTAATCAAATTGAAGACATGTTTCTAATTTTCTTGTTGTACGTCAGTGGGTTACATGTTACAAGTTCTGGATGTAATTTAGCTACACAACTATATAACCGAGGGCCAAAATTAATTATATGCTTTATAGCCTACAAGCAGATGTGAAAAATTTAGGTTCTACTAATGTTGTGTCATGATTATGTGCCTGTAATACAAACGTTTTAAGATTTTTATGATAAAATTTTAACAGAGTATATTTAAAAATTTCTTCAATATTAAATAAATTAAATCCAGAAAAAATTAATTTAGTTTGGATAATCAAAACGTTTCTTCAAAACAAATTTTAATTTTAATGTCTTTTCATTATTTCCCAAAATTAATATTTTAAGTAAACGATTCGCTGGAATTAAAATAAAATTTTAACAGCAAAAATTAACTAAAAAATTATTATTAACACAAATATATTACCCGCTTGCAATAGGTTTATTTCTACTAATTTAAACAATTATTATGTGCATAATAGAATGGTCATCACGAAGATTTTAATTTTCCTATATATACCTATAATTTCTATTATCTTCCCAGATTGTACAGTATATTCCTGTATGTAAGATGATTAGCACCAATTAAATAAATTGTATATCAATAAAAATGTCATTAATAATTTTGTAATTACGATATTATTAACATTATGTTTCCAATAATTTATAATAGGGAAATGAAATCCCAAGAAAATATTTGTATTATATTGGTCATCAAAATGGACAAGAAAAAATATATGGAATTTTTCTATAAAAAAGTAACTCTAATTTCAGTTCTTTTTGTTGAAGATGCTGATCGAGATTGTGTGATATTTGTAGTTTATTACTTTCTTGAAAATATATAAGGTTTGAAAAAATACAGTATTTTGAGATGATAGAACTTTGTGTGTGTTTTGAAGATTTTCATCTATAGTTAATGTCAAGAGAATCACAACTCGAGATGTAAGTGATATGACATCGATATTCACGGGTATCACGTCACGTTTAGGATAGCAGCATTAATATTATTTATTAATTACCTAGATTTGAAGACCACAAGCTAATATATTAAAAAAATACGGAATTTAGCATGGCTTTCAATTAATAATAATAATAATAATAATAATAATAATAATAATAATAATAATAATAATATATAGGTATCGTACCTGAAGTAAACGTGTGTCCAGATTGCCAATGTCATTGGAGGTAAGGGTATAAGCGCATCAACTGCTTTATCCAAATCATCGAAATGAAGATACACATTCATAACTAGGGACAATGTCAGAGATGAGAATGAAAAGAGCACTGTTGTTACGAAGATATTATACACAAATGAGTTCGGTACGTTGTATAGAGGAATACAAGCGAAAGTGAAGAGAAAGTCAAATGCACGGAACGTCTTCTCATTTCTGAACGATGCCATTCTGTGATCTGAGTAGCCTACTGTACCTTGGTAAGCTTATCTACCAGCGTGCGCACCCAGCACGAATGACTGAATGACTGTGTTCCCCAAGTGGAGGGTAAGGCTTACATCAACTCCCTTTACAAAATGAAAGTTTCCTTCATAAATATTTTACAACATGAGCTATAAAATAGTTTCGTGTATTAGAGTTGTCTCTGACATATGATGATATAGAAGTAGTAAAAATAAATGTAATCTATAAAGAGGAATTTATAATGTAGTTCAGTGTGCCACAATTTAAGCAAACTAAATTGGAGTACATTAATAATTACTCTGACATTGTCATAAAACTTACCGTTTCCGTTCGTACTTTCAATCGTCTAATGCATCAAGTAAAATTACTTGTTCACTATTATGATAGGCTTCTGTTTACATGTGGTGGAGCCGTAATTCCCCATATGTAAGGCATTAAGGTCTGCAATGTTTTTTAATTATTTAGCTAAAATTATTATTTCAATCCTTTTCTTTCTTTCTTTTTTTCTTTCTTTTCTCATTTCTTTCTGTCCTTATTTGTGCCTTTTTTCTGTCTTTCCTTCTTTCTTTTTTCTTTCTTTCCTTCATTCTTTCTTTCTGCCTTTTTCTGTGTTTGTTATTTCTTTCTGCCTTCGGTTCTCTCTCTTTCTTCCCGCCTTTTTCAGTATTTTTTCTTTCTTCCTTACTTTCTTTCCTCCTTTCTGTCTGTCTCTTTCTTTCTAGCTTTATTCTGTATTTCTTTCATTCTTCCTTCTTGTCGTTCTTTTTCTTTCTTTCGTCTCTTTCTTTTTGCCTTTTTTCTGTATTTTTTTATGTTATTCTTTGTTCCTGTATATCTTTCTGCTTTTCTACCCATCTTTTTCCTTTCTTTCTTTCTCCTATCTATCTATCTATCTATCTATCTATCTATCTATCTATCTATCTATCTATCTATCTATCTATCTATCTATCTATCTATCTATCTATCTATCTATCTATCTATCTATCTATCTATCTATCTATCTATCTATCTATCTATCTATCTATCTATCTATCTATCTATCTATCTATCTATCTATCTATCTATCTATCTATCTATCTATCTATCTATCTATCTATCTATCTATCTATCTATCTATCTATCTATCTATCTATCTATCTATCTATCTATCTATCTATCTATCTATCTATCTATCTATCTATCTATCTACCTACCCTCCTACCTACCCATCCATCCATCCATCCATCTTTCTTTCTTTCTTTCTTTTACTACTCTACCTAATCAACACTTCTGTCCGTCTTATAAACCACTGCTGAAAAAAGAGGGATATTCATTTGGTCGTACACTATACATCCCACAAATGCGGGACTCCCTAGTCAGGGAAATAGAATGACGCAGTGCCACCGTAAAGACATCACAGGATACTCACAAAACAACAGATCAACTCCAAGTTCGGCTGGTTTATAGCTTCGTTTAAGTGTTTGGGTTTAATGAGAATGAGTTGTCAGCGTTGTCTGTACATGGATTTGCGAGTATTTACATAATTATCATGCGAAATATTTTCTAATGACTTCAACTCCTATCTCCTGAAACACCCCCTATCGGAAATTAATAGTATTTTCCTTTCCCCTTGCCTTTGCCTGTGTTGCCACATTTAATTCCAATTCCAGGGAAATTATCAGTCCATAACCGCGGATTTCGAAGTTCATGACTTCAGCTCATAAGCGCTGCTTTTTTTTTTCGCTTATGGCCTGACGTAATTTTCTGTCATTTCGCGCATATGGCCGGATCCGAATTATTGTTACTATTTACTTATTGTACTAGAAATAATCGTATATAAAATATAGGCTACATAATCAGACACATGATAACTAATTACTCTTTCTCAGCAGAAATAGTAACATAGTCTTGTTCCTGAAAAAGTAATTGGAAAATTCTCATCACTTACCTATGTACATATTTCGTTATTCTTCGAATGATCTTTAACCTCCTGTGACATTCTAACTCTTCTTGAACCATCTGGTATTAGACGGTCAGATGGTAAACGACCTGACGGCTTGATATTAATTCCTTGGTCCAAAGGTAAATCACTCATCTGGGATTTTACATGTGTAGATACATTAGCCCTTTCCCATTTAAAATCATCTGTCAATTGTGCTGGATCTGCTGCTGAATCCGCTTATCATATTAAAGGACGTGAAGTAAATATGAATATTTAACATCAAATTACATCTTCGTCGCTTTTGCAGTGGAGACCTTTGGTCCGTTGTGTAAAGACGCTAAAGATTTATAAATAAATTGGCATATGCCTAGATAATAGTACTTACCTATGTACGTATTCCGTTATTCTTCGAATGACATAATTTACAAATAAATTGGCATATGCCTAGATAATAGTACTTACCTATGTACGTATTCCGTTATTCTTCGAATGACATAATTTACAAATAAATTGGCATATGCCTAGATAATAGTACTTTAAAACTTCAGGAAGAGAGCGCGTGAAAAAAAATAGTAGGCGACACTTTGCTTGACTTTACAAGAGCCGGACCCTGGGCGAGTGCGTAGACGTAAGCATGCGTGCCTTATGTATGCGATGATTGTCCACGTCCGACAGGTGGGCTGGGTGGCATTTGTGAGTCCGACGCTGGCAGGTGGATCGTCCTGCCTCTGCCTCTGATAGAACAAAGGTCCCGCTGTTAAGCCCCAGTGGCCCGCACGAAGCCTCAAGCACGTCCTGTCATCGTTGGCTGACAGTGGGCCATCCTGCCTCAGCCCCGATAGAGCTATATTCCATCCGCATACAGTAGCCTGATAAACCCCAGGGGCCCGGAGCCTCAAGCCCTTCCTATATTAGCATCGGTAACTCGCGTTACCCCCATGACTTCATTCCAGTCTCATTTTACTATTGCAGATGATTTATGTTCATAAATTTAATATAGTATATGTATTTCACTTCTACTGTATGTTACATTATGTTCTTTCTTAAATGTGTAATAAATTGTTTATTCATTTCTTGTACTTTTATTTACTGTTACTGTGGTTATTACACTTTTACTAAGTCATACTACTTTTGACCAATAAAACTGTACGGAAGGACCTCTTTCAACCAATCATGGCTGCTTATCTCACAATATTTTATCGTGTCCCTAGCATTTGTTTAATTTTATCGCTTCCCTAGCATTTGTTTATTTTTATCACTACCCTAGCATTTGTTTCTTTGTTTACCAACATTTCAAATGCACCGGTCTGGACATCAAAAAAAAAAAATACAAACTACTCCAGTCGATGCACAGCAGTTTCAAATATGACTCGCATTGGCATTCAAGAACAAGAATTAATAAAGATCTCTGGTCATAGCTATGCATCTACCCAGCACCACTCGGAAAGCCTGAATATGTTGAATACACCATGTACATCAACTAGTTCCACTTCTTTTACGCACACGTCCATTATAACATCAACTGAACGACCAACTTCTAAAACATTCAAATTTGAAAATTGTACTTTCAATAATTGTTCCTTTTAAAATTATTCATGTTTATTTTTTATTTCATCATCCTTAATTAAAACTTTTCTTGTTTATTTCATCATTCCTAAACAAGGAAAGACATAGCAGTCTTGACAGAGGATATAAAAGGTTTTGACAAGAGAATAGAAGAAAAGTGCAACAACCTGGAAACCAGAGTACGCAACATAGATAACACCATGGATGACAGAACCACACATATAGAGAAAAAATTAAGGGCACTAGAGGAAGCGGAAGAGAGGAGGCAGAGGAGAGAGAGAAGACAAAACATAATCATCAAAAACAAAGATATACAACCAGACAACCAAGAAGAAATGACCAATAAAGTAAATGAAATACTGGCAAAAGTAGAATTCAACAAACCATACAGCAAAGTTATGTACATCTGCAAAGACTACTCCGACAGAGGACTAGCCAGGGTTGAACTCGCCAGCATGGAAGACAAAATGACTATAATGAAGAACAAACACAAATTAGCGGGGGGGGGGGATGCTTCATCGATGATGACATGACACTCCAGGAAAGGAGTATACAAACCCAACTACGAAATCTAGCTACTGAAGAGAGAAACAAAGGCAACAACGTCAAGGTGGGATATCATAAAATACTGATAAATGATAAATGGATACGTTGGAAAGAGCTGCCCCAGGCGAAAAACCCGCCGCACATAGTTCTAAAGATAAAGACAGCGACATGCGATGTAACTATGAAACAAATATATGCACCCACAGAGAAACCATAGTGACGAAGACAGCGAAGACTTCTACAGAGTGCTAGAAGACACAATTGGGAAACACAGATCACACAGGAACTTCATATTAGGCGACTTCAACAGCAAAGTAGGGAACAAACTCCACGCGCAAGAGGACCCAGTAGGGCCGTACGGCTACGGGACAAGGAACGCAAGAGGAGAACGACTGGTACAATTCGTCACAGAACAGAGAATGGTGATACTAAACACGTTCTTCAGAAAGCGTAGCGAAGCAAGGTGGACTTGGAAACACCCCAACGGTACAACTGGACTACATACTAACCGACAGCCTAGCAGGTACGAGGGACATAGTACAAGTCGTACCGAACCTGAAATTCTCGACGGATCACAGAATGGTACGCGCCACAGTGAATATAAAGAGAAACAGAAGACATTTTGGGAAGACAATAGCGAGCACCATTGACAGCCTAGATAGGCACACTTTCGGCCCTGCACTACAGGAACGACTACAAGAAGTGGACCTATCCTCCCAGCGCGACCCACAGGATCTATACAACTCCATCGAAGCGGCCCTTACCCAAGCATCAATCACAGCCTGGAGAACAAATGGAACAAGGGAAAACAGTTCCAAGCTCAGCCCGTTAACAATTGCATTAATTGAACAAAGAAAGGAATTATATTCAAGCAGGGATGAAAACGAGGACAATAAAAACCAGTACGCAGAGATTGATAGGCAAACAAAAAGGGCGATCAGAAGGGACGTACGTGAACACAACACAGAGGCAGTAATAGCAACACTGGAATCATCCAAATCAACATGAAAAGCAAGAAAACAGAGAGGAAGTGGGAAGCAATGGCTCTTGGGAGCACGGGGACCCAGAGGCAACCGTCTAACAGAAAGAGAAGACACTGTGACGGCAGCCACAAACTACTACAGATCACTATACACCAGCTCCAAACAGGAAGCGAACCCAAGCGACAGTATTCAGACGAATAACGTAGACGACAACGAGGTCCCACCAATACTTCAAAGCGAGGTCAGGACAGCGATAGGGGAACGCAAATCCGGAAAAGCGCCCGGAGAAGACAACATCCACAACGAACACTTGAAACTCTGTCGAGACTCCTTGCTAACACCGCTTACCGCAGTCTTCAACAAAATACTCAAATCGGAGACAGTACTCCACCAATGGAAGACAAGCAAAATTATTCTACTCCACAAAAAAGGTGCCAAGGACGACCTGAACAACTACCGTCCAATCAGCCTGATGTCAAATAACTACAAGCTGTTCTCTAAGATAATCACAAGGAGACTCACGAAAGTACTGGATGACAACCAAGCTCCAGACCAGGCAGGATTTCGCTCAGGTTACAGCACGGTGGATCATCTACAGACAATCAACCAGGTCATAGAAAAAACGGACGAATTCAATATTCCCCTCTATCTCAAATTTATAGACTTCAAGAAAGCATTTGACTCGGTAGAACACTCCTATGTATTACAGGCGCTGAGCAACCAGGGAGTCGAACACAAATATATCAACATCCTAAATAAGCTCTACGGAGACTCGCACGCCACCGTGATGACAGAACGAGAAGGACAAACATTCAGAATAGAAAGAGGAGTCCGACAAGGGGATCCGATCTCACCAAATCTATTTACTAGCCTCCTGGAAGACATATTCCGTAAGCTAAAGTGGAAGAAAAGACATGGAATCAACATAAATGGATATCGGCTCACGAACCTAAGATTCGCGGATGACATAGTACTTTTCGCTAAAAACGCCACCGACCTACAAGAGATGATACAGGAACTAAGCGATTGCAGCGCACACGCAGGCCTAAGCATGAACATGGAAAAAACCCCAGTCATGACGAATAGCCAACCACAACCAATCCAAGTCAAAGCAACCAGATTACAGTACGTGGAGGAATACATCTATCTGGGCCAATTAGACGGATTCAAAAGCTGCATGACGGGAGAACTAAAAAGAAGAATTGCATCAGCATGGAGAGCTTTCTGGTCACTGCAATTCATACTCCTTGACAAGAAACTGAACCGCAAACTAAAGCTGGAGGTGCTGCAATCCTGTATCCTCCCAACCTTACTTTACGGCTGTCAGACCTGGAAACTGACCGTGAACCAGAAGACACAGATTCAGATCTGCCAGCGCAAAATGGAAAGGAAAATCTTAGGACTCTCCCTCAGAGACAAGATTTCCAACACCAGACTCAAGCAGATGACAGAAACACCAGAGACATGGCATACCAAGGGGAGCGCCTGAAATGGAAATGGGGAAGCCACGTGTCGAAACTTCAAGACTGCAGATGGGCGCATATTTCCACCACGTGGGACCCACGCATCGGGAGGCGAAACCGAGGAAGACCTGGGACCAGATGGGCAGACTTCTTCAAGAGCCTAGCTGGACCCTTGTGGTCCAGAACAGCCAAGACCGAGAAGAATGGAGATCGCTACAGTTTGCAAGTATGAGTGAGAGTGCAAGTGTACACACACGAACGATGAACAAAACCTATATAGAACAGAGCCTATCGTCATGCGGATTAGCTCACCGCATGATCTCTAAAGAGCTCCCCTTTTTAGGAGGCCTTAGCCTTTCACGGGAAATTCATAGGCTATTTCATTCATTCATTCATTCATTCATTCATTCATTCATTCATTCATTCATTCATTCTTTCAATTAAAACTTTTCTAACACTTGTTTATATTATTTAGGTTATATTATAGCTTCTGCTATATGGTATTATGGATAGTCACGTATCAGAGATTGTTTAATACTAAGATTTATTGAAAATCATCTGTCAAGTGACATTGATTACTGGGATCCGGATAATTGAAGTGGAATGCAACTGTTTTAATAAAGATGAAACTGAATCAACAAAGCCTTCTTGACTAGTAACCGTCCATAGAGTTCAATTAAGATTCCATAGTTGGCACAACTGATAACAAGATAACAGCTAATCATAACACACTACTGCCATCTAGCGTAATATTTGTAATGTTGAGATGTTACAATAATACACTTGAAGACAGTAGTATTTTCGTAAGTTAATTAATATTTTATTTTATTGGAGTACTTTGTTACTTCCAATCTTTATATACTTTCTTCTAATCGTGTAATAGTCAATTAAATCCCACTCGAGTTTTGATTTTCGCTAGATAAATCTAAACCTCTAGTGAGATTACTGTTGATAAATACATTAAACATTACATTACAGTAGACTTCTAACCATTCTGTGTTGTGTATTGTTGCTCTAATTCATTTTACGGACGAAATTTTATCACTTTCATTTTCGTCTCCATTTTCATCCTGGATTGACACGCTGTAGCTCATGTGAGCGATTTTAGGGACTTTTGTACATTATTAATTTGATATTTGTCTAATTTTCTTCTACTCGTTATATAGTACAGAGTGGCGCAGATAAAATTGGCCCGCGTAGGTATAGAGTAGAGCTGGGGACGGAGCGAGTAGAACTGTTGAGTTACTCGGTTCTATCGGTTTATGTGCTTGGCAGCGGAGCACCGAAGTTACTCGGTTAACCGTAGCCGTTACCGGTCAGTTCAAACGTTCAAACAGAGTTCGCGTGTTTTACTTAATTCTAGCAGACAACAAGTAGGTGCTATTGTATTTAAATATTTTCTGCTGCAGGACAAATTATTTCCATGCCCAAGGCCGGCTGAAAGGCCTCTAGTATTGAAGAGGAGTTCATCCTATTATATGACCTGTCAAGTGGGCTTAATGAACACTGACAGTCTGAACATATTAGTGTAAATAATAATAATAATAATAATAATAATAATAAAATAATATTATTATTGTTATTATTGTTATTGTTGTTATTATTATTATTATTATTATTATTATTATTATTATTATTATTATTATTATTATTATTATTATTAATATTAGGGAACGGAATTTGGAGTAGTAAAAGCTAGAATTGGCATCTACACAGTCATTTGTTTACAACCCTTTATACCAAGTCCTCCCCTCCATGACATACTCGCAGGTCTCTACACGTCAACAACAGGTGAACGGGACAGTTGTCGCATAAGAACTTCAACGTGCAGGTTTGCAGTTCAGAGTAGTGAAGTGCAGGTACAATGCCGAAAGTGAAACCAACTAACAATACAGTATTGAAAGACTATATTTGTAAAACCTCCAGATCAAGTATCAAAATTCAGGAAACAATTCCCTAAATTGTCGCTTCCCCCATGTCCAGTTCCTACGAGATGGGGGTCATGGTTAGAAGCTTGCAATTATTACGCACGTCACCTCCAATCTGTGAAGAAAGTGGTCCAGTCTTTCGATACCGATGACGCGGCTGCGATTCAAATACGCCAGGAACTGCTAAATGATGAAACAATCAAAAAAGAAGTCACGAATATTAAGTCAAATTTTGGATATTTACCGGATGCCATTATTCAATTAGGCAAGTCAGAAGTAGAACTAGTTGAGCAAATAAATATTATGAGGACTATTGTAAATAAACTGAGTGCAGTAGAAGGTGAAATAGGAAAACGTGTTGGTGAAAAAATGAAGAAAGTTTTGATTAAAAATGGTGGATACGATATTCTTAGTCGGATTTCAGATGTACTAACAAAGACGTTTCCCAATGACGTCATTCAACATGTGAATTTAATTGACGTATCTTGTTTCAAGTACTCTCTAATTGTCTCTGCAGATGGAGAGCGGAGTTTTCCATGTTACAAAATTTCCTTCCTTGCAACAGAGCAAAGTTGTATTTTGAAAATTTGAAAATAATATTTACAATTTATTATAACAAGGCATAGCATTAATTGAAAATGCCATTTCGTTTGGATCTACATATTCAGAGGAGAGTTCCATACAGAAGACAACTGTCTATCAGCATCAATATGTCCACTGACACGCGAAGATGCAGAGGTTGATATTTAATTATGTATATTTGTAATGTTGTTTATTGGTGTCTTGTGCGTTGCGAAGAAAAGCACATGTAGTTCACAAAGAATTGCAGATTATGTATGTAGGTCACTATATGTCATTAGACTATTCCATTTGTTTATTCTGAAATATATTTACAGACGTTGCGTGTAAGTTTGTATGAAGTGGACTGTACTCGTCCATGCAGCTGGCTTGACAGTCACTGAGCTACGAATATCTATACTACGTTTCACCATTCTTTATAATACTCCAAATCCCTTTCCCTGATTATTATTATTATTATTATTATTATTATTATTATTATTATTACTAATATTAAAGTCCAGCATAACATAGAAAGTATGGAATTGAACGCATTACATCAGTTCCTTGTTTATGCGGATGATGTGACTATTTAGGAGAAAATCCAAAAAAAATTAGGGAAAACACGGGAATTTTACTTCAAGCAAGGAAAGAGATAGGTGCGAAAGTAAATTCCGAAAAGACAAAGTATATGATTATGTCTCGTGACCAGGATATTGTACGAAATGGATATATAAATGTTGGACATTTATCCTTTGAAGAGCTGGATAAATTCAAATATCTTGGAGCAACAGTAACAAATATAAATGACATTCGGGAGGAAATTAAACGCAGAATAGATATCGAAAATACCTTTTATTATTCGGTTGAGAAGATTTTATAATCCAGTCTGCTCTCAGAAAAGCTGAAAGTTAGAATTTATAAAACAATTATATTACCGGTTCTTCTATACGGTTGTGAAACTTGGACTTTAATTTCGAGAGAGGAACAGAGGTTAAGGGTGTTTGAGAATAAGATGCTTAGGAAAATATTTGGGGCTAAGAGGGATGAAGTTGCAGGAGAGTGGAGAAGTTACATAACGCAGAACTGCATGCATTTTATTTTTCACCTGACATAATTAGGGACATTAAATCCAGACGTTTGAGATAGGCAGGGCATGGTATTTATTGGATTTGTGTTACCTCATCAGTCAATATTTTATTTGTATTTATTTCTACGAATTATGTTATCTAATTACTTTAATTTATCAAAAATATTACTGTTCACCAAAGAGAACATGGTTGTATTGAAAGCTAGTAATGTTATAAAATAAATAAACATTACAGTATTTTCTTCAGTTTAAGATTCCGCGGTTTATTGATTATTTTATCCACTTTCCGTAATAGTAAATAATTCAGTGTGTTATTTTTAAGTGTTTTAGGTAGCGGTTCATGGAGCCCGTTTCTGTGTACCTTTTTTTTACTTACTTGCAGCGTTTAACGTTTACCTCACATGTTAATTTGTTAGCTGTTAGTATTATAAATTATTTTGTCAATTTTATTTCGTCTGTCATATATAACAACTCTGAAAGTTAAATAGGCCTCTCATACAAAATAACTCCGCAAATAGTTGTACTCACGCAAATGAAATCTACAACCGCCATTTTGCAATAAAGAGAAGCACTTTTTTCTCGTCAATTGGCAAAGCGAAAGCGCTTTACTACAACGCTTTTAAAACACGCTTGGTTTCACTTTCTAAGTACGTTCTAAAATTGACTCAATCTATCTAAAATTTAAATCTGCCGCCACAAATTTGTACTCTGTACTGTACTCGGGTCAACCGAGTAATGACGTCACAGTAACTGCTCCTAACCGAACCGCTCCGTCCCCAGCCATAGTATAGAGTAGCCTAAATACAGAAGAAAAATGCTGAAAAGGTATCACCTTTTATAGAAGATATTGAAAGTGGCTCTTTGGACTTTGAATAATTCTTTTGCGGATGCCCTCGGTAAATTCTGGTGTGCAAACTGAAGGAGCTCTTTCTCTTTTCGGATTTTTCACATATCCCGTAGCGCGCCACTTTTCAACCATACTCTCTTTGCCGATTGTCCTCTATACGGAAACTTGTCCCTGAAAATTTCGCGGGTTTCCTTAATCGAACATAAGTTACATTGCTTCCCAATTTCCACTATTTCTTGTATTGATTGTCCTTTTGCAGAAAGTGAACATACTAGTGTAATTCGACTGAAGACGATGAAATACTGACAGGGAGAATGCTAACTTTCAATTATTGTATAAAATTGCCCATTATTGTAGCTGTTGTTCTCATTTCGTTATGATACGATACATTAGAATAAGACAACGGAATTTCAAGCATTCAAAATATCGCATTCGCATTCAAACGGGAGAAGGGCTAATTTTATCTGCGTCACTCAGAAATCAGTAGAGGAAGTAACATATTTTGTTTGGCCTATATTTGAAATAAACATTGCTTTATATAGTACGAAATTACGAAACCCATGTGATGTTCTAGTTTGCAATTCTGAATTGTGGACTAATTTTCTTTTAAGTACAGTTGCTTCTTTTCCAGTTGAATATGTAATAAGTTGTTGTCTTATGAATAGCCTACATTATAACGCTGTGGAAGTTACAATAGGGAATATTGAGGCTTAATTGGAGGGAAGTTAGATGTAATTAAAATATCGTTAGTTAAAAAATGTTGTATGAGGAGTAAAACTTAGGGCTTATTGATTTACTGGAAAGTTACGCAAGTCGTTTTGTAACTGTACTAAAAAGACGTGAATGAGTACGCCGGTAATTTATTAGGCAGTTTTTTGAAGAAATGTAAAAAAAAAAATGAACAAAATTGGAAGCACTTCCATTATATCCTCGTACAGTACGATTATTTCGTCCTGACAGTCGCCGGAGATGTGCGCATGGGAAAGGCCAGTCCATTTAGTTACGCTAAGGGGTGTTTGGTTTATTCACTCGCTTGCCTTTACCGACTGCTCGCCCTTATCTGTACTCCGGAACTCTCTCCACTCCTCCGATTACTTCCCCTCTTTACCGTTGCTGAGCTGTCAGGACTAAAGTCTGTACATAATAATACATCATTGTCTGAAATTTCCTCAGTAAGACCAATCGTCTCTGACAACTTCTTTATTTCTCTTACGAGCGAGATCTGTGGTTGGAAGTGTCACATAACTGATATTAGCATGCTGTAAAATTGTGAAAATTTCGGTTGTTATTTATGCCGGAAGTCTCCTTCTAAATTGATACTACAGGGTGTTTAAAAATAGAGGGCATAATTTCAGGCATGTATTCCTCACATGTAGACAATACAAAAAGTTCATTACAACATGTGTCCGAAAATCCTTGCTTTCCGAGTTATGACCCTCAAAACAGTGATATTCACCGGAACGTTTTTCTTCCCGCAGATAGGTGCCGTGACAGAAGATATTAACAGAGGACACTCTAACAGTTGATTCCGAGGCGAAGAGTACACTGAGTGTTGTGTTTGGCGTTGTACTTGCGACATGTACTGAAATCAGGAGCTGGCAGAAGTGCACTTCATGTAAGGTAAGGCGGACGGCGATGCTGGGCTGGCTCGTCGTTTGTACCAGGAGAGGTGCCCTAATCGATGGATAGGTAGAGGTGGCCCAATTGCTTGGCCTCCACGCTCACCTGATTTAAACCCTATTGATTTCTACTTGTGGGGCCATTTAAAATCATTATTGTATTCGTCTCCGGTGCCTGACATGGAATCCCTTCGGAATCGAATTGTGGCAGGTTGTGAGGAAATACGCAATACTCCTGGAATTTGGGATCGTGTCCGCAGGGCCATGAGACATCGATGTGAGGCCTGTATTCAATCAGGAGGTGGACATTTTAGCAGGAGGTGGACATTTTGAACACATTTTTGTAAAGACAACTACCTGCGGGAAGAAAAACGTTCCTGTGAATATTACTGTTTTGAAGGCCATAACTCGGAAACCAAGCATTTCCGGACACCTGTTATAATGAACTTTTCGTATTGTCTACATATGGGAATACATACCTGAAATTATGCCTTCTATTTTTGAAACACCCTGTATATACAGAGTGAAAGGGTGAATAGTAAGACGTAATGTCATTAATTTGAGGGAGTTATTCCTTGAGATATTTCAAACAAACGGTTAATTACAATTTTGCTCGTTTTTGCTTTCTTTTCGAGAAAAAAAATGTTTTACACGAAAAATTCTATTGCTTGTTTTGGGCAAGCCATTGATTTAATTTCCAACATGCTCAGTTAGCTTAAGAGAGCAGTGTATTATGATAATAATGACTGAAAAAAGTTTAGGTCTGTCCTTTAATTGTGTAGAAATTTGATCCGAACAAATGTAACTTTTTAAAATTCCTTTGCAGAACGAAAAGTTATATTTGTTCGTATCCAATTTCTGCATATTTAAAGGACATAACTAAAATTCTTTGAATAATTTATTACCATAATACATTACTCCCACAGTTTAGTATATACAGTCACGAAGCTCAATACGTAATACATATGCATCCATAGATAGTTGCTAACCACTAACCGCTAATATCGCCTCGTTACAGACAATGCGAAATAGTACCATCACAGTCTATTGTTCCTAGCACCCTCACAACTCAAGCTTCGTGACTGTATATAGACTTTGCTACTCCCTTAAACTGACTGAGCATATTGAGAATTATTTCAAATTTCAAATTTTCAAATTTATTTCAAATTTCAAATTTTCATATTTATTTCAAATTTCAAATTTTCAAATTTATTTCAAATTTCAAAATATTCAAATTTAAAATTTCAAATTCATCGGAAGATGCTATAACATGGTCGTCTTCGGTCGCAGTTCAGATATATTATTAATATAAGAGGAATATAGAAAATAAAATAAAATAGGAATTAAAATTAAAGTTACAGCTACAATGAAATTATATAATATAAAACATAGAGAAGAATAATATCGTGCGTGAATAAAGTGAGAAAAATTTATGAAAAATATACAGGGTGTTACAAAAAATAGTTACAAAAATAATATTTTATGTTACACAACATGAAACAAAATATATACTAATAGAATAGAATGTTTAGAATAGTATGTTTTATTTTCGCTGGCAAATTAAGGTCATAAGACTTTTTTCCACACAACCAGCCTTAATCAATACAATAATGACATACATACATACATATATACATACACACATACATACATACACACATACATACATACATACATACATACATACATACATACATACATACATACATACATACATACATACATACATACAAACACATACGCATGTCACTTACCGTGGTTGAGTGGTCAGACCTTCAGATTGTCACGAAGGCGCTCCAGGTTCGATTCCCGCAATATTTCCTTTATTATATAATTTACTTCATTGAGTTTATGCTCTAATAATGAACGATAGGAGTATTAAAATTTTCATTCTATTTCATAGGTAGAGATGTTTACGAAACAAAACCGCTGGTCGAATATAGCAAACCAACGAATAAAATAATATCATTTTAGCAAGTATGTGAAACAATATTTTTTAGAGAGCTATATAACATATCGATTGCAGCGATAGTTTACTACTTAATTAACTTATTATTCCCAGAACATCAATTTTACCAGCAATCGAAAAGTATTGGGAATAAATTTGAATAGGGAACAAAAAAAAAAAGTTTCCTTCGCAGGCAGGATTCGAACCATGAAAGTCTTTGTTACCAGTCTATCGTGCTCTGGAGTGAACAAGGCTCTGAAATCAGCTACAAGGGTCGGTCCGGTTTTTTTGCCACTACTGTATATATTATTTTACCTCTGATTGAGGTTTTGGCTGATGTGCACAACTATCATCAGGCAGTGTATCTCACTTGATGATGTGTGTCAGAGGGTTAAGAGCCATAGTGGGTCAAGTGCCATATCGTCGTTGTTCCGACAATAACTCCTATGTGAAATATTTATTGATTTTCAGGTTTTTGCTATATTAAATAACTTAAATAGTATTAAAGCAAATAATAAAATCTCCTATATGTAATTATAGCCTACTTCTTTCTTTAGAAAATGTAAGTATTCACGATCCCCTATGCACTAATCCCATAGAAGAATAAATGTTTTTTTTCTTCCTACTGAGAAATTTTATATTTTGCACATAGGAGTTATTGCAGGAATAACGACGATATATTAAAAACTGAGAAAAAAGGGTTAAAATTAAGTGAATACCATAAATTAATGAAACATATAGCCTAGCAAGTAAAACAAAGTATGCACATTAAAACTAAATGATATGTCAATCTTCATTAAACTATAGTATTCACTTAATTTCAACCCTTGCTTTCCCTGTTTTTAATAAATGGCGCTTGGCCCATTATGGTTCTGAACCCTTCAATTGTTTGTATGCATCTAAAGTAATGTAATATAGTGAAGTGTAGTATGTAGATAGTCGGTGATGTATGTAATGGAAGGGGAAAGGAACTAGCCACTCTATCCCATTATCTCTTACCTTAGTTGCCTTATGAGATTGCAACGGGTCTTCGGAATGCTGACTGAACATTCATATTACTTGAATTTACTGAATGCGCCATCTGACAGAAAATTTATTAACTGTCGTTAAAGTATTTATCGAGATAATAAGTGTGGCACTGAATGCCATCTGTCTGTAAATTTATTAAACATTATAGCTGAAGTTCGACAATTAATAGGCCTAGAGTAAATCTAAAAGTAAACTGGAAGAAATAAAAGAAGCTGCAGGGAAAGTAACGTTGTAAATTACAAGCAAAATTTAGGTAGGAACATTTTATATCATACAACAGGTACCGGCTATATGGAATGGTGCAAAATAAAGAATTCAAGTAAGTATAGCAGATAGATTCTTCCCATACTTTCAAACGATGTTTAAAACCCTAATATGGACTACTTTTCCGTAAATTACGGAAAGTGTGTTACCAGTTGTGAAAAGTTATGGATGTCAATAAAATAATTCTTGAAGTAATTTATATAATTTATGTGCGTTCTTAACTGAAAACAGTTACTTTTATAAGTACGTATTTCTGTCTTTCTTTGGCTTTATTGATTGAATAAGATTGCTATCGTCTGACATCTGGTGGGAAACAACTGACAATTGGCGCAGACAGTTCAAAGTCAGTATTATACATATTTTCCTACTAGTATTTAAAATTTGCGCGCACTACCGCAAAATAGTCAATTTTTGACATGTCTGTATAGCGTTAAAAGATTTACTTTTAAGAATTTCTGTCTAAAGACAAACTTTCACCTCTTATTAAAGAAATATATACAAAACGAAGACGCTGAATGTGGGACGATCTCATAGATGTTAACGTCCTAATAATAATAACAATCATCATCATCATCATCATCATCCTTGCGGTATGGCCATTTTCTTCCCCTCCGTCCCACTGTCTAATAATGATCCCACCATCATGCTCTGAGGATCGTATAGTCATTTACTCTAAATAAATTTAGTTATAAAAATATGTAGGCCTATTTACCTTATTTTACCACCGCGATACAAATCACGCTCGCGATGAATTTTACTTAAATCCTTTCTGGAAATTTGTGTTAACTGGAAGAATGCTATGATTGCCGGACATCATCACAACTTAAAACTAAATTAGAAAGGGTTATTTTATTGCATTAACTTGAGTTTCAGTGACTTGCTAGATATGATGTCTTGTATCTCAAAGTAATAAATATTCATTTTCCCGAATACAGCTACTCGATACTGGATTTGGGATAATTATATTAAAGACAAGGAATTTTCTGGACTTTATATTTGGGAAAATATTTGGAAATATTCACAAAATTACAATTAAATTCATTTTCGTATTCGAATTACAATAAACAACTCAAAAAATGCTATCATTTAAGACTTCTGCCACATAGTTTTAAGAAGGTACCTACAGTACGTAAGCTTTGTCTTATACAGGATGTTTAAAAAATACGGTGCATAATTTCAGGTGTGTATTTCCCACATGTAGACAATCAAAATAGTTCATTACAACATGTGTCCGGAAATGCTTCATTTCCGAGTTATGGCCTTCACAACATTGAAATTCACCGGAACGTTTTTCTTTCCGCAGGTCGTTGTCATTACAGAAGATGTTCAAAATGTCCACCTCCTGCTTGAATACAGACCTCACATCGATGTCTCATTGACCTGCGAACACGATCCCAAACTCCAGGAGTATTGTGTATGTCCTCAGAACATGTCACAATTCGATTCCGAAGGGATTCCAAATCAGGCACCGGAGACGAATAAACCAATGATTTTAAATGGCCCCACAAGTAGAAATCGAGAGGGTTCAGATCAGGTGAGCGTGGAGGCCAAGCAATTGGGCCACCTCTACCTATCCATCGAGTTAAATTTTCCATACTCGCACAGACGGTAATGGAGACGTACAAATGTCTTCCGGTCTGGACATTGTCGCTGTGGGTACCTCTCCTGGTACAAACGACGAGCCAGCGCAGCATTGCCGTCCGCCTTACCGTACATAAAGTGTATCTCTGCCAGCTCTTGATTTGAATACATGTCGCACAGTCTAACGCCTACACAACACTGAATGTAACCTTCGGCTCGGAATGAACTGTCAGAGTGCCCTCTTAATGTCTCCTTTGACGGCAACGACCTGCGGAAAGAAAAACGTTCCGGTGAATTTCAATGTTGTGAAGGCCATAACTCGGAAATAAAGCATTTCCGGACACATGTTGTAATGAACTATTTTGATTGTCTGCATGTGAGAAATACATACCTGAAATTATGCCCCGTATTTTTTAAACACGCTGTATAGGATCTGAACACATGACCTGGTTTCGTTCTGATTTGAAGGTGGGATCTTAATCATTCCTTAACTACCTGGGAGCGGTTTCAATATTTACAGTACCATTTCAACGTATAAGATGATTCTAAGCTATAAATGAAATACATATTACGTTTTGAGTTATAAAAATAAAGAGTTTCAGATTAAAATACTCTCTATGAAAACTATTTTCGTCAGTCTCTGTGACCCTGCGGACATTTCATGAGCTTTTAAGCCACAGTCCGTGGTTTCATTCTCAACATGGACTCAGGTTGACGTTGTATGTCATGTGATATTTCCGCGGTGGTCCTGAAACGTGTTAACCATCCATTTAAGGTGCTCGAAATTTGAATATGTTTAGTTTGTATTTTAGGACATACACTCCTCTACACCGCATTGGCTAAGATAAATGAAAAAATAAACTTTCGTCTCTTGAATTTCGGGCAAGTTTTAATTTTAAATAACATTCTCTTAATACTAATGCTAGAGGTATTTGGAAGTGTCATAAATAATTCAAAGCCTCTGGCATTAACAATTTATAAGGAAATGTTCCATTTTAGAAAGGAGGGATGAGAGGAAGTTTTTACCCCTACTTGGAGACATATCAGCGAGTCAGTCGAGTCGGTTGCGCAGGCTGATAGACATCGAGATACTCAGAACGCAGTATGGCATCGTTCAGAAACGAGAAGTCTTTCAGAGTGTATAACATGCTCTTTACTTTAGGCGGTGTTCCTCTATATAACCGACCGAATTCGTTTATTTACACTCTCTGTAGTTTCATCGTGCTATTTTTTGCTCATTCTTTGACGTTTTCAATACTGGTGTATCTATATATTAATATTGGTGACTTAGATAAAGCTTCTGACGCTATTCTTCTCTTACCTGTGACTCTGTTATCGTCTTGGATGCGATTTTATTTAAGGTATTTCTAAATAAAGACTACAATTTTATTAATCACCTGTGTCTTTGTGTGTTTTTCCGTAATAAATATAATTTAGAATAATATTAATAATGACAGTTAAATTACGATTTAATAAATTTGTTATAAGTGAAATGTGCACTTTTTCGTACTTCCGCAAAACATTCTCAAGAATTAAGTTTAAAAAATTCTATGCGGCAAATCGAAAAGTTGGTGCCTTCAGAAAGTGTCATTAATTTTAAGATATAAATTTCCTTTTTGTCAAAATAGTCATTTCTACTTTCATTCTATTTTCAAGAACGTGGTTAAAATTCTGCATTAAACGTATTAACATACACATCAGTAAATGCACAATAATCACGTTAGAAAAACGTATATTAAGGGTTAGGTACAGCTTATAGCAGTAAAAGTTTGGAAATATTCAACATTTTTCTCCTCCATTACTGTATCTTGTACAATAATGAAAATTAGTAGGCTAAGTGTAAAACACTGTCATTCTGCTATATGAAAAAAATATTTTTACCATTTAAAAAAATTATATACATTTTTTTTTCCAAAATTCAATTCACTGTGCAGTGATGAAGGGTTTTCCACATAACTAAAAAACTCTCCAAGATTCTGTGATAAAATGTTTTGTTTGTATTTATGCATGTCATATCTACAATGATGATGCAAGATCACATCTCTACCTTCGATAGATTGTTTGATAAAAAATAAATTAATTTAAAATGATCAAATATCAGTATTTTCTTCTAACACAAAATAAAAAAAAAATATTATTTATTAAGGAATGTAGTTGAAAGATCATGATATTGTAAACACGAGTTTCAGCAATAAAATAAAAGTGAGAGAACATGAAAAGTTAACAAGTTTATGAGTTATGAGGGAAACGCTTCATGACTGCACAGTAAACTGACATCTTTTAGAATTTTGAAAATAAAAATTTTAATATATTTTTTAAAATCGTAAAAATATTTTTTTCATATAGCAGAAGGAGAATGTTTTACACATTCCAATTTTCATTATTGTACAAAATACAGTAATGGAGGAAAAAAAAACCCTTAAGTAAATCACTTGTGACAGTTTACGACTGACTTAATATCATGTGAATAAGTTCGCATGATCCATAATTTTACCAACACTTTCAACTCGTGTTTTACACCCCTTGTTTTTTTTCTTAAGTGTTCGCAGGGACTACGTAGGACAACTTTTGATACTTGCCGATAATTTCAATTGGGATGACTTGCCTCCGAAGGATCCTGTTACTGGAAAGCCGAGTATTGCACTGATGATACCACGCATCAAGAAAGCATCACTGGGAGTTCTAATTGCGGCATTCGGTTTTCTCTTTGCTCAAACTGCAATAAGTGTTATTATTAGTGAAGAACGACCCCTGATTTTCAATACGTGGTATCCGTATGATATCAGCAAGAGTCCAGCTTACGAAATAACGATGGCCTTTCAGGTAAGTGTTATTACTATATTGACATGTTCCGACGTGTAAACATAACATTTCTTTCGTATAAATTTTAACTGCAACAAGAAGACAATTAATATTTGAGGTGAAAAATTCGCTCCGGCGCCGGGGATCGAACCCGGGTACTTGATTCCACGTACCAAGCGCTCTGACCACTGGGCTACACCGAATTCAATCCACAGCACCGAACCGAACCCTCCTCCTTCAATGTTTCCCTCTGTGGCCTGACTCCAAGTTAGCCATATACGTTGACGTTTTATGTCCAAGTCAACTGCCATTATACAAGGGGCGCACTCAACTGAGTGACTTGTTTGGCCGGAATTCCGCAGTTAAGTGCACAGTAATCTGTACGGAATATGCACTGCTAGCTGTGGGAATATTAAAGATTTATTAGTTTGTCCTACAGAATAATATCTGTAATATAAATTGTCAATTAATGCTGCATTCTTTTTTATGAATACTCTGAAGCAGTCCATTTTTCGTCTCTTTTATGATTTTACGAACATTGGTAATCTGAAGAAATTTTGAATCTCATGGTCCGCTCATATTTTTTTCAATTTGTATGAATAATGTCGATACCAATTATATAAGAAGAATAATATCTGTAATATTAATTGACAATTAATATTTGAGGAGAAAAATTCGCTCTAATATTTATTAGATTGTCAATTAATATTAGAGATATTGTTCTGTAGGACAAATTAATAAATCTTTAATAGAGCGAATTTTTCTCCTCAAATTAAATTAATATTACAGATATTATTCTGTAGGACAAACTAATAAATCACTAATATTGCAACAAGAAGACATCATTTTTCGAAATAAAATCCATCATTTTTAATACCTACCATCTTTCTGGCGACAATACATTTTTTTTAAATTGAAAAAAAGAAATTGAAAGTGCAATGTAGATACCTTCGAACTTGTTAAAGTGCCGTCCACGTACAAATAAAACCGTTAAACATAGTTAATCATTGTCATATCTCCCGATATCTGCACTTAAAATTGGATGTTGTAAAATTTCAATGGCTTCCATCATTTAATCTTGACTTATGTTTCATGTGAACAACTTTCTAGAGGTTTGCTGCGCTGCCAAAGAACTCACTTTCGGTTAAATAAATACAATTACGCCTAATGATAATTACGCGTATGTGTACATGAACCTGTCCTTGAAAAATCATTTTGAAAATCACGTAAACCGAATTTCCAGAATCTCATAAAAACGTAAGAATATTCTTCAGTACTTGAGAAAATTGGCATAAGTCAGTTTCCACAAACATTTTTTATTAATTTATTGACAACTTACAGAATATCTGCTCGTTTGGGAAAAGAAACACAAGTATTTCTCCCATTACAATAATTCATACAGAAGAAAATCAAATCGACAGAAACCAGTGTGAAGACAATTTTTTTCCTTCTTCTATAAAATTAACATTTTTGACTTGTGCCATTTTCCCGAGCACTGCAGATATTGTGCTAAAAGAGTGTTTTGTTAAATTAGGAACTGTAATTGCTATTTACAAGACACATACTGTATTCTTTTTTTCATGAATACTGTAATGTAGTCCATTTTTCATCTCTTCTAAGATTTTACGAACATTGGTAATGTGAAGAAATTTTGAATCTCACGTTCCGCTCATATTTTTGTTCAATTTGTATGAATATTGTCGATACCAATTATGTAAGACAACTTTATTAAAATTGACAAAAATTTCGATTATCATAAACCTAAGGTTGTTTGCAGTTATGGGTTAGCGGATAATAGTTATTATTCCAGTTTTGATTTCCATTGTCGAAGACAGTCAGAACGAAGTTTGCTGCCAAGCTTGTATTAACGTCGTTGGAAAACTCGAACTAAATCATTGCAGTTATTAGATTCACCACTCTTTTATTAAATTCTTTATACTTTTCTTACTTCGGCATTGTTTAAAAAAACTGGCGCAAGGGCATGCAAATTCTATATCGTTCTTTCGTTACTTATTCTGAAATTGATAGGATTCAAATAATGTGCTTATAAAAAACAAATACAATTATATACCGTAACAAAACCGGTACAGTAGAACGAAATGTAAATGTAATTTATTTATTTATTTATTTTTATTTATTATTAATATTTATGTGCTGAACAACAGCCAGAGGCCAATAAATTATAGTTCAGCACAATACACAAACAGATGATGCAAAGGTGGAAAATAAATAAATAACATCTTAAATCAAGAAAAACATACATAAACAAAATTGAGAACAAGAACAGTAAATACTAATAATCAAAACGAAACTATACCTTAAAAGGATCTAAATTGTGCCCATGCAAACTGGCATATTTTATGCATCTACAGACTGGAGAAAGTGATTTTGAATTTCTGTTATAATTTTTTTTTAATCTTAAACCTTTTGTTGGAATACGAAGGCTGATATTGTTTATGATAGACTGACAATCAATATCATCCTTGATCACTTTGCAAAAAAAAATTGATAATCAGGATTTTGACGTCTAGAATAAAGGTTACAACAGTTAAAATATTTATAGGTAATCTCATAATTGAAGTCAGGGGAACTGGGTATAAATCGAAAAGCACATAATGAAATAAATTTTCTTTGAATATTTTCCAATTTAACCGAATCAGTTGAAGTAATGGAATTCCAGGCTACATATGCATATTCAAGTTTAGATCGAACTAAAGTAAAGTATAGAATTAATAGAGACGCAGGAGTAGAAAATAATAATAATAATAATAATAATAATAATAATAATAATAATAATAATAATAATAATAATAATAATAATGATGATAACTATAGTTCATTTTTTATCTTAGAAAATTTATAAATTTCTTAATTATCATTCAAATGTTTGTAATATTTAAGAAATCTCTAAATCATGGTTCTCTTTTGTAATCGTCAAATTTAATGCTTGCATTCTTGCATAACGTTGGAAAGTATATTTACTTTACACCGTTGAACACAGTACTGTACCTGGAAATATTTGGACGAATAATTATAGGCCTAACCCCCGGAAAAATTAACATTAACGTAACTGCAATACAGAATATATTTCAAAATTTTCAATTTAAAACTCCTACAAATGTCGTTATATGATAGGCGTAGTCTAAATTAGAAAGAAACATAACATTATGAATATTTCCTCCCTTTATTTGCTCTTGTACTGGATCATTAGCCTATTATTTATGGTTCCATATTTCATGTCCTATTGACATTGATAATGTTGTTTTATGTTTCAGACAATGGGATTAATCTTTGGTTGCGGTTTCGTATTGTACGTATTTCCACCATTTTACGCAACTCTGGTGGTAATTGCGTGTAGTCAGTTCGAAAAACTAAGAGCCATGCTCTCAGATATGAAGCAACAAAGTACGTCATCTGTTCTTTCTACAGAAGATGGAGATGAAGAATTCAAAATGCAGAAAGAGTTGTTTATCCACATGCGTAGGCAACTGCACAACTGTATTCGTCTTCATCAGCAAGTTCTGAGGTACGCTCCATAAGATACTGGTGTGAAAAACAGTGCGTGTGAAGATTGTGTTATTATGTGAATACATTTTAAACTTTCAGGGTAATGAGAGATAATCAGGCGTATCTTGTGATTTACTGTCTCCAATGCTTCGGTAAAAGTAGCAATGTTAATTTATTTAATTATACTTTTAAGTGAAAAGCATACATATGTAGAGTTCAGATCCTACAGAGGGCTATGAGTCCAATCGTGCGCAGTGACAAGCATCAGTATGGATTGCGCCTAGGGCCGCATCCCGAAACAGTCACAGTCCACTCGTCGAGCCGAGGAAAGAAGCATCGCGAAAGCCAAGGCTATATAGCCTGCCGAAGAATAGTGAAATCCGAAATGTGTATACGATAGCTCCTAACTCACGGCATTCGCTTACGCGAAACGAATAAACCGGCAAGATGGGACGGTTAAAGGTGATAGTATTCCTATTTTCCTAGTAGAAGATGGTCAGAAGGAAGTCGGATGGTGGCTGAGAGTTTTGTAAAGTTAGGTCAGAAAACGTAGTTCCCTAAATCTAAAGCAGGAGCGACTCGTGATATTTTTTTGTTTGTAGGATATGAAATTGACGATTGATGACCAAGACAGAAAAAACTAATAATAATAATAATAATAATAATAATAATAATAATAATAATAATAATAATAATAATAATAATAGAGCATACGGAATTAATTTCTTACTACAGTTAAATTCTTCTGAATGATCAAATACAACTTCAGATATTCTTTCGGCAGTCCTGTCGTCTGAAAGTCCTGTTAATTCTTGTGTTCTATTATAGGCAGCTTATTTGATTTATTTTTATGTAATTCTGGTTTTTATTCATTTTACTTTTATATTATATCATTTTAAATTATTTATTATTTCGTTGATTCTATTCTTTCAAAATGACCAATGAACTGCATTTAAGGAGGCTACAAGGGTACCTACTTGAAAATTCGTATTGTAGTCTCTGACAGGGTTTCCACACCACCACCCAGAAAGAAGGTTCGTAACATTTGGATATATGGTCAATAAAGGTAATTTTAGGTTACTTTGTTTATCCTATCACGATAACCCTTTACTCAGGCACTTTATTTTTATTGTTTTAAGAGAAGTTTTTCTTTATTGGTTATATGTTTATATTTTATAATGGATTTTCTTATTCTTTGTTGGTAATCCGATTTTTTATTAATATAAGTTATTATACATATATATAAATTAATTATTTAAATAAAATAACCTAATTTACTAAAGAATAGGGTTATTTATATTATTTACTTACTAGTTTTTAAGGAACCCGGAGGTTCATTGCCGCTCTCACATAAGCCTGCCATTGGTCCCTATCCTGAGCAAGATTAATCCATTCTCTATCATCATATCCCACCTCCCTCAAATCCATTTTAATATTATCTTCCCATCTACGTCTCGGCCTCCCTAAAGGTCTTTTTCCCTCCGGCCTCCTAACTAACACTCTATATGCATTTCTGGATTCGCCCATACGTGCTACATGCCCTGTCCATCTCAAACGTCTGAATTTAATGTTCCTAATTAGGATTATTTATATTATAACAATTAATTTATATAAAATACAGGTTATCTATAAATAATACAGCATTACTGTTGAAAGATAGAGGTGTGTCAGCTAAAGTCAAGCCATACCCCGTCCTCTGCACCCAACCCTGTCCATAACTTCACTGCTACAAAACAAACCGTTTGCTGTAAGATACTTGGATGCTTCCTCGGAAAGTATTCCTAAGGTTTGAGATGTGCAGTGGCGACAACTCACGACAGAAAGTGGAAGTCTGAAGAAAATTATTACATCGGGACGCATTAAAAGTCAAAATCTGTAATTAAAATGTTTTCTATCCTCAGAGGCACGAAATTAAACTGTAGGATCATCCTCATATCCTTCATGGAGGAATCGCCACTGATCTAAAGTGCAATTTCAAATTCTAAGACGTATTTTGTTTCAGTGCGTGTAACATTAATAAAATGAAAGAAATATTAAGAGAGCAATAATAGAGAATTAAAAAATCGTATTAGTGTAATATAATCCTAAAAAACTAACTGATGTATTACGATCAGGTATTAACACAGCTCGTGCGGCACCTTACAGCACGACAACCTTACAGCACGTTTGCGCTACACCTAAAAAAAATTACGGATATTTTGGTTTAAAATACAAGTTAAATTACTGTGGTCTAAGTACACGATTGGTATGATGATCAACTGTAGTGAGTTTCTCATCCAACTATAATCGTTTGTAGGAGTCTCATCGTTGACTTGCCAAAGTAAACGACCGTACTTCTTATGGAGACTGACTTGATCTTGGGTATCTCTACGGGGCGAGGGGATGAGAGGGGTGTTGTCCACTGTGGAGTTTAAGGGCCGTATTCATAGACATTTTAGCGCGGGCTTCCGGTAGATGATCAGCGTTTTTCGTATTCATAAACCAGTGTTAGCGATAGGATATGATTTGAATTCTGTACAAGTAACCAGTGGATAGCCGGGGCTAGCTTAGTACGCTCGTAGCGCGTGCTGCGAAATGTCTCTGAATAGCACCCTAAGTTGTTAATAGACGAACAGGAAGGTAAAGGAGCTTTGAAAATGGAAACAGATGGCAGTAGCTGATGAATGACAATGAATGAGTCCGAGACAGAACATGCCCGCCCTGCGACTGCAGTTAGGCGCGAAAACAAGTTTTTTTTAGGGTAGAGGGTGAGCTCGTATTTTATTGATGCTTTTGCTTTCCGTTTCACTGCTGTACTTGAGTCGAATTGGTTGAGAGCAAGTGGTGGCGCGTAAGAAGCTGTTTTAATAAATTGTGTTGTTTGTGTTATTCTACTATATGAAATAGACTCTAGTTAAGATGAATACAATTCAATCTTTAATAGAACATCCATTTTCATCGCGCAGCTTAGAAGAGAAGTGTGAGATTAAGCGTCTTGGTAGATCGACATCGAACTTGAATTTTCGCAGTGCGTGAAAACCAAAACCAGGTCGTTTAACAGAAAATTCCATTGTGACGCGCACGAGAAGTTTCAGTGGTTATGAAATAAGAAAATCTTTGTCCTGTTTTCCTTGTGTTTTGTTCGGAGGAGAGTAGGAAAGCACCTTTCAGCCTCTGAAGTCATAGGGATTGTTAGTAACATTTCTAGTAATTGTGTACACTCGCCGAAAGTTGAACATAAATTGTCTCTGAAAATTTCCATTAGAGACACACAGCCTGAAATGTTTCTGAACTCGTCAGTGCCATAAATAATTGAAAGTTCAGTGCGAATATTCCTTTCATTTATGAACGGATACGCTATAATGACAGAACGAAGAAACTCTTATGGGAAAACATTGCGGAAATAAATAGGTGAGTTTTTGCAAGTTTTTACGACTGTAGCATGATAAACCTAATATTTTGTAGTAAGAAAGTAAACGAACAAAATTTTGAAGCACCAGCCGCCACTCACGACAACCATCTTCATACCAAACCCCCATTCTACCCCAAAAGATACAATTGTTCCTAAGAGAGACGAAAATATGCTTGTGAGTCAATGCCACCATTTCAGAGCTGGATTATACTGTTGGTGATATGTCTGTGGCCATTTATTTTAGGGTACATCCCAACACTTTCCTTAACGCTTTTGGAAAATCACGAGATAACTACAAGCAGGATGAGTTGTCTCAATTAGGAAAAGGAGAATTCGGAATCTTTATATTAAACGTTCTGCCAAACTTGCGAATTATGAATTTGGAGATGATGTTTTACATAAAATGGCAAAGTGTTATGTTGTGTAATATGCGATAAAAATGTGCCTTGTGATAAAAAAAAATTCAGCATGTTGACAAAGTGCAAGGAATAAATGAAGTTACTTAAAAATTTGTACTTTTAAACAGTAATTGTGTTATTTGTTGATACGTTACAGTAACAGAGTGATAGTGGTACTTCCGGTAACGCATTTTACTCGGATATGTAAGATGGTGGTAAATGAAAAAATAATATGTGAAACGACGTTAAAATAGACAGCTCTTTAGAAAATTACATTAACAACAGAGTGCCAGACATTATACTGTAAAAATGATTTGAGTGCGTGATATGTGAAATTGTGAGTAACTTTAAACATGAAAATATCTGCATACTAATTATTAAAGAAGTTGATGAAGCAGGAGAAAGAAGTATTTGTTGTGCTATTGTATGCACATGGAAAGGAAGTGCTAAAATTTATGTATTTAATATAGCCTACAGATTCTTTACAAAGTGAAAATAATTTTAAAAAAATCTGCAACATTTTTCCAGAATCAGTTAAAATAGTTATAATCAGATTTAATGAAATGCGAGAATTGTTTACTTTTTTCGGTAATGCTGATCCATACAATGTAGAAACAGGAAATACGTTAAAAGCGTTGTATCTGAAATTACTTTATTAATATATATGTTGCTCAACAGTAACATGTGAAGATCTGGATGTGAACAAATAGGTTTCGAAAAAGAATTTCCATCAGTCGATAAATTTACCATATTACCCCTACCTTTTTACTACTTCAGCCGTCCTCAACCAGATGGAAAAATCGGATTGTAGCCGTGTTATATAGTACGTACTACAGGGACATCATTTTATTTTTACTAACATTTTTAATATTAACTTGCCTATACCGCTGGATCAACGCCGTTTGCTACTCCCTTCCACGACTGGAGTTCGATGATACTGGCGTAATATACAAATAAATCACTTTACTAGGTACAGGAGTGAAGAAAAGTAGTTCATCCATTTACTTAAACTAGGAAATATCGCGCTTTTGAGTTTGATCATTTTCATTAGGTTTTTGTTTAATAAAAATACAGTACAGTATTAACAATGAGTGTTTTTACTCACGAACTGAGCTAACCATGTGGACGTATTCATTATGCAGTGTATATTATACTGTCTACAGCACATTAGCGTACAATATTGAGAATGAAGTTAAATTTAAAAATAACCATAATATGAATATTTAAACCCATTTTTTAAAATGATGGACGTTTATTTCGATATAGTCTTCAGTTCTTTTGTGCATATTATCGCACTATAGACTATTGTACCTAATTTCAAGTACCAGTTTCGTCCTCCGTACTAGTAACTCATATTGAAATAATTCTGTACCTACTTTATAAAAGAGTACGTTACGTACTGTAAATTCAATCATCACTTCTGCCCGATCCGAAAAGATAAAATTACTCAAACATACTACTACTGTCTGTCCAAGGGGTTTTGTCGTAGGGTCGTAGAAAGGGGGAAAATCACGTGACAGTTAATTACATAACGAGGCCCTTTCATTTAAATTATTTTAAATCGTTGTATAATATTACGTAGACGTCCAATTCCTAACAGAAATTAATGTTTTCAGACAAGAGCTAAGAAGCCCAGCCACTAGCTGGCGAATAAAAGCAGGTGGGGGAAACTGGGATGCGACGTAGGCAAATGGACGACAGTACCTGTCCGAAAATAATTCATTATTGAAAGCTCTTTCGTCACTGGAAAACGCGAACATATTTTTGGAACGTACTGTTTACTGTGACAGTAAGGCTACTATGACTGTATATGCCGTCTTGGATCTGTGTGGAGGACGGTTGAACTTCATTAGTAGAAGGGGTGGGAGTAAAGTACATTAAAAACTCAGGTACAATAAAAATTGAAGTAAAAATAAAATGATGTCCCTGTAATTTCAATAACTTTCTCTGAGGAACAAAGTAAGGAACGAGGAGCTACGCAACCGTACCGGCATGAAAGACGTCCTAATCATCGCAGAAAGCCTGAAGTGGAAATGGGGAGGGCACGTGGTAAGGATGGACCACAGAAGATGGACGCATAGAGTCACATTGTGGGATCCCAGGATCGGCAGAAGAAGAGTGGGACGCCAGACAAGTAGATGGGCCGATTTCTTCAAGAAGAAGGCAGGAGCACAATGGACGAGCAGAGCAAGAGACAGACAGCTATGGAGAGATCTAGAAGCAACCGTCCCCAGTGTGTAGTGTGGTGCCAATAGGGAACTTACAAGTGCATATAGTGTTTAGATTGTGTACATAGAAACGAAGTAGTGCAGCCAAGTTCGCTGATATCACTCCTTAGGACCAGCTCACCTAAGAGTGAAGTATACTGAGCCAAGCCCTGTCAATCAAGAGGCCCTAGCAGGATAAATTTAGTATTATATTATTTATTATATTTCAATATAATGAAAATTCTGTAGACTTCGTCAAAAGTGTTAATGAAAACTGACATGGTGTGAAATATTTAATAGATTCACAATCATTCATCAAAATTTCCAACAATTATTATTCAAATAGATACTATAAATCACTAACTTCATCATTCCATATACTCGTATGGCAAATACTCTAACTTTGATACTGAATGCCGAAACTCAAGGTGTAGAAAAGAATATGTTTAATAGATTTTAACAAAAATCAACGTCACAACAATGTTAAATACGCTCACCTAAGGGGAGACCTATAACAACCTTGATTAATTTATTTCAGTATTATTTGTATTTACCCTGGTAATAATGAACAGTTTGACTCGTAGACACTTTGTTTTTCAGCATTAACTTCCTATGATTGTATGATAGAAGATTCCAAGAGAACGTTAGGATGTAAACCTTCGGGTCCCCCCCTCCTACCAATAATGCATAACACAATATTAATACGGTGGTTGCTGATGTCTGCGATACAACGAACTTTTTTGTTGATTTCGAGTTCGTTATCTTTTTTTCTGATTATTATATGCTTATATAAGACGTGTTAACTCTCGCTAAGTGTTTTTATATTTCATTTTATCAGTTTTAGTTATTATTTTATTATCGTTAATATTTTATCTTTTATTATTATTATTATTATTATTATTATTATTATTATTAATTAATTAATTTGTATTACTATCTTTGTATTATCTCCGTCATAATAATAATAATATTATTATTATTATTATTATTATTGTTACTATTATTTCTATAATCGACATTATTATTGATGTCTGTAAAATTGATGTAGACTCTACTGGATTGAACCCGAGCACGAGCAAATGCTCATTTCGGGTGCTATTCAAATATACCATTTCAAATATAAATTATGAATAAATTTGAATTTGAATTTGAATATGTATCGAAGTGATCTCAAGTGAATGAGAAAAATTTACTTTCTATCAAACACCGGTGGAATAATGTGATGTTAAGACGGTATCCTTTTTCGATGACAAAAGGAGGATTATTACAGAAGAAAAACTTACTACCATTTTGGTCTGTGGAGAAAGTTCCGGGCTTATACCACGTATACCGTAGACCATGTACACCGGCCGCAGAAGCCTACACCAACACTTTACTACCATTTTCCCTACAAACTGTAACAGCAATAATTATTCCAAATTAAACGATTTATTTAAAAACATATACATTTACCTCTTTTAAAATAATACTAGGCCTAAATTAAATATTTACGTAAATATTTAGTAATTTAATTTTACATACAAACCCGGTCTCTAACAATGAAATGCTACCTTCAATACCAGATTATATCAGAGCGCTCATCAACATAAAAAAGTAACACTGTTTTCTAGATTTTAACTCAACTGGCTATTTTTAGTGTAATAATGGAATAATTTCAGCTCTATTTTAATGTAGAGAATCTAATTAAAATTTGTAAATATCTCCATCTTTGAAATTAAACCACTTCCGTCAGTGAGTATTTTTCGAATACTATTTTCTTACTATTAAGTCACTTCATCGTCAGATTAATTCACTTGGAATTCATAAATAGACATGCGAATAATATTCATGAATATTTTTTCTCTCCAGATATAAATTTGTTTAAATAATTTTATTATCCAATTCATTTGCCGTGTCAATTACATACATTGATATAGGCCTACTTTTTTCGCCAAGTCTGAGTGCTATTCAGTATATCTTCGTTGTTCCTGCAATAACTCCTATGTGCAAAATATAAAAGCTTTCAGTAGGAAGAAAGAACACATTCATTCATCCTATGGCAGCCGTACATAGGAGACGGTGAATTCTTACATTTTCGAAACAAATAAATATAATTACATATAGGAGATTTTATTATTTGCTGTATCACTATTTAAGTTATTTAATAGAGCAAAAATCTGAAAATCGATAAATGTGTCACATAGGAGTAATAGCAGGAACAACGACGATATATAATAATACTTTTAGTATGTCTATCACTAGTTTATTGAAACAAATAATAGTACGTGAAGGAGTGCTAATTATTCTATAAAAACTTTTTTTTTTTCACAGATACAAGAACGAATTGGAGGAGACGTTCAGCATTTTGTTTGTCGGGATATTTCTACTGCTATTGGTTGCCCTTTGTTTCACAACTTATTCAGCAGCACTGGTAAGTGTATTTACTTTACGTAACACGTGACATTCAATCGTCCATTGCCTATCAAAAATTTAATTTAGACCATTGTGAATTTAGACTATTAAACTTAGGTAGTAATAGGCTTACGCCCAAAAAAAAATTATTCGTAACAAGAAAGAAAAGTCACATGAACGTAACGTCCGGAAATGACTGATTTATGAGTTATTCGAGAAAGACAAATAGTGGTACTTTAATTCAAACAGATTGAATACATTTATGGCCAGTTTTTCCAAGTAATGTTTAATTTGGCTTAACAAATGTTAAATTAACAGCTGGTTTATTTTTAACGTTTTGTTAAGATATTTTCCATTTTTCCAACATAATTTTGTTTAAAATAACCTACACTTAACTTTAACTGTTGTTAATACTATTCTAACTACTCAACAGCAGTTGGTAATGATTTTGCATATATAAGATAACTTCTTATTGGCTGATATTATTATTTAAATTCTGTACTGTAGAGTAAGTCATGAAACATGTGTAAAATCGTAACCTGTTACAGTAGCCATGATTCATACAGTATAGAGAGTTGATAAATGAAAATTGCATTGACTACTATTGAATAATAATAATTATTATAAGTATGGTTATATTTTATAATACTAAATATCAATTTCTGTTTAGAAAAATCTCAGCATTATGACCACCAGGTGACAATAATTACACGAATGTGTGTGTAGTCAACTATACACAAAACCCCGAGGAGAATTCCGTATCATATAAAAATCTCTAATTCAGGTCCATGTATAAATTATATGTAATTTCGTCCTAAAGAAGCAATTGCTGCTGAAAGATTTTATTGTTTACTCACTGCGTATTTTGAAGTACTATTGACATCGGCTATAGTTGAAGAGCCAGTAACATAGAATCTAGAGTTAATAGTAGCTGGTGAATTGGAACAAGTGGCCTATTTCTGTTTGTAGGATATTCAAATCTGACTTAAATTTCTTGCCACGTTGAGATCGCACATTTCCTCAATATTAAATGGATAATAGCTCAGCATCGCAATAAGCGTCAGTATGATAATCAGTTGACTTATAAAGATTATCTTCCCTATATTAATATTCCAAAATATCTTTTAAATTATATATTACCAGTCTTATGGCCGGTTTCACAAAGCTTCATTAAGGTTTTAATTATTCATTAATTTACTTACTGGTTCATTAAATCATTTTTATATCTCACCAAGCATCTTTAGCCTAACGAACCAGTAAAACTATCATTAAATTTAGTGATAGAAATTTCCGTCTTTAAATTTTTAATCATTCATTAGTTGCAATATAAAATGCGGAACGTTTCGAAGCAGAATTGTTATACCTGGAACTGCTGGAAAATTAAGAGTCAAATGGAGATAATGTTAACCATTTAAAAACCGATCATTTTGAAAATTTGAATGACACAAAAATTCACAAAAGATACCGCGTCACGAAGATCGTGGTACCGGTACTAAAAATTTTAGAAGAAACTGATCATAGGTTAGAATATCATAAAAACGGCTGAGACAAAGCTGAAACTAGTCAACTAAGTAGCATACAACTGAGTTTTATTTTAAGACATGAAAGTGATTATTATAACTACATACCGGTACCTAAGAAATATTAGTAAATTAATACATAATGTGCATTGAAACATAACAAAACTTGATTGGTATATTAACTTTCATTTATTAGAATTATATTATAGCTAGCGATAAAATATGTTTGCATTGGCTTTAAAACAGAAGCGAAAGAGCTGGATTCTTGGAATTTATAATCGTTTTCTTTCCGATGGAAATTTAATTTTCCAGCAGGATAATTACCCCGCGCACACCGCCATAAACGTTCAAAGACGGTTCACGGAAAAGCATGAAAAAGAGGAGGATTGACAAATATCGAGACATCCCACCTCAAAATCCAGATCAGTTCTGGGATCAAGTTCTGGCTACCTGGAAAGATTTCACTAAGGACCAGAACTATTTCCGCGATCTGGTGGACTCAATGCCCCGAAAATGCCAGGCAGTGATAGATGCCGGTGGCATGTGGACAATGTATTAGATCCACATGTGTATTTCTTTTATCTTTCTTTAATTTGTTTGTTTATCTTTGTTTTATTTCGGGAAGAAAATTGATCTCCCAAGAGTTATTTAAATTCTCCTAGTGGAGCCAGAGTTGCGAAATAATTCGTTCCAGTACACAAAATTTAAAAAATGAAGAAAGGTAACATGTATAAAAATTAGTTACGTTAATAAAAAAAGAAGTTATCGCCGAGAATCGAACACGGGCCCCTGGGATGGCACTCCAACTCGCTACTGACTACTCCATCGAAGAGTCATGACGTACTTAGCGCGACGAGGCACATATAGCTGCTAGGCTTTAAGTCTTAGGGAGACAGCGCACATAATATAAACGTACTCGTGTAAATATTTTAATGTTCAGTACTAGCTAATGTTTCATTTGGACTGATTTACTGAAGCTTGGTGAAACCGGCCCTTACTCTAAACATTCCTGAAAGAGAAACATGACATGTTATTTTCACAACTTTTGACTGAACAGCTGTGGTGTTATCCGCCATGTTTAACTGTTTGTTAAATGAGTTAACGGCCTGAAATCCTACATTTAAAGCTAACAAACGGTTAAGAATCTGTTAAGCCAAACTGGTGTTGAACAAATGGAAAAACTGTATTTAACAAACTGTTGAAGGTTTAACAGTCGTTAAGTGTTCTAACAATACTTGGACAAACCGACCATTAGAGTGATATATTAACAATGTTTTAAACTCTCAATTCACACTAAACGCAAAAAAGTCTTCTGTCTACTTCAACGCACACATAGACACATCAGATCATAGACTGTCCCACTCTTTCACTCCTACAACACGCTGATAAAGTGTCTCTTCATTTGAAGAGTTTATTGCATAAACTAGGCTTTTAGGTGTCCCCACAGATGAAAATATAAGGTAGGGCGAACGTGCAGGCCATGGAACTGGTCCTCTCTTATTTATCAATTTGTCATGCTTAGGGATGGAGATTTTTAGTAATTTTAAGTCAGAAATTTATCATTTCAATTTTGACACACATATCCTAGCATTTATAGATTCGTCATTTAAGTTTAAGTTTATATTGTAAGTTCACAGGGCTAACGGCTTCGAAGCTGGGTACCTGGTTCTAATGAAGTGCACTGGTAGCAATCTAAACATGGGGGCATGAGATAGTTACTCTGCCTGCCATTAAAAATTCACTTCACTAAATCCCCAAGGTAAAAAAAAAGTCATTTAAGTTCTGTAGCATTCTCAAGAAAACTCGTGGACTCTTTGATTAATGTAGGTAGGTAGGCCATGTATTTTTAAAATATCGATGTGGAATTAAAATTATACTGACATAGACATACTAATTATTCCTATTACCTGGTTATATCATGTTCATGTATCACTGACACCGTGTAAAGAAATCATAAAACCTATCTGCGAATTTGCATTAACATAATATAATGTTTTAGTATTATAGTGTAACCTACATTTTCTGCTTTAATCTTCTTGAACAACAAATATAGAAGAAATAAAGTTAATGTTAAGCCAGACTTGCAACTTGGAATATCTACAATTGACCCAGACTCTGCAAAATCTGTCAGCTCCAAAGCAATATCTACAATCCATTGATAACCTTATTGTAAGTAAAAAAAATCTGGTTTTATTTTTGACAATAAATAAGTAATATATAATTCAAAATAACTTTGTATTTATATATTTTCAGACTATGTTAAAATTAAAATTTAATATCGCTGTCAATTAATTGAAGATGTTTTATGTTTTAATTCACTATATTACGCAGACATTTAATACGTGGAATATGTTTACCAGTCTAAATTATGTAACATATTTTACGGGGTCCGCCGAAATAAAGTATGAGTTTTAATAAGTTCGTGAAACTCCAAAATTTCGGAACCCCTACTCTATATCAATTAAGCTTATAAGTCGTGCTGTTTGACATCAAGTTGTAAAGAACTTTTGGGATACGTTGTAGGCTATATAGTCTATTATATAAATATAAATTTAACTTTATAAAAGATAAATTTTATTTAAAAAATCGTCAGTTCCGCATTTATATTGTAGTTCAATAAAAATTTTGAATTTTGAGTATATTTTCGCAATTTATCGCATATTCAGAATTCGTCGAAATGGGATATACAGGCCGTGAAAATTTTTTTTTTTTTTTTTTTTATAGAAAAATCGCCTCCTGTAATCGTGATAAATATTAATGTGCGAATTTCGAGTAATGATCCTAAAATGTGGTAGTGTTAAGTTAGGTTGCCTTCGGTCTGAGAACGCCGTCTGATACTGCTGTGCAGCCTGTGTCCAGTACCTTTCTCACGACCGTACATAAATGTAGGATCTCCCTACTCTCGAAATTTATATCCTGCCTTGGTTAGGTATTCAAATTTTACTGAACTGCAGTACAAGTGTACGAAACAATAATCACGTGTGTAAACAAGTTTTCTTGGCAGTGCATATCCATGGTACAACATACATTTGTGCGAGATCGTGCGTATTGGATTGTTTTCCGCACACAACCAATACGCGGTAAGTGTGAAATACCGCATTCAGTATTCCCAACGTAAAACACATAACAATTTCCCTCTTCTTACCGCTTCATTTTCCTGCTTTAGGCTTTTAACATATTATTTTTAGAGACGTTTAACATAGTAATAATTATAAATTGGAAACTTACCACTGCAATTTCACCTAAATTGCAATGTTATTATTGTTTTTAAATATTTGCAAAAATTAAGTAAAGTCTACTACTCCACGAAACTTATTGCATTCCTGATACAAGTAACATTAAGGAAGCTGTGAAAAAATCAACAAGATTCCAGATGCCGATGTTATTACTGCAATATGTTATATAAATAATATTGTTAAAATATTAAAATGAAAAATAAATCATTACATAACCTTACCGTTTGTTTTAACCCAGATTTTCCCGCCGTCCTTTTTTAAGGACAGTTGCAGTGCCTTCGGATATTATGTCATTGTTGGTGTTAGGGACATTTTATAAGTTGTGCGATAATGCTGGTAGTATTTGTTAGCTTTAGAAAATATACGTTCCTTGTTTCAGTTTATTTCAACATCATTTAACCGATTTTTGAGAGTAACTAATGTGCTACTCTATTTTTATCACAAAAAATTTTTGGGCTTATCTGGGTTAAGTTCGCATTTCTAGACTGGGGGGAAAAAAAAAGACAGACGTATATCACGGCCTGCTGAAGTACAGTAAACACAGAAAACATTTTATAGCAACAATGTCGAAGAAAGATATGTTGGTTTTCCGAAGTTGCCGTCATTAAACAGAAACCAACATGGAGATTTCATTGCAACTAATTAGATATTCGTCTTTCAGGTATGTAATAAACGATCTTCGCACAAAATAATGTACGATACACGAGCGGTATGTTTGTTTTCATGTTCTCGGAAATTAAAAAAGCTCAACTACGTTTCGCTTTTTCAATCTTTTCCTCGACCATGAAAACGTCAACATACCGCTCTTGTAACGTATATTACAATAGTAGATAGACGTGTATATGTAACACCAATGGATTGTCTAATTAATTGTTATTTGTAACAAGCCCAAGTTGTTAGATTGTACGTACCTCAAAAATCAATTAATGTCAGCTTTCAATAATAACACATAAACAGAATTGTTACCTTGTTTTGGTGTGGAAAAATCGCTTCCAAAGTTCGTCAAATTATTTTTGTTACTTTCTGTACATGATATTGTAAAATATAATTGAGGAGTGTGGTCCCAAAACGCGTTCACTCCATTTTTATGAAAGAACTGGGCTATTTTGTTATCTACAATTCTATGAACAGTCCCGCGCCGTGCCGTCATGGTCTAAGCCAGCCGTGGCGAGAACGTGACTCGCGCGAGACATTGTGGCTCGCAGTGATAGCTGTGCATTTCGCTTGTTTTTAACCTCCGCCAACCCCCACCCTCTCAGTCACTGGAGTCAAATTCCATTTGTATTTGTCTCTGACCTGCGAATGGCATATGCCTCTCTCGAAACCATGTACGAAAGTTGGAAGTAGGATGGGAGGATGCATTTTTTTGCTGTCAATATGATGAGAATATTAACTGTATGATTTGTTCACAAGTATTACGAGGAAAACGGTTGTATAACATAAAACGGCATTATACTACATGTTACTGATGAAACATTAAAAGGTTAAGTGTTATTGTTGTTGTTATCATCATCATAATCATCATCATCATCATCATCATCTCTGTACGTCGACCCCTTTTCAGCAGATGTACGAATAATGCGGTTAGCTCTTCAATTTGAACTCACTGATTTACTATGTGATGTCAAATAAAAGCTACATGTAAGGACTTGACAAATGTAGAACTTTCAAATCTTTGCCAAAAAATAAATATCCGAAACTTCGTTCTTTTGCTTGCTCTGTTGAAGCCATGTTCGCTACAACTTACGTTTGTGAAAAATTATTTTCAACAATTAAAATAGTAAAAACCAATTTAGATCATGACTGACTGACAAATACCTTCGTGATCAACTACAACTGACAATAAGTGACATAATTCCTGATTTTGAAACTTTGTCGCAGAGACAGTCTGAAGACAGTTAATTTTAGGTTGTGATATTGTTAATTAATTGTTCATTTCTTTCTTCGTTACACGTACTAAACATTAGTTTTGTAGTACTGTACACTATAAAATTATATTTAAGTGCTTGACGTAAGGAAAATGAAAATCCGTTAATAAGTCAGACAGTTGCTTCACTTCCCCTTCGGGTGTCCATCTCCCTCCATAGGTTCTATGCACGTTGCAGGTTACACAGTGGCTCGGCGCACGATTACTTTTTCGCCACCGCTGGTCTAAGGCATCCTGCCTAGGACTCGCGTTACGAAATTCGCGCTGGTTCGAGTCTTCATGGGGCAATCATGAAATTTCGGCCATTGTATGGGACCGGTGCTCACCCAACATCGTGATGCACTTGGGGAACTGTGGTAGGTATCGAAATCGGTTACGAAAGCCAGCTATAAGGCCTGGGGGATATCATCGTGCTAACCACACGACACCTTTATTCTGGTTGGATGATCGTCCACCTCTGCTTCGATATGTGGACGTGACGCCAGCAGCCGGTTGGTCGGTCAGGGTTCTTCACGGGCGGTCGTGCCTCGGATTAGGATTATTATTCTATGGACTGAGCGAGTTTTCAAGTGACATGGACAATAACAAACTTTCAGATGTTTGCCGTTTTTAGAAGAAAACATGCTTGAAATATAGTGATAAAGGGCTCAAACATAATCATATATATTATATTATGTACGTGTATGTACAGGGACATCATTTTATTTTAACTTGCATTTTTATTGTATCTGCATTTCTGAATGTACTTCACTCTCACCCCTTCACTAATGTCCTTGCTCCCGTCAGACACACAAACTTACGGCCGCTGTTGCATTCGAAGTCTTCAAGCAGTGAAGTAAACACTGCAGTGTATAGTGTGTTTCATAAATATGATTGCGTTTTTCTATAGAAGAAAGAACCTATATTAATAATATCGTACTAAAAAATTATATTCAAGAAACGATAAATTCAATTTCAGAGAATATGCTTCAAAATGTTTTTAATAATATGCGTAAAGAATTGAAACCTGCATTGTAATGAACGGCAACCATTTTCAGCAACTTGTTTAAAAATGCAGATTAGCTTTTTTTGAATTGAGGTGGCTAGAAGCAAAGGAATGCTAGTGACATTTGTAATAACATGAGTTAAGTGCATCCAATGTAAGAAAAAGTATCTAAAATTTTAGTAGCAAAGAGATATTTTAATCGCATCACACATTAAAATTTAAATAAAAATTTCACCGATTTTACGAAAGCTTAAATATTTAAACCCCATTTTCTCAAAAGTAACTTAAGTGCACTTACAGCCCTTTACTTATGAGCCCCTCAATTTAAATGCACTCTCTATATTGTATGTCAACACCAATAATTAATATGCTAAATAAAGTAGACATTACATAACCAACATAGCCGCCTGAAAAGTTGAGTTTTTGAAAAAAAAAATATTACTACTCTACTGTATTGTGATAAATTCCGTAAAAGTGATGATCAAACTGAAAATCGTAATATCGTATTTCCCTACAACCTTAAATGGATACACTACTTTTCTCTCCTCCTATACCCAGTAAAATGATTTGTTTACATATTGCACTAGTAACATCAAACTCCTGTAATGGAAGGGGGCAACAGTGTTTCCGAGTATAGCCAGGTTAATGTTAAAAATGTTGGTAAAAATAAAGTGATGTCCCTGTATTTATTAACACTACAATTGGGTATATACCCGGTGGCAGTGGTACATAATATACAATAATAACATTACAATAAATATAAAAATAATTACAGCAATAAAAAAATAAAACAAATGTAAATTTAATTCTAACTATAATTAGTTGCAATAAACCTAGGACTATAAATAATAACTATGCTATAATAACGCCTACAATAAGCAAAAGTAAACCTAACTTATAAGGACTTCTATTAAACCCACCTATTACCAAATTAAGTAATTGCATATCACTTTCATTAATTACATATGAACTTAATTAGATATCAACTTAATTAATTACATGACACAACTTAGATACACCGCGCGTACAATTACATTTTCAGTCTAATCTTCTTAACCTTTCCTTAAATCTATTGATTTTGAGAGGACCACCCTGAAAGATTGCTGCAGGTAAGCTGTTCCATTCTACTATTGTGCGGTTAACAAAGGAAAATTTAAATTGAATGTGAAGATGCTGGGGATAGAAACCGGGACCTTACACCTTATGTACAAATCATAAAAATTATCAAATGGATTGAGCGAATTTCGGGCTCACACTCTTCAAATAAATCCAACTATATTGTCTATAAACGACTTTATTATCGAATCCCATGAATACACACATTTTTAGTCAGTCATATATATATATATATATATATATATATATATATATATATATATAGAGAGAGAGAGAGAGAGAGAGAGAGAGAGAGAGGGAGAGAGAGAGAGAGAGAATCCACACCTGTGAAGTAACGGTCAGCGCGTCTGGCCGCGAAACCAGGTGGTCTGGGTTCGAATCCCGGTCGGGGCAAGTTACCTGGTTGAGGTTTTTTCCGGGGTTTTCCCTCAACCCAATACGAGCAAATGCTGGGTAACTTTCGGTGCTGGACCCCGGACTCATTTCACCGGCATTATCACCTTCATTTCTCTCAGACGCTAAATAACCTAGATGTTGATACAGCGTCGTAAAGTAACCGAATAAAATAAATAAATAAAAAAATATATGTATGTATATATACATACATACATATTGTAAGTTCATTTAGATTTAAAACTTTTCTGTACTGTATTGAAAAAGCAAAGATCCGTACATCTTAATTTCTGTTTATTCACAAGTAATTAACTCCTAATTTGGTTACAATGATGACACAGATTAGAAAAACAAATATAATTACACAACTACCAATCAGAGAAGTTCTAACATCCGTCCCTCCTGATGTTCTTGATCGTGTGCGGCAGGAATATAATGTAGGTACCCTTTAGATATCTGGTAAGAAACCCCAGGAGCCCACATCGAACTTCAGCCAATACAGAGCAAGAACTTTGAGAGAAACCTTTTCCATTTAGTGGCTGTTACATTTCTCTACCATGATTTTTTATAATAAAATTATATAATAAGTTAAAACTCTACTATAACTTTACGGACACTGAATTTTTCTTTCGTTTCATGAATTTATAAACTAATTGATTAATCATTTTTCAGAGGTGGGGAAATATTGTCAACGTATCGCAATCAGTGGTGGGATATAGCATCTTCCTAACATTCATCTTTCTATTCTGCTGGTTTCCAAGTGAACTCACTGAACAGGTAACCATTTACATATAACTTAAAACATTTGTCAGTATAGGCATCTAACAAACAAAACTCAGTGCGGAGAAATCAGAGGGCGTGACTGTCTCGCGCAGATGACGTATGCTCCCTTTCCCAGCATGCTCCCCGTCTCTAATCACATCACCGACACTATGCGCATGCGCACGTATTATCTTCTTGTGCTGAACTGAACACGTGTTATTGCTACAGAGTCAGGGAGTCACATAGCGTTTTATATTAAATATTAATTTAAATATTTATAATTTAAATATGAGGATAGTTCCAGTGAAGATAGATTCCGATTGTGACTTAGAAAGAGACGATGTTGACATATGTAATGTTATATTCACTTAATTGCTCTTTGAGTGCACATGTCCGTAACCGTAGCCCTTACAGCTATACCAGTAGCCGCTTATTAAAGAACCCGCCTACTGTAGGGGGGTAAGAGGGGTATAGCATGCGCGGCGCGAGGAGCCTGAGCTGAGTTTTGCTAGTAGGATACCTATAATAATTCTGCATTTTTATATTCCTAATTTGATAGATTTTGATCGTAGGCCTATGCACAATTTCATTACATTTCACTACCTACTAAGAATTCGGGATAGTAAACGATATAAACTGCCAAAAAATACTGGTCACAGAGCATAAATGACTGAAGAAAAAAACTCAAATACTATTTTTCTTCAACTATCAAGATTTCCCCCACCTAAAAATTGTTTTTTGAGTCTACTTTTTTTTTTTTTTTTTTTTTTGAAAATGAGAATAGTCATTATTTACTTCACCCGATACGTACGCTGTATCAATCGTTTCCACTCTATTGTGTTTCTGTTGTATACTGGCATGTGTTGGGCGCAAGGTCTTTCACATTCGCATTCAGATTAAATGTAAACAAATATTAGACTACTATCCAACTTATAAACATAATATTTTGCAAATAAACTATAAAATTGTAAGATATAACTAAATTTTACTAGACATTTGTTCAGTAGACCGATATCTACTGTCGACATAATTTTGGCAGTTTCTATCGTTTACACCCTCTATATACCTTCAGTCGTAAATGTTCAAATAACTTTTGGACAACTACTCGTACGTATGACAGAATTGCCTCCTAGAAGTAAAAGTAAAAGGAAGGAATTTACAAAGAAATGATACTTCATAATAAATTTAAATTAAAGTTTCGAATAGCAAATTTAACTTCAAAATGTGAAGAGAGTATTATTTTCAACACTGTTGAAACATAATTATAAGGGGTGTAATGTAGAATACTTATTATGTAACAAGTTTCAATTTTCATATTTCAGTAAGATAGAAATTATGTTGATGCCACAAATGGTACAATCAGGGGCAAGTATTTATGGAGATTAATTTTATCATTTGTGTTTTATAAATTGGTGTCGGCAGAGATTGTTGGAGATTTATTTGTACGCTTGGCGGAGATTAATAGAAAGTTTTGAAAAATAGAGTCATTTTGGAACTGGAGTATTAACTCAGTATGAATATTACTTTCGAAATAATTAACATTAAAGGTTCGTTAGATCCTCGTAAAGGTGCGGTATGGCCAATAGACAATATACTTGTTGGATTGAGACTGTATTTAACACATATTCATTAAAAACGAAAACAATTTGCAGCCTTCAAATTAACACTTTCAAATTGTTAGTGAAATATTGAATTCTCCGTCTTCTGAGTTCACTAACGTAATCAGAACACCTGGAATACCATGTAATTTAGGCTACTTGGATATATATAACAAATTCAAGTGTAAAACAAAACCGAAAAAATACTCAGAATATGAAATTCGCTATAAAACAACGCAATAGTAATAATTCGCGGATGTGTTCATATTTCGCTGTTAGAAATCTATTTCGTGATTTGTCGCGATTGTTTTATCCGCATATTATTAATCACAATTATTTAATTCGTACAGATTATCAAAAATCTATTATTTAATTAATAAGAAAGACACTCTTTCAGCTTTCCCAATAACGGGACTGCCTCATTGGACAAATCATAATACACAGAATGAAAACAAAAACAGACCACAAAAGAAAAATGTGGGGAACGAACAAACAAGGGAAATTAAGTACAGGAAGGATAATAGCATCCTACATATAACAGGCCTAAACATAATAAACAAACAGATTAGACGTTCAAACATAAGTTCTTCCTTTTTAGGAAACAAAGTACAGGTGATATTTTAAAATGGCAAGTGATTCTCTGATAGCAGTAAGGGAAACATCACGAATGAAGTCGTTGTTCAGCTGGAACTTCTTGCAGAAACTGACAAAGAGGCGAGGTATTGTGCCCCTAGCGCCAACCATTAGCCCAACTACTTCAATGGAGGTGAGATGAGATTTCTCCAAATGGAATGGAACTGTGGGCTCATAAATTCTGCATTATGCCGTGATTTTCGCGATCTCCATAAATAGCCGGCCCTGGGTATAATGTATTTCACGGAGAGCAGTATTTAGCCCACTTCGCATATCTTACACAGATAAATTAGTTCCGAACTAGGACTCTTTCAGTCTACACTAATTTTCTAATGAACTGCAAATAAATTTAGCAAATATTTAACAACTAACAGCTAATTTGGAAGTTACACCTTTCAATAGATTTATGAATGTTTGCTTGTATATAAAAAGCATTCTTCTTCTTCTACCACATTCTACCGCATTCTTTTACGTGTAATCATTTGCATATTTTATTCTTTAACATGGATAGGAACGTCTCACACATATAGAGATCCTTTTGACGTGAATAGGTCTTCAAAATCAGACCGAGATATGGGGTAACTAGGACGGAAACGGCGATGTAACGATATAACAATATGCAAGATGATCCATTTCAACACCATAACTTCATGACTAATCGCACGATTGAAATAAATGTGGTCTCGTTCGATCGAGTATAGAAGGGAACCCTTGGCGACTGACGGCCAATTTGTGTGTGTGTGCGAAAATTTTCAGACACTAGACCTATATCCCACACTACAATGTGCTAGCATCCTGATTTTTATGCCAAATGAAAGGTCTCGTCTAAATCTGTCGATACGTATTCTCGTAAAACCCACGGCTATGTCCCCGAAATAGTCAAACCCCGATTTATTACATGCAATCAAATATACAGAAAGTTATGTAACTTTGTAACTTCTCTCTTCACCGCTATAATAATTATTTAACACGTAATATTATTGGCAACTCATTACATGGTAATAATTGTATTGTCTATAAATTTTAAGCAGTTATTATCTTAACAGCACACTAAAATTAGAAATCATATCCTTTCACTCAGATCTCGCTCATATAAGACCGTGTAAAATTAATTATAATGCCTAATTTTCATGCGATCAAATATACAGAAAGCTATGTAACTTCCAAGGATTGTTCTCCAATTTTGCAATAATTATTTAATCTTCTCTCTTCATTGCCACAATAATTATTTAAGTAATATTATTAGGAACTCATTATATGGTAATAATGGTATTGTCTATAAATTTTACGTAGTTACTTTCGTAACAGCACACTAAAATTAGAAATCATTTGTTTTTACTCAGATCTCGCTCATATAAGGCCGTGTAAAATTAATTATAATGCCTAATTTACATATAAAAATCCCCCTTTCCCCTCATGTCAGCGCTCTGTTCTACCGAAGGAAGACTACTACGTAAAGCTTTTAACCTTCCCCCCCCCAGTACCTCAAACCACACTGTCTATAATGTCACCAACATCGAACCCATAACTGATTATATTAGAAACAAAAATTGCAAATATGTCCACAAAGCAGTGCTGAAACCATTCATCCAACAAACCTTCCTCAACCCTCCTAATACTAATCCCCCAACAACTGTTGATTCATTACTCATTCAATACGCAAACCGCCAGCCGCAGGAGGGAAATCCCTCCGTTGTGTCTAATTGCTGTTAAACTATAAAAAAAAGAAAAACCATAAACCTTGACACCTACAACCACATTCCCATAAACTTAAAACCTAATATCGCGAAACGCAAAGAGCTAAGGATGCGCCAGTGCTGCGCATACCCTACAGAACGGCCATTGCTTACTTCCTTCCTTACTGAAACTACAAACATCTACAAAAAAAAAAAAACACACACACACCCCAACCTGAAGAGGGCACTAAGTCCCTAAAGCAAGTGGTACCCCTGAATATGGATACCAAATACACATCGCACCGCATCGCAATCAAATATAGTACGTCCGCTCAAATGAGAGCCACTTGCACCTACCTTGAGCGGGAGGCGTCAGGTGTTTCAGTCTTGAAGCTCGCGGCTGGTTGTTGGTACGCCAGCGCTGTTGACAGATCTAAGTCGATGCTCCGAGAACAAGTTCATTTAGTATTCGGTTTCAGACGAGCCCGCAAATATAATGCAGTTAGCTCAGAACAAGGACAGTAAATGTATATTGTGTCTTTTGTGTTCAATATAATATACTTGTAAATCGATAACGTAATCAGTGTTAAGATATTGTAAATAGTAAAGTCAGTATCAGTGAAAGTGTAAGATAAGTTTTGTACATAGTAATGTCAGTGTTGAGAAAGTGTCAGGTAAATAGTGTAAATAGCAAACAGTGCTTGTCAAACTGTCAGTGTCAGTATAATGTGTGTAGTGCAAGAAAAAAAAATGAACAAAGAACAGAGTGCTGAGACTAGTTAAAGTTGAACAGGGTTATTAACCATGTCACAAAAGTAGTATACACGACAAGCTCGCCTGGATTGGCTCACCAAGCGAGTACACTTGAGCCATCCCTGTCGAGGGGGTTCTAACCCCATCACAGGAGGCCTGTGCCCAACATGGGACATCATGGCTAACATTCATTCATTCATTCAAATCAAAAATAAAATAGCTCCAACGTCAAATAAACTTCTCAATGCAATTGCGTAATAAAACACAAGGCACCCAATATGAGTTTCCGTATCAAAGAAATACTCTAATGGAACTATTACATTCAATGGGGATTAAGTATAAAATTCATGGATCTCAACCAATGGAATCGTTATGAATACGGACGTGGCGTTCCTCGTATTTACGGAATATAGAGTATTATGGACAACTGGGTTATGAACATGGTATAATACCCATGACGGAGTAAAGTGTCGTTGGTCAGATGGCTCAAGTTATTGTGATGGCAATTTTTCTTCAGGTGAAGGACAATGAATGGTAATTTTACATGCGAGGGGAAGAAATGGTTTCATTCCAGGAGCATTATTCGTTACCCACCAAAGTATGTGTGATGCCCCGGCTGATTATCGTGGGACTATGAATTGTAAAATCTTTGAAGAATGGTTTGAGGAATGTTTGCTATAACGACTGGAAGAACCGTCGTCATCGTTATGGATAATGCCCCATACCATTCCCGTATTGTGAATCCTATGCCTACCACTAGATCAAAAATAGATGTCATTAAAACGTGAAAATAACATCCCTTTGCCTACGCCAGTCCCAACAACAAAGTTACGTCTGCTACAAGAGATAAAATGTAGCCATTACAGAAAAAAAATGTATGTAATTGACGAACTATCATCGAAATACGGCCATGTTGTACTACGACTGCCCCCCCTACCATTGTCATAGAATTCGTTTGGTCGGAACTGAAGAGAAATGTCCGGTCAGAAAATGGATTGGGAAACAAATCTATTCAAGAAGTACGTGATTTAATAGTAAATGTAATGGATGACATTAATAATAAAAAGCATTGGGTAAAGTATATCGAACATGTAAAGACAAAAGAAAGTGATTATCGCTTGGAATCTTGTGTAATTGATTTAAATAGTCACTCAATGGACTCTGAATAGGAGATGTTTGTGTTTTATTTCTGTATTTACAACACGCACACGAAGGTTCACTTCAGTCTTCACAAGGGAGAGATGGCAATGCAGCGTTGTTTACATGGAACCTGGTCCGAGTCGCGTGCCTACTTGCTCCCTGCGGTAAGTGTGTCCAATCGTACGTTCCAAGTGGCTCTCATTTGAGCGGACTTACTATATACAGAAATCTATGTAACTTTGAGTTGTAGTTCTTCTATGTTGCAATAATTATTTAATCTTCTCTCTTCATTGCCACAATAATTATTTAAGTAATATTATTAGGAACTCACTATATGATAATAATGGTATTGTCTATAAATTTTACGTAGTTACTTTCGTAACAACACACTAAAATTAGAAATCATTTCTTTTTACTCAGATCTCGCTCATATAAGACCGTGTAAAATTAATTATAATGCCTAATTTAACAGCTAAATACCAGGGTTGAGGTGGAGGAAATAATTTAAATACCGATATATTAATAAGGCAATATATTGCAAACCTAATTTCGATAAACGATATATATTGTAGAAAATATATCGGCATATTGGAACGATTCGATATATCACTATTCCGTAAGAAAATTAATAGATACTAATGCAATTATATATATATATATAGGTGTACATTTATTACAATAAACTTACCTAAATTTTAATAGCCTATTCCTTATTAGCATTGAAATTATCATAACACTCAAAAGATTAAATGTAAAATAGCAACGATAAGCAATACATTTTCAATACCATAATTATTATGTAGTTCCTAATCCAAATCAAAATCATGGTGGAGGTAAGATGAGCTTAAATGATACAATGGGAAAGTGTTAAGTGAACTCTACATGCGTCAGTATTTAATATTGAGACATTCATTCAATCATAATGTTCTGCCCAAGGGCAGGTCTTTCACTGCAAACAGAGCATTCTCCAATCTTTCCTATTTACTGTCTTCTCTTTGTTATATATATATATATATATATATATATATATATATATATATATATATATATATATATATATATATATATTCATTCTTTCATTCACAGTATTCTGCCCAAGGGCAGACCCAGCATTCTCCAGTCTTTCCTGCTTTCAGCCTTCCTCTTCGTCTCCGCATATGATCCATATATCTTAATGTCGTCTATCAGCTGATATCTTCTTCTCCCGTTCACCATTCCTTCCAGTGCATCCTTCAGTAGGCAGTTTCTTCTCAGCCAGTGACCCAGCCAATTCCTTTTCCTCCTCCTGATCAGTTTTATCATCATTCTTTCTTCATCCACTCTTTCCAACACAGCTTCGTTTCTTATTCTGTCTGTCCACTTCACACGCTCCATTCTTCTCCATATCCACATTTTAAATGCTTCTATTCGCTTCTCTTCACTTCGTCGTAATGTCCATGTTGCTGCCCCATAGAATTCTACACTCCACACAAAGTACTTCACTACTCTCTTCTTTAGTTCTTTTTCCAGAAGTCCGCAGAAGATACTCCTTTTTCTGTTAAAAGCTTCCATTTCCATTGCTATTCGCCTTTTGACTTCTTGGCAGCAGCTCATGTTACTGCTTATAGTACACCCCAATTAGCCTATTTGAAACTGTCCACTTGCTCTAATGCCTCATTTAGATTTTGCAAGTTTACCTTAACTTTTCTTCCTATGACAATGGTTTTCGTCTTGTTGGCATTTATCTTCATTGTATACTGCTCACAGCTGTTATTTAGCTCCAGTAGTTTATCCCTTAGTATCATCTAACAACGCCATATCACCAAATCTTAAACATTTTATTCTTCTTCCTTCTACTATGACTCTTCCCATGTTCTGAAAACAGTTCTTCACTACATACTCCAAGTAGATATTGAACAGTGTAGGTGATAAAGGACATCCTTGTCGTACTCTTCTCCCTATTTCACTTGCTTCTAACGTTTCTTCTCCTTTGACTCGTTCTTTCATTTACAGGCTACTGAAAAGCCTTCTCTCTTTCCAATCCACGCCAATTTTCTTTAGGATCCCCATCAATTTATTCCGATCCACGATTCAATTCTAATTTTATATAGGATTCAATACAGGACCCAAATATAAAGCTCTTTTCTATACAACAACGTAATCATTTTTAAATGTCAATAAACGGTTTTTGTATTCATTTTTAAATGTAAGTAAACGATACTTAGAATATTACTAGTTTTAAAAAACTTCACAATCCTTCTATAGTAAGTTCCCATTGCAAGTTTTTGTTACACTCCAACATTTTAAATATCAATGGTGGTGGTGGTGGTGGTAGTGGTGACGATGATGATGATGGTGATAAAATTTTTATGTACTAAAATATATAATAACAAAACAATGTCAGTACTAGAGTGTGCATAGAAATCCTAGCCGTAAACAAATCTCAAACCTATATTATATCCTTGTTTTTCTTTCCATTTAAAAACATAGAAATAAAAGTTTTGAAGTCAAACGCTTCCTTTTCAGAGTGGCAGTTGCTCCTGTCTTGGAGAACATTAATACTAGAACAGTAGTACGAGCAGATAAACCTCACGTCTCAGTCTCACGTTCGCACACGTTGCATTTTGAATTTGATACTGCATATTAAACAGTCTGAATTAGAATTCTAGACCAGCCAATCAGAGAAAGGCACTGATTGGATTGGATATTTCAAGGTTGCACAATTATGTAACTACCCACTTTCAGTAACGCCTTCTCTCAGGGAATTATCGGAGTTGACCAGTGTGGATTTTGTTGTTCATAATAATTCCACAAAAACAAAAACAAAAACAAATATAAAAATCCGATAAATTTATGAGAAAACCGATATATTGTACGATATGTTGAATCAAAATTCCGATATCGATATATCAGACCATAAGTTGTAAGATGGCTGCACGCACGGAAACATGGTAAAACGTGGATGTGCATAACATGATTCGCTTTTTACGTCTGAAGGGCACCTAACCAGCAGAAATTCATTATCAACTTGTTGAAAAGAAACGGCGCTTCCGGTAAAAAGTTCTGGACCAATCTCCCTACAGTCCTGACCTGGATTCAGTGATTTCCACATCTTCAGAACATTGAAGAAACACCTGTGTGGTAATCGATTCAACACCGATACGACCGTTCAGCAAGCCGTCATGAATTGCTTCAGGGACTTGGCGCAGATTTCTTCTACGATTCATTGATGTCTTGTCCTATTCTTGGAACAAGTCTTTGGACAAGCATGGTGACTATGTTGAAAAGTAATGCGTACCAGTGTCCTACTATTGTGTATCAGTATATCTGCCTGTGAAATAAAGTTTGTCCATGAGAACTCTTCTTACCTTACTTTTTGAGCACCCTTATATATGAATTACGTTAGATAACATAGTTCTGGATATTTACATGTAATTCAGAAACATTAATAAATAAACAAAATACATTGCACCTTAGATAGGGCCTATTATTTGTGTGTGTGGCACATTATTTCTAATCTGAATGATACTTAAATAAAAGAAATAATTAAAAATTATCAGAAAATAAGTCAGCTTGAAGACATAAATTTCGAGTATAAAACTGACTCTAACGCGATAAATAAAAACTAAGAAATTATGCAATTTCTTAAGGTTAAACAAGGCGATATTTCATAATTTAATAAAGGAAATATTAACTTTAGACTCATTACTTTTAGACCTATAGCCTATAATTTGACAATCTCATTTTTGTAACAATGGTTAGGTAAGAACTTCAGGAGAAGCAATATGGTTAAAGGAAACCTGCCTATCTCTGTTACATGACAAAAAACTGTCAGTGTAACTACCCGTGTATAATTAAATGTGAGCAATGCGTTAGATACTGGAAAAAAATTGATGCAGCGTTGTAAGAATTCAGATTTATTTTCAGGCTGATAAATTTCGAGATGCTGTGTGGGGCTGCGACTGGGTTGGAACTCCTGTCTCATTCCAGCGATCTGTCTCATTTCTGTTAGCCTGCGCCACTAAGGATGTAGACCTGAAGGCTGGAAAATGTGTATCTATCTCTAAAGAAACGATGTTGAGTGTAAGTATACATAAACTTCATTGAACAAAATTCACTATTATTTTATGATCCAACTTTAGGTTAAGTACTTCGATTTTTAAGTTCGGTCACAGGATTAAATTTAATTCTAAGTAGGAATTGAATTTAAAAAGAGATCATTGATAATATTTTAGGTAGTGTAATGCATTTTTATTTTTAAAATGCATTTTCTCTTAATGATTGATATGCATTATCTACGACAACTATCAATATTTAAGATCGATCACAATCATTTCATTTCATTTATTTAATACTATACACTTGAGCTACATTAGGCATTGCAGCCCGAAAGAGCAGAAGCTCGTGCTCGGGCGCAGTTCAGATCAGTTATACAAAATATATCACAAAATTAAGAGAGTTCATTGAGCACAATCACATTAATAAATGGTAAAATAATACAGCATGTAATAATAGGGTCTATATACAAATAGAAAATACGAAAATACATGAATATTAGAGTATCAATTTTTAACTCAATTAGCTTAAATAATTAAATAATTAAACTGATTTGTTTCTTAAATCTATGTGTGTTAAGTGTACTTAGCTCAGGGTAAGCTCTAATTAATGTATTATATATTTTGGGTCCAAAATTTATGCTGTGTTTTAATCCAGCAGTTGTGTGGCATTTGGGAGTATTTAGAAGGAAACTGTAGTTTTGCCTCGTATGGTATTCATGAGGATCAAATTTAAATTTATTGTGGTTTTTATGGATGTAAATCAGCAATGTTTGTTTATAAATTTGTTCTAGATTTGATACACCAAATTCCTGAAAAATTAATTTTGTAGGGTAATCAAAAGGTTTCAACATTGTTCCTGTAAAATATTTGCTGTGTTTACTATACTCCAGCAGGCCGTGATATACGTCTGTCTTTTTTTTTCCCCAGTCTATAAATGCGAACTTAAAACAAGCGGTAAGGTTATGTAATGATTTATTTTTCATTTTAATATTTTAACAATATTATTTATATAACATATTGCAGTAATAACATCGGCAACTGGAATCTAGTTGATTTTTTCACGGCTTCCTTAATGTTACTTGTATCAGGAATGCAATAAGTTTCGTGGAGTAGTAGACTTTACTTAATTTTTGCAGATATTTAAAAACAATAATTAACATTGCAATTTAGGTGAAATTGCAGTGGTAAGTTTCCAATTTATAATTATTATTATGTTAAACGTCTCTAAAAATAATATGTTAAAAGCCTAACGCAGTAAAATGAATGTCGCGCTTAAGCGGTAAGAAGAGGGAAATTGTTATGTGTGTTACGTTGGGAATACTGAATGTGGTATTTCACACTTACCGCGTATTGGTTCTGTGCGGAAAACAAGCAAATACGCACGATCTCGCACAAAATGTTATACAATAAACTTTTGTGAAGTGTATTACAAAATCTCTGAAACTGCTCGTTTTTCAAACTCTTCCTCGATTTTACAAAATCCACTTCCCAACCTTGCATTGTAATATACTATTGCAGTAACGTTCGTAAATTATCCATTGGTGAGGTCTACTTATTTCATCTTATTCTTTACATTTCGCATTCGAATTACGATAAATATTTCACTTGCATCCGCCAAAATTAATTGACTGCTGACCCACTGGTTTCATTTGTATTTTCAGTCATATAAAAGAATACATTGACCCGTTTGTGTTATTACCAGGCTTAGGATCAGAGATAACTAAAGAATGAAGTAAAGTTAACAGTGCAGCAGAGTATAGATGAAGTGAGGTGACGTGTTGAGTTTTGTTTACCTGTGCGTTACAGTACAATTATTCGGTTCGTGATCAGAGGTACAGTATTCTTCCGTCTCTCTCTACGAAACAAACTCAGGTCATTACAGTGCATTTTCAATATATAGTGAACAGGTTTTTCGAACTAGATGCAAGTATGTACTATATGGTTGTTCACTAACAACTTCAATGTCGCCGAGGGACAAGAAAAGTTGTGAGGTATGTATCCTACTCATATTGACGTCGTTGTTTACATTCACAATATGTCTGTTTACTATGTTCAAAGTCCACATCTGTGGAGTAACGGTCAGCGCGTCTGGCCGCGAAACCAGGTGGCCCGGGTTCGATTCCAGGTCGGGACAAGTTACCTGGTTGAGGTTTTTTCCGAGGTTTTTCATCAACCCAATATGAGCAAATGCTGGGTAACTTTCGGTGCTGAACCCCGGACTCATTTCACCGGCATTATCACCTTCATCTCATTCAGACGCTAAATAACCGAAGATGTTGATAAAGCGTCGTAAAAAAACCTACTAAAAACTATGTTCAAGGAATTCTATAGTCAAGTTGTGCGTACATTGGTTGCTAAAGTGTACCGGATCCTAAGCCTGCTTATCATCATCATCAACATTATTATTATTATTATTATTATTATTATTATTATTATTATTATTATTATTATTATTTATTTCTGTAATCACTACAGGTTGCCATAGACAAAGAGTACCATGATACAATAAATAGTCCACACCTGTGGAGTAACAGTTAGCGCATCTGGCTGCGACACCAGGTGGGCTGGGTTCGAATCCTGGTCGGGGCAAGATACCTTGTTGAGGTTTTTTCCGGGGTTTTCCCTTAACCCAATTTGAGCAAATGCTAGGTAACTTTCGGTGCTGGACCTCGGATTCATTTCACCGGCATTGTCACCATCTCATTCAGACGCTAAATAACGTGAGATGTTGATACAGCGTTGTAAAATAACCTACTTAAAATACAATAAATATAGAATAAATACCTTGAGGCTTAATGAAACTTTTATTTTGTTACAGTGAAAAATAATAAATTGAAATAGATTGAAACACATAAGAATATGCGAAGTAACGTCGAGAAATTATTATTGCGTTGTACCGAAGTACATATGATATTTCCGGTGTGGTTTAGTGTATAGAGCGTCAACACGTAGAGCTGAAAACCCGGTTTCGAATCCCGGTGCCGGAGAGAATTTTTCTCCGCTCCACCGATCCTTCATCATTTAACGTCAAGAAGATGTGAATTAAAGTCATGGTTTATATGTATGATGCCTGAAAATAGCTAGACAATTGATCCTTTGAGTGTTGAAATTGTTAGATCTCTTGAAATATATTTATGCAGGCCAAAAGATTTACACAAGTCGACTAGAAACCGCGGTATGGTCCACGGCTCCTATCATTATTCCTATAATGACAATGAAACTAAATTAATCATAGTGAAATTTTAATCTTTCTTACTGGTATTATTCCACAGCACCGGATCGAATCCCCCTCCTCCAGTGTTTTTCCCTTTTTGGCCAGACTCCAAGTTCGACATATATGTTGTCATTTATATTAAGTCAACTGCCATTATACAAAGAGCGCAATCAGTGGATTGAACTTCGGCGTAGCGCAATGGTTAGAGCGCTTGGTACGTAGAACGTAGGACTCGTGTTCGATCCCGGCCCCGGAGCAATTTTTTTCTTCTAATATTAATAATTAACAATTATTGTTATAATAACAGCTGTATTCTGTAGGACCAGAAATTAATTAAATCTTTACTTATGAGTCTGTTTTATCATGTCTTCAATTTATAAAATATAAATTCAAACCTATCAAATCTCAATCAAGTACCGACAGGGATTGGAGGAACTCAGAATAATTCTAATCAAAACTTGAAATTGGAGGCACTGTCAATAATGTCATTAATTCTTATATGTCTCTTATCTTTGAAATTTCATCATTTGTTTTGTTAATCTTATAACTTGTTAATAGTATTCCATTTTTATGAAGGAAATATCTTATATTTTGAGGATATTATTGCTTTTAAACATTTTATAACATCTTACGAACACCCAACTCTGGTGTACATGGACATTCAGCAATAAACAGTACGATACTTGACGTTCAGTATTCAAAACATATAGGTTACAAAAAGAAAAAAACGAAATAGTATTCCATATTTGTATCTCATCCTCGACTGATGTAAAGAATTTACTGCAGTAAAATTGTATGTAAGTACTTGCCCGAGGAGGTTTCAATGAATTCTGTTAGAAGTATGGAATTTTTGTCAGTATTCGTTTCAGGATTATTCTTCAAGTAAACAATCACATATACAAAAATATATTCCTTGACATCTCCTATAATAAATTTTGTGATCTTATATTTTGGAATAAATAGAATAAATTCAACCGGCGTGTCTACTATTTTAACATTTTCTTCCAAAAATTATATCTGAAGTATGAAACATTATTATAAATTTTAAGATATTTGAATACAGTTATTCGATCAACTAGTAGCCTTTACGCCTGCATCCTTGATATATATTTATATGTCCGAATATTTATTTTCTTCCACAGATGATACAAGAGTCATTCTCTCTCTTCATGTTTCTTATTCAAGTACGAGATAAAGATGAAGACGAAGCTTAGACTGCGGTGTGGATGACTTGCAAATGAGTAGTCAAATGACTGTAATATTAATAAATATACGAAATGTCACAATAAATATGACAGCAAATCCATAGAAGGATATGCTTGTAATTACACGCTTCACACACGCCTTTATATAGATTTAGTACTGTTTATTAAAGTAAACCTTTGTGTTCAGATCTTGCTGCTTTTAAAGTGAAACTTCTAATAAGAGAATTGTTACAAATGTACATGTATTAAATGATCATTTGTTACTTTAGCTTCTTTTTAATTATTAGTATAAAATCTCAGATCGTCAGCCTGTTCTGTTGATCATACGCACTTCCAGAGATAGACGTAACTCTGTTTATAAATTGATGCAATTGCAGCAATTAAGGTTTATGTGTAATACTGTCGGACATTATCTAGTTTCAAAAATAAACTAAAATTGCACTTATTCAACTCAGATTGCTTTCAATTATAAGCTCTTTTCTCTGCGATAGTTTTGTATATATATATATATATATATATATATATATATATATATATATATATATATATATATATATCTTTCCCTTCCTTTCCCCTTTTTTGTTCTCTTGTTCACCAGATGAATTTATTATCATATTGTGGATTTTATTTAATTGTGGATTTTATTTAATTTTCGTATATTTTCTTCTCGGAATTTATAAAACAGTTATATTACCGGTTGTTCTGTATGGCTGTGAAACTTGGACTCTCACTTTGAGAGAGGAACAGAGATTGAGGGTTTTTGATAATAAGGTTCTTAGGAAAATATTTGGGGCTAAGAGGGATGAAGTTACAGGAGAATGGAGAAAGTTACACAACGCAAAGCTGCACGCATTGCATCCTTCACCTGACATAATTAGGAAAATTAAATCCAGACGTTTGAGATGGGCAGGGCATGTAGTACGTATGGGCGAATCCAGAAATGCATATAGAGTGTTAGTTGGGAGGCCAGAGGGGAAAAGACCTTTGGGGAGGCCGAGACGTAGATGGGAGAATAATATTAAAATGGATTTGAGGGAGGTGGGATATGATGGTAGCGAGTGGATTAATCTTGCTCAGGATAGGGACCAATGTCGGGCTTATGTGAGGGCGGCAATGAACCTCCGGGTTCCTTAAAAGTCAGTAAGTAAGTATATTTTCTTCATTTTTATTATTATTTTGTTGTATTCTTCCTTACGTTTTCCCTATTAAATACTTGTACTAACTGACTTGCTTTTATTATATTCCAATCTTTAGACCTGTATTTTACTTTCTTTTTTCTATTATGGTATTTTTTAATGTTGTTTAGTATCGATTTTGTTATGCTATTATTTTTTTGTAATATGTTAGTATTCTGTTCTTTAACTCTTTGTTAAATTTTCACCACTTACATACTTTGTGACCTACATAGTAGAGTGTAAGAGAAGACCCTATGGCCTTAACTCTACCAGTATAAATAAATAAATAATAATAATAATAATAATAATAATTATTATTATTATTATTATTATTATTATTATTATCATTATTAAAATATTCAAAAACTTTTATATGTGTAGTGAATTTAATCATAATCACAACTTAAATAGATAATGAATTTAAGTAGGATAACAATTTAATGTACGAGAGTTGGGCATAAATAATGTCAACTATTTTTTTTTTGTGAGAATTCAAGAGTGGGTGGAAAAATGTGAAATATGCGGATGAAAGGACAAGGAATGGACAAATGTACGGACATTTAACAACACGTCAACATTTTGCTACTCATTTATTATGGTCCTTGTCATAACATTATAAGGGTTACTGTGCCAAAATCATTACAGAACACATACCCGTTCTAAAGGCCCTTAAAGTAGTTACCCATCTTGCGACTGTCCAGTATGGAAGGGAATTATTCCCGACAGCTTCTATCAACTCTCTGTGGCATTCTCTGGAATTCCTCCACGGAGAACGGCTATTTTGATAATATATACGAGCGTTGTTCAACACGGACTAAATTCATCCTGCACGACGCTATGACGCTTGATTTAACATTACTCTCTATTCTATTACAGACAAGCACAGAGCCATCTTGTGTTGTGGACACACACTATGACTGCACAGCTTCCGTGCGACATATGACATTTTATGATACCAACCCTTGCCTTTCAAAAAAGAAATAGTTGCCATGACTTATACCTCAACCCTCGTATAATATAATTGGTAATCTACTATAGACGAAATTTATGTGCATATTTGAAGAATAGCTTTCAGTATAATATAAAGTGTGTTCGGCATGAATGCTACCGATAAAAAGTTTTGTAACTATGTAACTAATCAATTTATTAAAGCATGTTTGCTGCAAGGGACAAATAAACTCAAGAAGTTTGTGTTATTAGAACACCGTAATTCTATTCCTTGGGATTTCCACTAGATGTTGAATTAATAAGTTTTGTGTAATTAGAAAAAATACACCAAGAATGTGTGGGATATTTCAATTTTTCTTTCACCCTTTTAAATTATTGGAAGTTTTGTATCAATTTACTAGACCTATGCTAAAATTTTTCATATATAGACAATATTCCAAAAGTATGAATAAACAACGTAACATTATTTCCTATGGAACAAGTGACTTTTTTATAGCTTATTCTTTGTAGTATTTTCAGTTATAACTAACTTTTAGATAAAGTTAAGTTGAAATAATTAAAATGAAAATAGACCTTCAGTTCTTGAACTCTAATGCTAAGGGTTCTATCCTAGTCAGCCCAGTGTATCCGGGAGAAGAAACACTGCCGATAAGAAAGTTTTATAACTAAACAATAAAAAAAGTGTATTCAAATCTCTTTTTTTTTTAATCGGAGGAACTCGCCAAGTTTTTAGGGTGATCAATAAATGTACACATCTATGATCTTGACTAAATAAATTAACGTATCAATGTGGAAATGACAGCACCAGAGAATGGAATAAGAGAATCGCTAAAATGAAACTTAACAAGCGGTTATGAGTCAACAAGCGAGATAAACCGTAAAATTAATTGTGAAAGTGCTAAAAAAAATTATTACCTTTTCATGTTGAAAGTGTGGAAAGATAAAATGTATGTACTATGTAATAAATATAGTGTGTTCAGAACTTATCGTCAAAAATTTAGGAATAAGAATTAAAAATGAAGATAAGCGAAAAAGTTCCAGTAAGCATGGATCCGCAAATTAACCGTTTACGCGATAATGCCATCTTGTGCTGGTTGAGGCCCGCAGGATTCTGAGTAAGCCTAGGCCTACTAATTCTAACAGAATCAGTGAAAATTTTATTTAATTTATCAATCACGGGACAGCATAATTCATAAATTTGCTTCAACACCACAAAAATATGATTAAACATACACAAAATAAAATGTTTGCTTCAACAACAGTAAAGTTTGTGGATAAACAAAGTACAGTACAGTATGAACATGTTAATTGAAGAATTTTACAGCAGGTGTTCAACATGCTGGCCATGCACTCGAATGCATCTGGCTAGTCTTCTCCGCAAAGACCCAAGAATGCGCTCGAGCAATCTTGAGTCATTCTTCATTTTTTGGAAGGCATCTACAATCCAATGTTGCAAGTCTTAGGGTGTGGTGATATATCTGTTGTGGAAACTGGAAGTTTTGCATAACCCTTTACACAAAATTTAAAAGGATTTGAATCCGGTGATTTAGGTACAGGTCCACCTCTACCTATCCACCATTCACCATATCCTCTGTTTAGATATTGTTTCACGCTGAAAAGGAAATGGGATGGGGAAAGTGCGGAATACGTACCAAGCATGAACGTTGCCGCTTCAAGCCTTGGTTTTTCTGAACCGACGCATGCGACGTGCGAGGCCTGCCGCGCACAAATCCGACTACTCGAGAGATAGTGAGTGGTTTCTACGGGGACATCATTTTATTTTTACTTCAATTTTTATTGTACCTGAGATTTTGAATGTACTTCACTCCGACCCTTTCTACTAGTAAACTTCCAACCGTTCACGACACAGAGCCGAGGGCGCGTAAGCAGTACTGAGTTAGCGTGTATAGTACGTTCCAGAAATATGTTAGCGTTTTCCAGTGACGAAAGAGCTTTCAATATTGAATCATATTTTCGTACAGGTACTGTCGTCCGTTTGCCTACGTCGCATTCCGGTTTCCCCCACCTGCTTCTGTTCGCCCCTCTGTTAAGACTAGTAGCTGGGCTATCTTAGCTCTTTTCTGAAAACATTAATTTCTGTTAGGAATTGGACATCTACGTAATATTATACAAGTGTTTAAAATAACTTAAATAAAAGGGCCTCCTTAAGTAATTAACTGTCACGTGATCCCCTCCCCCTTTCTACGACCCTGCGACAAAACCACTTGGACGGACAGTAGATAGCATTTCTGAATAATTTTATCTTTTCGGATCGGGCAGAAGTGAAGATTGAATTTACAGTACGTAAGGTACTCTTTTATAGAGTAGGTACAGAATTATTTCAACATGAGTTACTCGTACGAAGGACAAAACTGGTAATTGGAATTAGGTACAATAATCTATAGTGCGATAATATGCACAAAAGAACTGAAGTGTGTATCGAAATGAACGGCCACCATTTTCAAAAAAGTGTTTAAATATCCATAGTATGATTATTTTTCAATTTAACTTCATTCTCTATAGTGTACGCTAATGTGCTGTAACAGTACAATATACACTGCATAATTAATACGTCCGAATGGATAGCTCAATTCGTGAGTAAAAACACTAAGTGTTAATACAGTACTGTATTTTGATTAAACAAAAACCTAATGAAAATTATCAAACTCAAAATTGCGGTATTTCCTAGTTTACATAAATGGATGAACTACTTTTCTTCCCTCCTATACCTAGTAAAGTGATTTGTATTTTACTCGGTATCATCGAACTCCAGTCGTGGAAGGGGTAGCAAACGGTGCTTCCTGTTTCAATCGTTAATAGAAAGGTATAGCCAGGTTAATATTAAAAATGTTAGTAAAAATAAAATGATGTCCCTGTATAACTGTGAGGAACGCAGACCTTGCACTTCGCAGTTATAGAAACCACTCACTATCTCTCGTGTAGTCAGGATTTGTGCGCGGCGGGCCTCGCACCTCGCACGTCGCATGCGTCGGTTCAGAAAAGCCAAGGGTTTGATGTATCCTGGCGCTCAGTTCACTGGCTGCCCCAGTCAGCAAAAAAAATGGCATTATCTCGTAAAATATTAATTTTCGGGCCCATGTTAACGAATTCTTTTTGCTGGCCTTCCTTTTCACTTCTCATGTTTAAATTATTTATCATCACTTTTGAGATATCCTGTACAAATAATACATTATAATTATTGATGATTTACATGAACAGCAGTTATAAAATAGGAATATGTAACTCATTAAGAATAAAAATAAAGGAAATGGAAATACAGAAAAATAACAAAGATATGGCTTGTAATAAGTCAGTATTGACAAAACATAAGAAATTTAATAAATCGATTATACCTATATTGTAGGAACAAAACGTGGAAAAATTGCATTATTCCAGAAAAAATATAACAATGTGTTATGACATAAATGTCACATAATTTTTCTATAAATCTGTCTTCTGAAAAAATTCAGATGGCACCAGATAAGTTACGACATCTACTGTACAATAACGAGATCGTTGGGACTTCATCATTTCTACGAAAGAAAGGTAAGACAAAAAAAGCCCCTTTGAGGCTGCAACGCCAGTGTTAATATTCCTCCTCCGTAACAAAAAAGTGAATTGAACTTGCTAATTTTCCAAAATTATCCGTTTAGGAAGTGTAAGTATAAGTAATGTTTTCTTCGCCAATAGTCTTGTTTCCCTTATTTTAGAGAAGTTCTTTAAGTAGTATTTACCACGACTTTCTCTGTCTACATCAATATTTTTTCTAAGTTTTACCTCAAACTATAATAATACATTATTAATTAAACTTTAAGTTACTTTACATTACAAAGTTTGACAACACATTTAATTACTTATGAATTATAATAATGCATTATTAATTAAACTTTAAGTTACGTTGCATTACAAAGTTTGACAACACATTTAATTACTTATGAATTCATAAAAAGTTTTAAATTTTGTACGCAAGAGAAACAAATATAAGTTCTAAAATATTACAATACTTTAATTTTGGTTGGGCATGAAACTAGTTTCTCACTGATAGCCAATTTCATTCTAACGCGTGAAGAATAATCCCCACAAATGATCTTATCATTCACAAAAGAATATTTTCATAGTAATTCCATTAGTCTATGTGTGTGTTTGTGTGTGTGCAACTATATATGTTTTTCTGTGTATGGCAGTATTTTAAACTTGAAACGATACAACAAATAGCTGAAATTCAATATAATTTCCCAACACTATCAACTAAGACTTTAGCAAATACTTTTATAGTCTCTAACTTCATTTTCAAAGACAATATACTACACTATAGTATAGAATTCTTTAGTTGGCAGAGAAATTTAGACAGAGAAAGATATAGTTCTTACCTCTCACTCACTCCGTGGCTGACCGGTCTTCTGCGGGGGGGATGGTGGCAAGAGACAGAAACCCTCCATGAAATTATCTGTATATGCAGTGGCGGATTCTTCTACTTTCATGTTGTCACTATCAGAGTCCAAACTTATTACGAAACGATCCACCGCCTTGTCAATCATTCCATCCCTTTCCCAATAAAAATTCTCTTCCCTTTTAACATGTTCACACGCATTTTTCCCTCTGGCGTGATCTTGGACAACGCTTCTTAACTAATTTTAGAACTTCACTGGATTTGAAAGATACATTGTGTTTAGCGGCATCATTTTTCACTTGTGCCCAGATGAACTCAATGACACTAAAGTTGCAGTGGTATGATGGCAGTCGTACTACGGTATGCCGGTATGGTTCACTTTGAGCTAAGGTATCCAGTTCGTACCTTACCATTTAATTTTATTATGTCGTACAGTACGATTTTTGTCGCCTTTGGGTCATACTCTATGTTGTTCTGACGTAACCAAGACTGCATGTCTGATTTAGAAGATGCAGAAGTGGGAGCTTTATTTAACTGTACAGAATGGTAAGAGGCGTTGTCCATTACTATAATGCTGTTTTGTGGAATGTTCGCAAGGAGGTTGTTTTCGAACCAATGTTTGGAATTAACGGCGTTCATTTCCTCATAGGGATCGTTGGTAGATTTTGACTTAAAACTGTGATAGGCTCCTGGTATAAATTCAGAGGAAGATCCAGCACGCACAATAATAAGTAGTCCCCCTTTTCCTAAGGGCACGTTCACTATCGTCACATACCCCAAATTTTGCTCTTCGTGTAATTAATGTTTATCCATGTTTCGGCTAGGTAAACGATAGGGCGGCCGGTTATTCTTAAGTCGCGCATCCTCCTTAAGAAATGGAATCGCTTAGCAATTATGTTGGGTTTCTCTAGCAGAAGCTTCCATCCGAAGTTATTCTTAGCGTAACGGAAATTAAGTTTTTTTGTAATTCCCATACCGACCATTTGCTGCCAGAAAATAACCCAGACTTATCGAGAGCATCACGAATATCTTCCACACTCGGAATGAAATCAGCTTTATACAAGGAGTAAATCTGCCTCTTGATGGCGGCCGCAGTGAACGAGTCTGTATTGGTTTTCGTGGGAGTTCTTTGCGGCCACATTTTGCCCGGAGTTGACACTTTTCATTCTGATTCATCTGCTTCTCTCTTTTCAATTAGAATACGGTAAACAGTGCGTTCAGATACTCCACATGCAGCAGCAGTTCGCTTCGCTACTTCGACTACTCTTATTGTAGGATTTCCGACTTTCAAGGCATCATACTCCTCTACGAAAAACTTATGTACATTGCACAATATATCCCTGGCGTCAGACTGCAGTTTCTTTCCTCTTATTCCTAAACCAAGAATCACGAACACTAGGACAAGTAGACCTAATATAAAGCACAACACTTCTAACATTTTAATAATTATAAAATGATTATAGGCACCTTCTCAAATTACACTGAAAAATGTCGCTAACGCATAGTTGTAATAACATCCACCACTGACAACCTTTCCAGATGTGCTGATGAGGGAGAGGGACGAAAGAAAGAGGAAGTGCTGTTATACAAGTGTTTGTGTCATAGGATTAGTTCAACTCACCCTCCCTGACCCTTCCCAAGACATCAGGTAGCTCTGCCAACATAGACCTTCTCAAGTATAGCACATTCGAAATGTAATGCCAAACCACCGAGCTACGCCAAATTCAATCCACAGCACCGGACCGAATCCTCCTCCTTCACTATTTCCCTTTGTGGCCGGACTCCAAGTTAGGCATATATGTTGACGTATAATTATGTCCCATGTCAACTGCCATTATATTAGGAGCGCACTCAGCTGAGTGACTTGTTTGGCCGGGATTCCGCAGTTAAGTGCACAGTAATCTGTACAGACATATGCACTGCAGCTATGAGAATATTATAGATTTATTAATTTGTCCTCCAGAATAATATCTGTAATACTGACAACTAATATTTGAGGAGAAAAACTCGCTCCGGCGCCGGGGATCGAACCCTGCGCTGTGAATTGAATTCGGCGTAGCTCAGTGGTCAGAGCGCTTGGAACGTAGAACCAAGGACCCGGGTTCGATCCCCGGCGCCGGAGCGAGTTTTCTCCTCAAATATTAAATTTATTTAGGTTACTTTTGACATTGGATAATTCAAATATAGTCCTCTGTCATGTCAACAATACGTTCCCAAATCCTTGAAAGACAGCGGACTCCATCTGCAGCACCATTTCTGGACATTGTCACTGATTTAACTGAAGTTCTTTGGATTCCAACTTTTGTTTGAAAACGAATACCCCGCTTCCACCTATCTTAAAGTATTTCGGTATGGTGGGACATCTCTCCAACAAGCTTCTTGTAATGCACTCAGTTGCACTTTTTCCTCTTGCTACTTGGATTTCATGAAGTAGTTACTAAACAATTTTTAGGGTTGTATTACTCACTACATATCAGAAATAGTGACAGTATTTACAAAATATGGTGACTTCGAAACTTTCAATATTGCCGGTTTATTGCAGGTTGCTCCTCTGTTACATACTACAAGATTTCAATGATCACCACTAGGAACACTGATTTATAGCATTGTTGTATTGTACTGTATTGTATTATATTGCACGAGTATTTATTTACATTCAATGGTATATATCATTTCAGCAGCTAGAATATGGAACATATGAAAAAATCTTAATAGTACTATAAACTCTTAATTATAGTCACAGTCTAGTTGAAATAGGCCTATGTATTTGTGGTTACTCAAATCAATACCAAATTATTATTCAACTTAAATAATTATCTCGTCTCTTTCGTGCCTGTATGTTTTCCAAGAATTTTCATTCATCTGTTTCCTTCTACCCAAAAGTTACAGGTCTTCTGGCCATATTTGATCTAACAGAAGAGGACTTTATGGTGAAAATAAACCGTCAACCTTTTTTTTACAATAATATCACATACCCGGCATGTTCCTTATCAAGATACAGACCGATTATTTAGTCCTGATAGCTCGGCGACGCGAAAGAGGGGAATTAATAGGAGTAGTGGGGAGAGCTTCGGAGTAGAAATAAGGGCGAGCGGTCTGCAAAGGAATGCAGTACAGCTTAATTATTGTACTAGTAACATACTGCTCTACCGCACGCATGGCATCCGATCGCTCCGAAGGCAAGCGAGTGACTAACCCAAACACCCCTTGGCGTAACTAAATGGACTCGCCTGACCCAAGCGCACATCCCCGGCGACTGTCAGGACTAAATAATCGTATTATAGAAGTCGTGTGTTACAAGAAACTCAAACTGCCGTCGTTCAGAATCGAAATACGGCCTTAATTATTAGAATAATACCTCGCGACAGTTTTAATTTTAACGGTGTAGCATATTTGATATACACTAAATGAAATGCTTATTGATATTTCAGTTATTTTGTACACGTGATCCAAACTAAATTTCACTCTTTGGCAATTATTTTTATTTTGGCCCGCCGTTATGGCCCTGTAAATAGCGCCCACACTTTCTAACGTAGCAGTCCGTGGCAACATTCCCGAGAGCGTGGGCGAAGTTTATCTCCATTCCATGGGTCATTGAGTTTATTGTCTCTTGTTTCATTTTTGCTCTGTGATGATGTCAAATTGACCCTACATAGTGCTGACAACAGGATTAGTGTGCATATGTCAAAAAGTTATATGCACCTCTGTATTACTGTATAATAATAAGGTACAAAAATGATAGAGAGAGAGAGAAAGAGAGAGGAAGAAAGAAAGAAAACTATATTACCTCTAAGTTTCAAGACACGTTGTAACTGTAAACAATACTTTTTTTTTTTTGTTATTCGACAACGGTTTACAAACTGCTGTCGTTATCTAGCGTCTCAGTGGAATGAAACTTATCGCTGTTCTGCAGTTGGTTCTCAAACAAAATATCAACAACGTGAGTTGGTTCCCCATGTTCAAATATCAACAACGTGAGTTGGTTCGCCATGTTCAAATATCAACAACGTGAGTTGGTTCGCCATGTTCAAATATCAACAACGTGAGTTGGTTCGCCATGTTCAAATATCAACAACGTGAGTTGGTTCCCCATGTTCAAATATCAACAACGTGAGTTGGTTCCCCATGTTCAAATATCAACAACGTGAGTTGGTTCGCCATGTTCAAATATCAACAACGTGAGTTGGTTCGCCATGTTCAAATATCAACAACGTGAGTTGGTTCGCCATGTTCAAATATCAACAACGTGAGTTGGTTCGCCATGTTCAAATATCAACAACGTGAGTTGGTTCCCCATGTTCAAATATCAACAACGTGAGTTGGTTCCCCATGTTCAAATATCAACAACGTGAGTTGGTTCGCCATGTTCAAATATCAACAACGTGAGTTGGTTCGCCATGTTCAAATATCAACAACGTGAGTTGGTTCTCCATGTTCAAATATCAACAACGTGAGTTGGTTCGCCATGTTCAAATATCAACAACGTGAGTTGGTTCGCCATGTTCAAATATCAACAACGTGAGTTGGTTCCCCATGTTCAAATATCAACAACGTGAGTTGGTTCCCCATGTTCAAATATCAACAACGTGAGTTGGTTCGCCATGTTCAAATATCAACAACGTGAGTTGGTTCGCCATGTTCAAATATCAACAACGTGAGTTGGTTCGCCATGTTCAAATATCAACAACGTGAGTTGGTTCCCCATGTTCAAATATCAACAACGTGAGTTGGTTCCCCATGTTCAAATATCAACAACGTGAGTTGGTTCGCCATGTTCAAATATCAACAACGTGAGTTGGTTCGCCATGTTCAAATATCAACAACGTGAGTTGGTTCCCCATGTTCAAATATCAACAACGTGAGTTGGTTCGCCATGTTCAAATATCAACAACGTGAGTTGGTTCGCCATGTTCAAATATCAACAACGTGAGTTGGTTCCCCATGTTCAAATATCAACAACGTGAGTTGGTTCCCCATGTTCAAATATCAACAACGTGAGTTGGTTCCCCATGTTCAAATATCGACAACGTGAGTTGGTTCCCCATGTTCAAATATCAACAACGTGAGTTGGTTCCCCATGTTCAAATATCAACAACGTGAGTTGGTTCGCCATGTTCAAATATCAACAACGTGAGTTGGTTCGCCATGTTCAAATATCAACAACGTGAGTTGGTTCCCCATGTTCAAATATCAACAACGTGAGTTGGTTCGCCATGTTCAAATATCAACAACGTGAGTTGGTTCGCCATGTTCAAATATCAACAACGTGAGTTGGTTCCCCATGTTCAAATATCAACAACGTGAGTTGGTTCCCCATGTTCAAATATCAACAACGTGAGTTGGTTCGCCATGTTCAAATATCAACAACGTGAGTTGGTTCCCCATGTTCAAATATCAACAACGTGAGTTGGTTCCCCATGTTCAAATATTCAACGCTGTGTTTATGTAGCAGGCTGTGTGGGACATGGATGCTAATCGATCATGTAGCAGAGTAGTTATTGCCTATAACGCCACCTATAATCGATCATGACCCTTACTTCTTCCTTAGAGCGAACAACCAACTGTTGTGAATCTTTTCGCAGTATACTTAATGCCAGGGGCGGCTTTCGAAGAGGGGCTGCGGAGCTGCAGCACCCCCAGACATTTGTGACTCTTGTCTCGTTTTATGTTGTGAAATACATTTATTATACAGTCTCTATTTAGCGGCTGGAATTTTTTAAAAGTTCGCTCTCATTGACATGCACGCAATCGTTAGTGAAGTCACTTCCTCCCCTGGAGACAGAGACAAGGACTATGGTGAAGCCACTTCCTCCCCTGAAGCTGCCAGTCTCGTCTCGGATGCTTTGCGCGTTAGTTTTACCCCTCCCCCTGCTGTTCCTGGCCAAGAATCCAGAGTTTCCAGGAGCTGCAACATTTGCAGCAGCTTGTCAGTAGCGCGCAGTTTTAAATACATTTTCTGTAATGTTGGGAGCATAAGTGCAACAATGTTTAATTCTGTACAATATTTACAGTCTATTCAGTTCAGAACCTTAACAATTCAGGAGAAATGTGAAATTATGTGCCCATCAGTTGAATCTCATAATGGAAAGAACCGCTAAACAAAATACAAAGGCTCGCATATTTTTTGCTGATTTATCCAGTATCCCTGCTTTCTTCTCTCGATCTCCATTCAGTCTGTATTAGATTAATGTGTTTCAAAGACAATTCCATCAGCTGGGGCAACAAGATGGAGTTTTAAAATAAGAACAGTAAATGTTGTTCATGAGAAGAAGGAGCCATTACTAGAATGTTTTCGAACCATAATGGAATCTGAAACATCTAACATCACAATAAATGAGGCAAGCGCCCTGGTGCGTGCTCTTGAAGATCCTGAATTCAATTTCTGGTTCAGTTTTTTTTCATTTATTGATGTATCATGTAGATATATTATACAACCAACTACAACATCGCCAGTTAGATATTTCTAAGTCCAAATCTACATACAAAAATTAAATTACGGTTTATTTAACGGCACTCGCAACTGCAGGGGTTATATCAGCGTCGCCGGTGTGCCGGAATTTTGTCTCGCAGGATTCTTTTAAATGCAAATAAACCTACTGATATGAGCCTGTCTCATTTAAACACACTTAAACGCTATCGACCTGGGCCGGGATCGAATCCGCAACCGACTATGCTACCGAGGCCGATTCTGCATCTCAAGCTTTGTTAATGTCATACAGACAATACGGAACAGTGCACAGTTGAGCAGCGAGATCTGTGAAAATGAAAACCCTAAAAAGTGTCGTAAGGTCGAAGGGATTCAGACAAGGGTTGCGGCAGCCAAGGAAGTGTGTGACCTCATTATCACACAAGCTAACACCCGATTCCAGTTCATACATCATCTGATATTATCTTCTCTTCTGTGTCAAGAAAAATTTGAATGCTACGAAAGCTCATTTCCTGAAAATGACCTAAATGTATGTGTGAAGCTTTTTCTAATGCTCGATAAAGACAAACTAAAAACGGAACTCACTGTGTTGTGTCAGAGACAAGAATTCAGAAATATCAGTAACGCAGTCAAGCTCTTGCAGTTTCTTCTATCTGAGAACTTGCAGGCCTCATTTTCAGAAGTTGTGAAACTACTACGCATAGCTATCACCATACCAATGACAATTTCCGAACCAGAACGTTGCTTTTTGTGTTTGAAAAGAGTGAAATCTATCTTAGAAATACGATAAGAGAAGAGAGACTGACCGCATTAGCTATGTGTTCCATTGTAAAGACTATGTTAAACAACATATCGGATTTTAATAAGAAGATGATTCAAAAGTTTGCAACCTTCAAGACAAGGCGCATGGAACTAGTCTTTAAATAAGGTAATTTGCATGGTTTATTTTTGTATGCAGCCCCCCTGAATTCAATACCCACGAGCCGCCACTGCTTAATGCGCACTTTTGTGCTCCACACCCAAATATATTTGCACTTGCAGATGCTCTGAAGGAGGTTCAGTGCGATACTTACATTAAGCTTAGGAGTAAAAGTAAATGTAGGCCTAAGATAATGCAACAAAAGGAAACTTTTGTGAAAGTTTGCATGGAAAAGCTTTCTGATGACAGTGTAAGTAGATATACATTCCTGCGACAAGTTTGTTTCAAATTTTTACTAGTACAGAAATAAAACTGTGAAGTTATTCGACGAAGCGTATCCGCCAAGCACAAAACATTTTTAACATATCTACTACTGTAGACAGTAGTCGACAGTCCTAAGTCTGTATAAAATGGGAAGGAAAATGTTTTCTGTCTTGATCTAGCGCAAAACCAATTGCAACCTGGTACCAACCCGAGTATAGCTCTGGGACGAACTGGGAACTAATTCACAGATTTGGGAACCAATTCCAGTACAGCCAAACTGATGATGTCAGCGAAATGAGTCCGGGGTTCAACGCAGAAAGTGACCCAGCATTTGCTCTTAACAGGTTTAGGAAATATCCCCAAAATATCTCAACCAGGTAATTTGTCCCAACCAGGGTTTAAACATGGGCCCGCTAGTTTCAAAGACAGGCAAGCTAATCGTTACTCTACAGCGGTGGACGAATAATAATTTTAATCTCGTATGCTAGAGGTAACTGCAATTCTCATAAATAATTCAAGGCTTGTAATATCAATAATTTATGAGGAACCGCTCCATTTCAGGAAGGAGGGGATGTAAGGAAGTGCTACTCTTCCTTCAAGACAAAGCAGAAGAGCCAGTAGAGTAGGGTGCGCAGACTGGTAAACATCGAGATATTATAACGCAGGATGGTATCGTTCAGGAACAAGACTTTTCGATTTTACAACATTCTGCTTACTGTAGCTGGTGTTCCTCTTTACAACCGACCGAAGTCATTTTTTTACAATGTCTACGACTTAATTGTGTTAATTTGTACTCACTGCACAACGTTATCAATATTGATGTATCTATACATTAATATTGATGATCTAGATAAAGCGATTGATAGTATCTTTCTCTTACCTTTCACTCTTTTATCGTCCTGGATTCGATTATGTTTAAGGTATCTCCAAAATATTAAAGTGAAAGAAAATCAATTTAATGCATTTATACTGTTTTCTGTAGATAGTTTTGTCTGTAAAGTTATAATTATGTTTATATTATTATTATTATTATTATTATTATTATTATTATTATTATTATTATCACTGAAAGATCGATTCCAATTTTATGAATAATTTTGAAAGCGGAAGATTTATTTCTCATTTTTGTAAAATTGCAAAATTGTTGTCAAAATTGGCAGTTTTAATTTTAAATTTCGTAATTATAAAGATTCTGCATTAGAAAAAACATCACACATTTAGCAAATGCATACAAAAACACTAGTAATGATGTGACAGAAATATGTCTTAAATAATTCACATTCATATACGACAGAAATTTTACGAATAGTTTTTACTCCACTTTCTCTGCATTATTTTCTTTTCCATTTACTTCTTTTCTTCTAACCAATATAAAAATATTTTGAAGTGTTCGCAGGGACGACATACAACAACTTCTGATACTTGCCGATTGCTTCACTTGGGACGGTCTGCCTGCAAAGGATCCCGATACCGGAAACATCAGTATGACAGTGTTCGTAAGACGAATCAAGAAAGCATCATTAGGAGTTTTCGTTACAGCGTACATCTATCTCTTCCTTCAAACAGCAACACGTATGATTATTAGTGAAGATCGACCTTTGACGTTCGATATGTGGTATCCATATGACGTGAGCCAGAGTCCTGCTTACGAATTCACGTTAGTTTTACAGGTAAGTGATTCTTTTTATATTAACTAACAAGTTCTTAGTTGTAAACATATTTCGTTCAGAGTGGATTAAATAATTAAAAAAAAATCATTCCTTGATATAAAATTCATTATTTTCGATGTCCGTCATATCAGGCGGAATCATTTTTTTTTCGAATTGGGCGCATAACATGTGATTAAAGTTCAGAGTTGACATAAAATTGAACAACCGAATAGATCGGACCACAATCGTAAAGAAAAATATCAGCGCCAATAATTATTGGACGGGACAAAATTCATTGCATTCCAATGCGTTTTTTTTATGAAACAAATGTATCAATGTGTTGGATTGTTTTTCTGATAGAAAATTATTTTTGTTCGAATTAAGATAATATTATAACAATTAGGTAGCGTTCTATAAAATGCTGCTCCTCACAGTTCAATTCGGAATCAAGTGCCTGACAACTGAATATACGTACTAAATTTCAACAAGGCACACAAAACCGTCTCGTGACAAAATTTGTTTTGTTAAACCAAGCATTCTAAATTTTATTCTGGTTGTTTAAATTGGCCAACTAAGTAATTCAATAACAAAGAGCAATATATCTGATTTCATTTTTCACTTAGTATCTATAGGTCTCGTCAGAATCAGTCAATCCTAAACTGAAGTTCCCGAAAAGTGCTGCAAAAAGTTTGTTTTATGAGGAAACCTAGTCATCTTGCCAATCGCAGGTATTGGGTAACAGTTATCTTTCCATTGCAATTTGCATAAGCCAATCTTCGACGTCAGACTGCCACTCCGAAAGAGTTTTGCTGTCAAGCGTTTGTTAATGGTCCTGCAAATTATTTTTGTGTCAATTTCTGAACTCAATAGCATTCAGACAATTATATTATAAAAATGAATGAACAAGTTAAAAATAATAACAGTTATTATTATTATTATTATTATTATTATTATTATTATTATTATTATTATTATTACTATTTTACAGACCACCGGAATTTTTATTGGCTGTGCAATCGTGTTGTATATATTTCCACCATTCTACGCTACTCTGGTGATAATAGCATGCATTCAATTCGAAAAACTAAGAGCTTTGCTATCAGATATCAAACAACGAAGTGAAGTCGATGATGAACAATTCGATACTTCAGAAGAGGTTTTTTCCAGTATGCAGAGGCACTTGAACAAGTGTATTCGTCTACATCAAAAAATTTTAAGGTACATTCATTAGCATAATTATAACTATTAGTCTGTTTTAGCGACCTAGTAAGGTTACATAGGATCCATGACATTTCCGGTATCGAGAAGGTATTTGGTGAGATGAGACCGAGGATTCGTCGTGGGATCATATGACACTCGATTTACATTTGGGAAACCCTAAGAAAATTTTGAATCAGATATTTAGACCAAGTAGAAATCGAACTCATGCCCGAGGGCAGCTCTGGGTCGGCGCATAATCGCGACTATCGCCTGAGTTACACTAGTAGCTAAAATGCTAGTGCTAAAAATTAAATTTATATGAAAAATTTACCGTTAAAAAATTCTAAAGAACTAAAATTTACATTTTCCAGAATATTGGATTGTGAGGAAAAAATTGGCGTTATCAAAAGTGTGTTGAGATTTGCTATCTCCGACGACACTTCGGTGGTGGTGGTGGTGGTGGTGGTGGTGGTGGTGGTGGTTTATTTAACGATCTAACTGAACTAATCAGTGGACAGTTTCTACGAAGATAGACGCCATCGTCATATTCATCGTTACCTTCTTCATGGATTAAAATTTCTGATACCTTCTGTTCTACAAAATCGAAATCGGTCCCCTCTTGTCTTCTTTGTCGACCCACATCTCACTTCCCATCAGATTTGTAGGTCATAACTTCTTGAATTATATTTGTTTTGTTCATTCTTAATACAAGTTCACTGGAGTTAGTTTTCTTTTGTGACGTTGATTCTTATCATTTGAAACTTTTCGAGCTTCAGTATTTCTAACTTCCTACTTTCCATTATGTCCACCTTCGAATTTTGAAAATTCTATTTCGATACCTATTTTCTATTTTTGTGCTCTATTTGGTTCCCTACTCATAAATATTATTTTGTCCATTACTTTGTATAATTTTAATTGTGTTTAATAGATTAAATTTTTAAGGTACTTTGGAAGTTTAGTATATGAGGCATTCCATGTGAAACCGAAAACGTACGAAACAGGACAACTTAGTGGTTTGCTCCAATTTTTTTTTACAAATTCCCTATATTAAATTAAATAACCCTTCTCTATTTTTTGGGTGGACAAATTATTTAGTCATTTTTTGAAAATCATTTTTTTATAAATAAGCGTACAACATAATATGAAAATCGTTATTCTGAAGATTCTATAAATCGTAGACATTCGTGTTTATGTCATTTTAAAATGCAAGAATTCCACTACTTTACACTATTTTTAAAGTTCAATCAACACATAAAATGGACCTCATGTAGGGGGTTTTACTATTAAAATATGTTTTTATATAGTAGGAGCTTACTTCTAAAAAGGGAAAAAATATCATTATATTCTTTGAACAGTTTTACACATAACTGCCTTGGTATAGGAATGGCATTCGAATAAGAACTAACTGTACAAATAATTTATTGATTGCGTGTTCGGGGGAGACGGAAACCTGAGCTAACAAGAGCCAGAGGGACTGATGAGAAGGCTGCTTATCAACCAAAGGCGTTATCAGTGGTGCAGTGTTACTATAAATAAAGAGATAACTTAACGTTTTCGATTTTACAAGCACGTAATGTCCATCAACACTTCAGTAATTGCTCCTAGGTGATCTAAGACTTTCGAAATATCGCGTTGTTTTGTATGCGTGTGTAAAATTATGACTAACTTGGTAGTACGAAATTACATTTACTGTGTTAATCCATTTAAATTGCTGAACCATAGAGTTCTGAATAACAAGTTTAAACCGGTGACCTGTGAAATGGTTGCAAAACTAATAATGGAAGGCGAGAACTTTTCTAGTGATCTGAAAGTATGTAATAGTTGGGTTAGATTATCAAAACTTCCTAAGGAACAAAATTTTAGCGAGTTGAGTTTACCCATTGAATTTATGACTAGATGGTATTGATATTTCCTTTATCACTGGAAATTCGGATCATATTCTCATTAACTATAAGGACTATTGTCATAAATCATCTGCAATTCCCCATCAACTTGTTATTTAAAGAGATGTAATGCTTATCTTGGAGCTAAAAATTTAATACATCATTTTATGATAATTATTTGATGAACAGTCTATAGAAGAAATTAGCTACAGACAATGGGTGACAGTTTATAGTACAAATTTAGAAACCCTGATATCACCATTTAGGACTTCCCAGACAAATTATCAACCAAACTTACAACTTTACTGCCTCATACATTCATAGCTCAGCAAGAGAATTTGTTTTGGATGGAGTGCAAAGGGAAAATCTGAGATCAGTAGAGTGCATAGTGATAAGTGATTTTTTACAAAATTACGATTTTGTTGCCCAGAATTCCGTTCACGGCATGCATTGGAACAATAGACGGGCGACGATCCATCCCTTTGTTGTTTGCTATAAAGAGAATATCGACATAAAGCATAAGAATTGTGTCGCTATTTCTGAATGTTTAAAACACGGCAAAAATTCTTTCCACCTTTTCAAAAGAAAACTGTTACAATTTTGAAACAGGAATTGAGGTGCTGAGATCAAAAACGGGACTTGTCATAAATTTTGGGGTATCCGAGTTAAGACTGCTATTATATGAACGACCTTTCATCTTTTAATGTGAAAATGTAAGTTGTCACTTGCGTGGAAGATTGTACAATTCTAACGCTAAGTTGAAAAACAGAACTTGTGAAGTGACTAGTCCCCTTCTTCTAACAAAGTGTTTCAAGATACAGTGTTAAACAAAATGACGAAGCATTCCAAGATTCTGGGAGTGAGTTGTGAGACAGTGAAGGTGATCCAATTACTGAGGTGTCAACGTGTTTATGGATATCATTTTGTGATATAATGTTTTGCATAACAACAGTGATATAATACTAAAAAAAAAAAAAAGAGTACCGTATATAATGTGTTTACTATTTTTTATAAAATTCTATTCGTTTAGATCAAGAAGGTGACATGTCAACAGTTTTCAAACTATTTTTTGTGTGTTATCTTTTCTAAAATGAAATAACTCGTTCTGGGACAAGTAGATCTGGTAAAGTGCAAAGTGACAAAACCGAAAACAGGTAGTTAAAGCAAGTACAGTGTAATCTGTGAAGTTTTTTTTTTTTGTTTAGAATAACTCTTCTCGGGTTCTCAGCCAGGTGAGTTGGAGATTATCTTCCAAGCAGATGAAGAAGATGACAGAGCTAGCCGTCGAAAGCTTGGAAGCTAATCTCCAACTCACCTGGCTGAGAACCCGAGAAGAGTTATTCTAGATCAAACGCCGGGAAAGCCTCAAGTTATACAAGTTTTTTTTTTTTCTAAAAATGTCCTTAGAATGACTAGTCCCGTTTTTTCATCTCAGTGTCTCATTTGGGGGTACTATCTCGATACATAAAATAGGCATACTAGTTTTTCTGATGGTTCGAGTGTTCAGTATAAAAATAAAACCAATTTTTTGATCATATGATTCCACGAAAATGACTTTCAAATTCGCGCCGAGTGGCACTTTTTCGCTACATCTCATGGAAAAAAAGCTTGTGACGGCATAGGGGGTGCCATTAAGAGACTTACAATGTAAACTAATCTCTAACCCGGAATGGACTCCGTCACAACATTAAGGAAAGTGCTTAACTGGGACGGGAAAAATATTTCTAATATTGTTTTCTACTTTTTCACAGATAGTGAACACAAGAAACTTAGTAATGTTTTGCTGTCAAAGTACCAACTTTGATTTTAATGAAATCGGTGACATGAGGGTAAAATTTTCTTTAAATTCGTGGATCAGTGCGACGATGCGTGTCCGGATAAACAGTGTGATGCATCACCTAGGCATGTTTATGTGACAGACAACATGCACCGAATGCATACAGGCCGTGACATGAGCTGTCTGCTCTTCCTCTGTAGACAGCAGAAAATGGGGGAAACATTGGTCGCAAAACAGCGGAGATGTACGCGGATGTTTAGAAACGATGCACTTTACAAAATCATGTATGGTATTTTAGGAGCCTAATAAAATGGCTACATGTTCATTTTCCTACCATTCTTAGTTATTCAAAACTTTTTTATGTATATATTAAACGTAGCACAGTTTTCTCAAATTGGCACTAAGGTATCATTAAATTTTTGTATTATAGGCCTACCAATATGATATTAATATCGGCTGTCTTTAAGGTGTAGAATTAAAAAGAGAAATTCATAAATAATTCCATAACGGATTAAGTCACTTCAGTCTAACGCAAGTTATCATTTGTAATATCGGTGTAAGTACCAATAGAATAATAATATTCAGCTCTGTTTCAAATGTAGAATACATGGTGGAAATTTACAAATAACTTATTCTATCTAGTGTTCAGTGTTTGAGATATCGGTGAACAATGTTGTGTTTATTTTTAGTCACTTCAGTGTGATGCGTTTATGTTTTAAGTCATAACAATACATATATACAATATTCATAAGACATTTTATCTCCCGAGAAATGAATTTGTTGAAATAATTTAACCAATTACTCTGTATAGTATTATGTTTCAGTAAGTAATTCGAGGATGTTTTATATACTACCTATGTATATATTATTATATTTATTGTAACTTCATTAGGAAAGATATATATTTAATAACAGTAGGCCTACGTTCTTATTTTCCACACAGATACAAGAGTGAATTAGACGACGCGTTCAGTAATTTATTTGTTGGCGTTTTCCTGCTCCTATTACTTTCGCTGTGTACCACTACATATACAGCAGTGCTGGTGAGTGAAACATAATTATTACTTTATATAATACTTTATATTCAACCTCCTATTGCTTGCGCAGTAACCAGTTTGAACCATGGTAAATTTAGGCCTTTGAGTTTAGGCCGTCCTATGCCAAAACACATTACCTACTGTATAATACTTCTGTACCCTATTAGGACATAATGGTTACGTGTGAACATAAGTGCAAATGTGTCTTCCTAATTTACGCGGATTATTGCAATAAGATGTTTTCTATTACTTAGGCTGTTGTAAAGAAAGATACGTTTTTATTGTAGTAAAAACAACAGCTAAGATTGTACAGTGCCTGTATTGTAGTAGAAAATGAACATCCAAGAATGCTTGCAACGTGAGAATCTTTTCTTCAGTGAAGATTGTACAGCGTGTATTGCAGTAAAAAATGAACACCCAAGAACGCTTGCAACGTGAGAATCATTTCTTCAGTCAAGATTGTACAGCGTGTGTATTGTAGTAAGAAATGAACAGCCAAGGGTGCTTGTAACGTAAGAAGCTTTTCTTCATTTATGATTGTACAGCATGTGTATTGTAGTAAAAAATGAACAGCCAAGTGTGCTTGCAACGTAAGAATCTTTTCTTCAGTTAAGATTGTACAGCGTGTGTATTGTAGTAAAAAACGAACAGCCAAGAGTGCTTGCAACGTAAGAAGCTTTTCTTCAGTTAAGACTGTACAGCGTGTGCATCGTAGTAAAAACCGAACAGCAAGAGTGCTTGTAACGTTAAAGCTTTTCTTCAGTTAAATTGTACAGTTGTGTATTGCAGTAAAAAATGAACAGCCAAAGAGTGCTTGCAACGTAAGAAGCTTTTCTTCAGTTAAGATTGTACAGCGTGTGTATCGTAGTAAAAAATGAACAGCCAAGAGTGCTTGCAACGTGAGAATCTCTTCTTCAGCTATGATTGTACAGAGTGTGGTAGTGTCAGTGAAGCCCGTGCTTTCAACGTGTGAAATGAAGTGCTTAAGTGTGGAACAAAATGACCGGGACCGTAATTGGGGTGAAGAGTGGCAAATGGTTATTAATTTGTTTAACTTGAATACAAATAAACTGGAAAATAACTGTGTGGCGTGTATTGCGGAGGATACGGCAAAGGTATCAGACAAGAGCACAAGAGCCTGGTAAGCGGGGAAGGATTCGAGCGATGGTATAACAGGCAGGTAAATTATACTCATTTTATCGCAAAATTATAAATAAATAAATAAATAAATAAATAAATAAATAAATAAATAAATAAATAAATAAATGTATATGACTTTCAATTTAAAAATGAGAGGGCAACATTAATTACTCTTTCAGTAACAGAGAACAGAACCTACTCTGACCAAAACAATTGCAACTACAGTCAAGCAGTGGAAAGCAAAATATATATTGGTTCAATTTTATGTTTAAGTAAAACGCTCCTTAAAATAATATTCAACACGGAAATAAACACTAAAGTAATGCATTACGGGTGAGAATCTTCATATTATGCTAAAATCTGGTTAGCGATAGTAAAAGCAGAATATTAAAAATATTATGGAGAAGATAAACTAGGATTATTACCAGTAAATATCGTTGGTGATGTCGAGAGCAGAAAATTAAGTGTTTTAGATATAGAAATGAGAGCAGATGAGAATACGTGAAGTAGAGTTTTGCAAAAAGGAATATGAACGCAAAACAAGGCGCCGCAAGTGATAAGAAGCACAGTGAAAGAAGTGATGAGTGAGATAACCAAGTTCAAGTAGTGAAATTTTCTAAACAATTGGACAGGGAAGCATTCTAAAAAGTTACAAATAACGATGTAAATAACATTATAAAGTTGAAAACAAAGGTGAAACTGTGTAAGGGGTTGAAGTGCGGTAAGTTTAGGGAGATAGCAAATTACATTATACAGAATAGAGAATAATAGTTAATAGTAGAGATGAAATTGGGTTAACTAGAGGATAAGAGGTAGATAAAGTAGAAGAGTAATGAATATATGAACATAAATTAATTGTAAATATAATAACTGTGGTGATGACACTGTATACAGGAATGTATAGACCGTCACTTACTTACAAATGGCTTTTAGGAACCCGAAGGTTTATTGCCGCCCTCACATAAGCCCGCCATCGGTCCCTATCCTCTGCATCATTAATCCAGTCTCTATCATCATATCCCATCTCCCGCAAATCCATTTTAATATTATTTTCCCACCTGCGTCTCGGCCTCCCCAAAGATCTTTTCCCCTTCGGTCTCCCAACTGACAATCTACATGCATTTCTGGATTCGCCTATACTTGCTACATGACCTGCTCATCTCAAACGTCTGGATTTAATGTTCCTAATTATGTTAAGTGAAGAATACTATTCGTGCAGTTCTACGTTGTGTAACTTTCTCCATTCTCCTGTAACTTTATCCATCTTAGCCCCAAATATTTTCTTAAGAACCATATTCTCAAAGACCCTTAATCTCTGTTCCTCTAAGTGAGAGACCAAATCTCTCAACCATACAGAACAACCGGTAATATAACTGTTTCATAAATTCTAACTTTCAGATTTTTTGACAGCAGACTAGATGACAAAAGCTTGTCAACCGAATAATAACAGGCTTTTCCCACATTTATTCTGCGTTCAATTTCTTTTGCCGAGTGTCATTTATATTGTTACTGTTGCTCCAAGATATTTGAATTTTTCTACCTCTTCGAAGGATATATCTCCAATTTTTATATTTCCATTTCGTACAACATTCTGGTCACGAGACATAATCATATACTTTGTCTCTTCGGGATTTACTTACAAACCTATTACTTTACTTGCTTCAAGCAAAATTTCCCTGTTTTCCCTAATCGTTTGAGAATATTCTCCTAACATATACACGTCATCCGCATAGACAAGAAGCTGATGTAACCCGTTCAATTCCAAAGCCTGTCTGTTATCCTAAACTTTCCTAATATATTCAACAGCGAAGTTAAAAAGTAAAGGTGATAGTGCATCTCCTTGCTTTAGCCCGCAGTGAATTGGAAAAGCATCAGAATCTGGCCTATACGGACTCTGCGTGTAGACCATATCTACATGAAATATTGCACTCGCCCTAAAATACTGTCGTAACTCGAAAATTGTGATTTGTAAAGATGCGCTGTTTCCTAGGAAAATACTTCTGTAAAAATATTTTAATAGCTAGGTGCCAACCACCTTTGACAATTTGCTATTTTTTTATTAGCATTTCATACTTCCAACCAGTAAAACATTGTTGGAAAAGATTTACGAAAATAATATGCAATTTCCGACAAAACGCCATTATTTTACTGGGAGCACGACATGAAACAAGATGTTGACGATGAACATTCTTATTTATGTTATGCTTAAGTATTACAAATATTTTAATGTGAATTTTATGAGCAATAATTTTGCAAATTTTTCAGAGATGGGGAAATGCAGCCAACGTAGTGCAGTCACTTATATCTTACAACGTCTGCATAACATTCGTGTTTCTTTTCTGTTGGTTTGCAAGTGAACTCGGTGATCAGGTAAGCACATATACGAGTACATACATGTCTAAGTAGACCTTTTATCACCAAATTTACAATTCAGAAAATTTGTGTTCTCTTTTGTTAAGTTTCACTATGGGTAAGTACCCATTCTGTGAGTACATTACTTCTTCTATTAAGGAACAATGATAGACTCTGATATATTCAAACATAAATGTTCAAACAACAATTCAGTAACTCTCGGACATCTGGAAGAGTTGCGTCAAGTCTTTTCTAAGAACATAACCGTAAGGAGATCCAGAGTTACAACCTTGTAGCCTATCTATGGACAAAATCACGTGAAACAGATTTCTCGCCATGTGGCATGATTTCAAATATAGTTATAATGTACTACAGCTTCATTACCATAGTATACAGTAGAACCTTGATAATACAAACTACGCGAGATCGGGGCTACTTCGAACTATCAGTTCGTTCGGATTATCAAAGGTATAAAATTACATACATGAAATGTAATATATATATAGTATTTAAATATATATATGGATATTACAATCATCGCCTTTCTTTCTTATTCTGCTTAACACCCCTTTTAATCCTATTCACACACGACTGTGAGTAGAAGACGGAGCTTCATTAGACCTTCTTTTCGAGTCTGCGCTTTCTAGTATTCTACGTACATTCGGTAGTGCGTTCGGATTATCGAGCTTCTACTGTAACCTGGTGGTCTGAATGTTACCAGTAGACCCGGATATTTGGCAACATGTATTTTATTACTGAGTTGGAGTATGTCAAATTATATACATTTGCGTTTCGAGTTATACGAGAATTTTTTATTTTGTCAATTTTGCTTATTTAAGCTCTTTATGGCTATTTTAAGAATACGTGCCTATTTCCGTCTTATTTTCTACGTTATACATAAACTTAAAATTGTTTCTTTGTCTTCATTTATTTATTTACTTATTTATTTAGTTCCTTGTTTATTGTTTATTTATTTTTATTTATTTATTCACTTCCTTATTTGTTTATTTACTTATTTATTTATTAGTTATCTACTTATTAGTAATCTATTTATCCATTTATTTATTCTTTTATCTACTTATCCATTTATCTATTTATGTATTTACTTCCCCATTACCTCATTTACTTCTCCACTTCCTTATTAACTTTCCATTTCCTTTCATACTTCATAATTTATTTATTAACTTTCTTTTTTCCTGCCTGCCTGCTAGAGTATTTTAAAGTTATTTTTATAACCAACATTTTAATTACGAACTGTTCATCCTTCACATGTGCGAGTATAATGTTCACTCTCCCACAAATGTAACCCTTTAAAGAACTTTATTGTATAAATGGAATTACCAATCGTGCTTAAATTTCCTCACATCCACACAAATGCCATGAGTGCAGGCGTGTATTGCCTCTAAATACTGGCTTAGAGGAAATAAAATAAATATGTCAAATGGAGGGGAAAACTATACTTGTGATGGACAGAAGTCAGTCTACACTAGCTTCGTTCAAACACGTTCCAGTCATACCGATTGATGTAGAACGAACCTTTACTGTCGCAAAACTGTTCTATTGAATAGACGACAGAGTTTAACATCATGAAACCTAAATAGGCCTATGTAAATTAAGGTAATGCGTAACAATAGCAAGGCATATTGTTTGAATATCATATAAATTACCTGATAAACATACTACGTCTCTTTTTTTTAACGTGCATTCTCTTTTTCAACTTATTTGCTCTTTTATTTTGTCTGCCTGTTATAATTTTTTTTTAATCTTCAGCGTCTCTTTCATGTTTTTAATTGCCCTTTTTGTGTACTTGCTTTAAATATTATAAACATCAAGGCTCTAGTTATCACTATTTCAAAGAAAGAACATATAAACTATAGCAGTTCCCTAAAATATGCATAATGTAAGTGTACAGTAGTGGCAAAAAAAACCGGACCGACCGTTGTAGCAGATTTCAGAGCCTTGTTCACTCCAGAGTGTCGGTGCATATTCCTTGGACTCGAAACCACCTTTGCAGTTGAACAACAGCCACGCAGCTGTTCGTCTTCATTGAATGGCTCAGGTGCTTGGGGAGCGCCATTTCCACGATAGCGGCGCGCCCCAAGCACCTGTGAAACCCTCCACGAGATTAGAGAGGCTGCGATTCAGGAATGGAATCGTCTGGATCTGCAATGCCTCCATAACCTGATCGAAAGCATGCGAAGACGCATCCAGGCACTTGTCAGAACCAGAGAAGGCATGAAGCGTTACTAAACAGTTTCTTTTATTGAATATTTAAATACTTATATAGTCACAATCATGCCATGGTATGAATGAAAAACTTCACAACCTCGAGCGGGATTCGAACCTGCGACTAGCTGCTCAAGGTTGTGAAGTTTTTCTTTCATACCATGGCATGATTGTGACTATATAAGTATTTAAATATTCATTAATATGTCACATCAACGGACGTATATACGTCATCCAAAATCGTAAGATGAAGTTTACAGTTTCTTTTAATATCCATATTGCCAATTGCATGTAATTGAACTGACAGTTTATTGTCCTTATAGTAGAGCATACTGTGTTTGTCTTTTGTATATTTATGCCTCAGTGAAAAAGTTAAATGTAGTTTTTTTAATATTTTATTATATATGGTTAAAGTAGTCACAGAGTTTCCATATTCAAACTCAATTAATACTGGAATATGAAAAGGCTCTTAAAGTCTGTTTGGTTCTAAACTTTTTTTTGATGTGTGCGTATATAGCCTATATATGTATAGTAGAGCATTGATTATCCGAAACAATTCGGAATGGAGGATGTTCGGATAACTGATTTTTCGGATAACCGATCATTTATGAAAACAAATTGTACCGGTGTCCTACGACCAGTATGAAATAAAGGAACACTGTTATTAAACACAAAACTGTACATGTATATTTTATATCACACGTCTTACAAATAAAACAGAGAACTGACTAGCTTAGCTTGAGAAGTTCAAAATGGCCATTAAAGTTCGGATAATCTATGCTCTACTGTATATATATACAGAATGTGTCAAAAATACGGGTCATAATTTCAGGTATGTATTTCCCACATGTAGACAATCAAAATAGTTCATTACAACATGTGTCCGGAAATGCTTTATTTCCGAGTTATGGCCTTCACAACATTGAAATTCACCGGAACGTTTTTCTTTCCGCAGATCGTTGCCGTCAAAGGAGACATTAAGAGGGCACTCTGACAGTTCATTCCGAGGCGAATGTTACATTCAGTGTTGTGTAGGCGTTAGACTGTGCGACATGTATTCAAATCAAGAGCTGGCAGAGATACACTTCATGTACGGTAAGGGGGACGGCAATGCTGTGCTGGCTCGTCGTTTGTACCAGGAGAGGTACCCACAGCGACAATGTCCAGATCGGAAGACATTTGTACGTGTCCATTACCGTCTGTGCGAGTATGAAAAATGTAACTCTCCTGGTTTGGGAAGGGGACGACCAAGATCTTCAACTTCAGAAGTACAGGAGGAGATTCTGGAGGATGTGAACATGACTCCTTCTATCAGCACACGAAGGGTAGCGTTGCAAGTCACTCTTCCTCATACGACTGTCTGGAGACTGTTGAAAGAGTATCAATTGTATCCTTATCATTTGCAACGTGTACAGGCCCAGTCACCGGCAGATTACCCTGCACGAGTTAGGTTCTGTCAGTGGTTCTTGCAGGAGTGTGGTGTAAATCCGAACTTTCCTGCATTAGTATTATTTACAGATAAAGCACAGTTCACACAAATTTCCACAATCAGCATGTATGGGCGTATGAAAACCGACGTGCAACTGTTCCATCTCATCACCAGGTGCGGTTCTCCCTCAACATGTGGGCCGGTATCATTGGTGATCGATTAGTTGGACCCCATGTACTTGTAAACAGACTTACGGGGCAGGCGTACACAAACTTCCTGGAAAACACCATACCTCATGAATTTCATGTTGAAGATATACCGATAAGCTGTCACAATTTGACTATAATTATATGTATATTTACCGCCTTTGCTTATCATACAAAATGAATGAGTTAATTAGTCATATTTTCCTCATTAACGTTTTCGGTACGTAACTTGTACCATCTTCAGGCTTGGTTTACAATTAAAATAATATACAAACATCTGAAGATGGTACAAGCTACGTACCGAAAACGTTAATGAGGAAAATATGACTAATTAACTCATTAATTTTGTATGATAAGCAAAGGCGGTAAATATACATATAATTATAGTCAAACCATACCTCATGTTTTAGAAGACACTCCACTGATCAATCGTCAACACATTCACTTCTTGCATGATGGCGCTCCTGCACACTTAAGTCGTACGGCTCGCCAGTACTTGGATCGAAGGTTTCCTGATCGATGGATAGGTAGAGGTGGCCCAATTGCTTGGCCTTCACGCTCACCTGATCTGAACCCTCTCGATTTCTACTTGTGGGGCCATTTAAAATCATTGGTTTATTCGTCTCCGGTGCCTGATTTGGAATCCCTTCGGAATCGAATTGTGGCATGTTCTGAGGACATACGCAATACTCCTGGAGTTTGGGATCGTGTTCGCAGGTCAATGAGACATCGATGTGAGGTCTGTATTCAAGCAGGAGGTGGACATTTTGAACATCTTCTGTAATGACAACGACCTGCGGAAAGAAAAACGTTCCGGTGAATTTCAATGTTGTGAAGGCCATAATTCGGAAATGAAGCATTTCCGGACGCATGTTGTAATGAACTATTTTGATTGTCTACATGTGGGAAATACATACCTGAAATTATGCCCCGTATTTTTTAAACACCCTGTATATATGTGTGTGTGTGTGTCTATAATGCTTATACACTCGTATTTAAGCATCAATTGATTAAGAACAAACAAAGCCACCGGCGTGACTCAGGCGGTAGTGCGTTTGCCTGCTGAACCGGAGTCGCACTCGGGCACGGGTTCGATTCAGCTTCAGGCGATTAAGTGGTTGTTTTTGTTTTCGACGTTTTCCTAACCGTAAGGCGAATGTCAGGTAATCTACAGGGAATCCTCAGCCTCATCTCGCATTATCAATTCCATAGACGCTAAATAACCCAGTAGTTGATACATTGTCATTACATAAACAAAATGACAATGCAGAAATAAAAAAAGAAGTTCCTGATAAAAGCACAAACTCTAATCGTAGATATTTCGAAACCTGACAGAAACAATGCGAATAGTATTTTTATATTTAACATTACGTTTAGAAAGATAATGGTAACAAATGAGGCATTAAGCTAGGCAGCTAGAAAGAAATCTACCCGAATCTGTTACAAGTCAAATACGTCTACTCATTTAAATATTATCTCAATAGTGGAAGTCGCAATGAAAATTGATGCAGGGTAACAAGAGTTGTGATTAATTTTCAGGCTGACAGATTTCGAGATGCCGCCTGGAGCTGCGATTGGGTTGGTACTCCTGTCCAATTCCAGCGATCTCTTTCATTCTTGATAACTTGCGCCATTAAAGAAGTTACTCTGACGGCTGGAAAGTGTGTGCCCATTTCCAAGCAAACAATGTTGACAGTAAGAATATTTATTTTAACTTCACAACATAATATTTCTAATTTATTTTATTATCAAGACACAACATCTGACTAATTAAATCGATTTTATATTCGGTCACAGGATAAAATTCTCAGTGAAAATTAAGTTTATAAAAACAGTATGGCGAGTACTTTTTACAGTACTATTAACAAATCAATTATAACTATTGACACGTAAGGATTTTAAAGTTCATTATGAATTTATAAAAATATTGAACTACAATTTTATTTTGGGTGTTACCTAATAATGAATATGGCAACGCGAATTATATCCCAGATGATGGATTGAATTACGTTTAATTGTATAAGGTCGGAGGACATGAATCTTTATCAGTTTTATGAAATTCATTTTACCAAATTTTCTATTTTGCCTTAAATTTACTTTCATTTCATACTATAAATATTTCATCAGTCTCAAGACTCAGGCTGACGTACGATTTGAGACAGTACCAAATAAGTCTGTGCGACACACAAGAGTACGGTATACTAGATCGGTGCCAGTAAAATCAATAACACAATTAAACAAGGCCTACTACTGCTACTGCTGCTGCTACTAGAGCTAATAATAATAATAATAATAATAATAATAATAATAATAATAATAATAATAATAACAAATCAATTTTCTCTATCTAATAGATAGTTATTAACATAACTTAGGGTCCTTGGCCTAATTCCTTCTGAATTTCAATTCTTTACGTTTTCTCACTTTTAGACTTAACTCTTCATCACCTTTTCTCACTTCTTTCGGAAACTGGTTTGATATGTTTTTGTTTTTTCCAATTAACACTTTGGAATTATTATTAATTAAAGTAGTTATTTTAAATTCCTAAGATAAAGATGGAACTTCTTCTACGCTGTCATCTTTCATTTTCAAGATAATAACATAGGCCTCGTCACTTTTTACAATAGTCATAAATAAAGCCAAACGTCTTTCCTGAACCTGACATTGAAACTAACCATAAGTGTGAATAATTTCTCTTTCACACCATTCCCTGAAAAAACTATTCTTCTCTCTCCATCTGTTCCTCTCTCTGTTCATCTGGATTTTTCTGGGAGCTAGAAGACTGTCAGTATGATATGAAGGTTTATTAGGAAATATGGTTGCTTAGGCATCATTGGTAAGACTCGAAATTTCCCGAGGAGCACGAAAAGCATCACCATTTACAATACGAAGAATATTTTCTCCAATATCTAATCTAGGTTCAAAATGTTTTCTGCATATACCATTGTAGTTTACAAGGAACTGGAAATTGTCACGATGTATGTACCTTAATCATTTGTCTCGTAAAGTTTTATTTTTCGCGAAATTAAACTTTGAAATATCAGACACAGATCCATAATTAGAATTACAACCTGATAAACAAAGCGAGCGGCCCATTTCGCGAAGTAATTGACACAAAAAAAACATCATAACAAAACCAAGTGGTATTATTCGACCAAGGCGAGTGGGCATAATGTGAACTATCGCGATGCGGTATTAAGAACGCAGGAGCAGTAGCACCACGGCTACGGGCTGCAGGACTCCACTGGCCTTGGTCGAGTAATACCAATGCTTGGAACGCCACTGCCATTTTGGTCACTAACGATACATGCATTAAGGTCTGAGCATTGAACGAGGTCTTGTCGAACTTTACATCAGCTTTATCGTAGATACTGTGTTTGTTTACCAATGGTGCTTCTGGTAGTTAACAAGGCAATATTTCCGTAATGAGGAAACTTGTTGACATTCAAACAAAAAAAAAAAAAAAAAAACATTAGGCATTGATGGCAAACTAGAAATATGCTTAACTTCATATGTGGAACTTCTACGTCCGACCTACTCTAAAAGAAAAAAAAAATGTTTTTGGAACGGAATTAACACCGACATTATACAATAAATAATAATGTGAACAAGTCCATTGTTATACAGACCGGGAGTCCGCATAATATGTTATGTATTATATTATATAAAATAATCTATTGTATATTATATACATATATAATCTGTTTGTAAAACTTTATTCTAATCCATGAGAAGGTTGCATTATATTAAAAAAAATGTTATTCAGTTGTGCTCTGACAAGTACATATTCGAAACAGACTATAGAATAATACATGAGTAACACATGGATAAATAACAATAACAATATCATGAGCTCAAATACTGTAGGCCAGTGGTTTCCAATTAGAGTAGCACTGCGAACTACAAGATTTTTTTTTAAATTATGTCATGAAACCCCACCCCCTCCTTATTAATGATTTTTAGATCTGTATGGAAGTTATATATGCAAAACAATTTAGTTGGAGAAAATGTGTGGTAGAGCTTAATTAGTAGATGCGTGGTAGATCCTAATTAGTAAATCACATAATGGCATTGAAAAGCACAGACTATCAGACAAAAATGATATATTTTATTCTATTTTACTAGCTTCTGGTATACATGAATAAAAAAAACAGGTCGAGGAGTTACGTAACGTAAATGTGGCGTGGGAAATTATGTCCCTTTTGCTTTCCTTCTAACCATTCTAAGTCCGGTTGAGTATTTCCTACTTTTTGTCTGAAATATGGATCTACCTTCAGCCGTTCTGTGCATACCGTGTTGAAGATTTTCAGTAAAGATCCCCGTTTTTAAAAGAGGGACACAGAAATAATTTGTCAGCCAGTTTTCCCACATTAAATATCGATTCTGGTTAACATCTGCAGTTGAAAGTGTAATTAAATTACTAACGCAAGTAAGACTATTTACATCATTACCAAGTACACCAATAAATTTAAGCATTTTCTATAGTACGAGTAAAATGTATACTTCCCGTACAGAGAAGTTCTTACGTTTGTGTCAGCAACTGTTTTAAGGTTTTCCCTCAAGAGAACGGATCCAAATACATTCGAAATACATAATATTCATTTATCTCTCCTCTAAGATATTACACATATTTTGGTATAGATTGCAGAAATGTGACCTACACACACTTAATTATAAAATGATAAACAATATTTTTTGTGGAAAAATGTAAGATGTTATTATTATTATTATTATTATTATTATTATTATTATTATTATTATTATTATATTACTTTAATAATACATTAACACAATTAAATCACAATTTCGTAGCCTTTGGATTGTAACCTTTTGATACATTAGTATATATATATTTTTTTCCACAGATGATACAAGAGTCATTTTCACTCTTCATGTTTCTTCTTCAAGTAAGAGAACAAGACAACGAAGCCTAGACTGAGAACTAAATGGCGATTAAATGTCATATTTAAGAAATATACGAAATGTCACAATATATGCAACATATCGTTGGTGTTCGTGCAAAATGTCGTTTGTTAAAGTTATCAGATTTTCAGGAAAGAGAAAAAACTTAATATTTTTGTCGATTTCAGATGAATTACTTTGAAACTTAAATTATTATCATAAAAACAAATCTTGTGATGTTTTACAATTATACGTGAGCACCAAAATAATGCATATCTAGAGGGGAAAAATTGTTTGAAATTTTTGACATACGACATTTTGCACGAACACCAACGATATGCATAAAAGAATACTAGATACAATAACATCATTCACACGAATCTTCACATATTTATTTATTACTTATCAATACAATATCCTTGTATTCTACCGTTGAAGCTATTAATGAAACTACAAATGAGGAAATATACACAATGCCCACATTTTACTTTTTCACGATCACGTACGAGAACAGAGTAGGCAGCAAGTACCTGCTCACGTTGCCATTCAAGGACACGCACAGTCACTGATAAGACTGTTGTCTGTTATTGTGTGCAGTACTGAGTGATTTTCAAAGCAGTACTTTCGTTACTGTGTGCAGTGTTGAGTTTCAATTCTCTTTGTCTGTTCGAGTTACTGTTAGATATTTAGGCATTCTTTCTCGAATTAGTAGTTTTGTAGCATTATGATTTGATGTATGACTGATCCCTGGTTGCTGTGCTAACTTCCTGAGAGATTTTCGCGACGATTAGTATAATCGGAGCCACCGGGGTAACTGAGTCGGCTGGGGCCCTTGCTTGCCGATCAGGAGTTGCGCTAGGGTTCGGGTTCGATTCCCACATGGATTGATTACCTGGTTAGGTTTTTTCCCTAGTTTTCTCAAATTTCAAGGCAAACGTCAGGCAATCTATGGCGAATCCTAGGCCTCATCTCCCTATCACCAATTCCATCGACGCTAAATAACCCTGTACTTGATACAGCGTCGTTAAACAACCAAGTAAAGAAAAAAAAAGTATTCTAATCGAGAACCAATGTCATATAACTTTCCTCTGTTAAACATGACGCCTACATCTTCTTTTCTGAACCTGTGATTTTGAATATATTCAATATTTTATGAACTATAATAGGATCAGTTGCAAGGAAGCAATTCTTGAAATTCTTTGCGACAATATTAACGCAATCTAATAATTATTGTTCATTTAAATAACTTCACAATTCTTCAGTATAGGTATGTTTGGAGTAGACCTATAGCTCGGTGTTATACAGCGCTGCAACGTCTTTGTTAACATGTAACGAGAAAACCATGTGCGCAAAATGTGCTGACTCTTGAGAATACAGTAAAGGGGCTGGTGTTGCTGGTTGCTTCTTGGCTTAAACGCAGGACTACTCTTAACTGAGCGCTCAGCAGATCGCGTATGGACAGCTGTGCATTGCACTGCCGCTTCCACTTTTCTTTCGCTAGTGTAGAAAGATAAAATGTACGCACTGTATATAAAATTTGGTCTTAGTTGTTTTTTCATATTCTGTTGATAATACACACATCTGTATATGGCTGAATAACTGTAAAGTTGTTTAAATAAACAATTACTTCACTGTGTTAATATTAAACTACTGTGGAAATTGACCAGTTTCGTTATTGTGTGCATCATCATCATCATCATCATTATCATCATCATCTCAATTAGAGTGAGATCCCTCCCCACCTTTTGCTTTCTGTTATTGTCTTGATGGAATGCATTCATTATCTGTGAAGTTGTATCGAAATGGATGTGTTCTGAAATTCAGCACAGTATTTAGCACGTGTTGTGGATGTTTTTTTTTTTTTCGTGTCTCTAAGATTCGTATACTTACACAGTGTCAAGTATCTGGCTTTTTGGTTCAATAAGGTATGTTGAATTTTCATGTCAGTTTCTATATTGCCCTAGTTGTGGTTGGAGCTTGTGATGTGTTCTGAGTAGGTTGAATTATTGTATGATTAAGTTATGGCTGCGTATGAATTGATGTAAAATACTAAAGTTATATATTATTAATTGAACTAATATACAAATAATTTAATGTAATGCACAGGAGTAAATCCACAATGAGATAAATGCATGACTAGTTCCCATAATTTGCTTTCAATATATTTAAGTTTGAGAATAATTACTGTTTGAGGAATGAAGATTTGTATCTTCTTTATTTTTACCTTCACGTACTGGAACCTGCATAAAATGTTCAGTTCCTAGGACATTACACATAATTACGTCATAATGAAGAAGAATATCAAAATTACGCCAGGTATTGAAGAGGACGTATACATCTCAGCAACATTTGTCAGACAAAAAATGGAAACAATACTCAAAAATATTTAGTGCGGTAATCTTCCCCTTGGTAGCAGGAGGATTAAAAATACCTTACGACAGTGGTCGGCATTTCTTGACTCACGAGTGAACCCTTAATACGCAAGCAGGGCGAAGGGGCAAGGTATATAAATCTCTCTTCCCTTACCCATCACTTGTTCATTCCACGTTTGCAGTTCGGGTATGCTCCACTTCTACTTTCGTCTTTGCTGTGATTGCGTGCAGCATTTTATATGACGTAATCATTGTCGACCACTGCTTTACACTGAAGTTAAAACTGCCCTTATCATTTTATACCTACTCTCGAGCCTTCTTCTACAAACAGTTGTACAAATAGTGCAACTATTTAGTGTTTCTGGATTCGATTTGACAATTTGCATTGAAGAACGTTGCTGTTTCCTTCCCAAATTTTCTCCCTTTCTTGTACACTTCTTGCATTGGTCCTTTCGTTTGCTATAAGCTTAACACTTGCTCGTCAATATCAAATAATGTGTGCATATCGAAACGATTTTTGCTCATTTAGTTTCCATTACTGAACTCGAAATATTAAGTACCGTAAAGACAACCGGAATAGCTGTTGAATAATAATGATAATAATAATAATAATAATAATAATAATAACCGGTATTAAATCTCACTGACGCTATGTATCAGAGGAAGAAGAAAATTATTGTAGGCTTATACGTCTGAAGTCTGATTAGTGTAATTTGTACCTAGTCAGTGACATATGCAATGAAGTGGGAAAGGAACTATCAACCCTATCCCATTATCTTCTGGCTTAGTTGCCTCATAGTTTATGTCTTGTTGCTATCACTTGTGAGGTTCAGATCTGTGTTCGGACAGTTGACTAAACTACAACAACCAAGAATAAATGCATAAAATGTGAATTAGACTGTCGTGACATCTAGCAGATATTTGTGAAACTTGATCAACCAATGAATAAATGACAGATCAATAAATTATAGGTATGTAGGCTGCGTTGTTTAAGAAACACTATAAAGATTTGTCAAACTTTAACAAAACAATACTAACCGAATGGATATTTCAGTGTTCTAAAGAAATTACGTCAGTGCACAGATCTGGACATCGCCTATACTTAAAAAATGCCAAGTTTGGCAAAGTTTAGTTGCCTCGGTAACGACTTATAGACACAAATTAATGTGTCACAACAAACATATGATGCCATAAATTAGAATAATGGAATAATTATAAATTACAACAGAAATTTCGTTCTGTAAAATAAATTGAAATAATCATATAAATTGGCGATTCATTTAGTTTCCAAAGCATGTACTTTATTCTATATATTAAAGATATATTACCTCGGTAAGGACTTTTAGACTAACTAATATTTGTCACAACAAACATATCATGCCATAAATTAGAATAATTGAATATTTATAAATTACAACAGAAATTTCGTTCTGTAAAATAAATTGAAATAATCATATAAATTGGCGATTCATTTAGTTTCCAAAGCATGTACTTTATTCTATATATTAAAGATATATTACCTCGGTAAGGACTTTTAGACTAACTAATATTTGTCACAACAAACATATCATGCCATAAATTAGAATAATTGAATATTTATAAATTACAACAGAAATTTCGTTCTGTAAAATAAATTGAAACAATCATATAAATTGGCTATTCATTTAGTTTCCAAAGCATGTACTTTATCCTATACATTAAATAAATAGTGACATTTTACATTTTTGCTTCGGGTAATGCAATAATGGCGTCAACTCCTGCAGTCCATTCCTTATATTTCAGTGTTTTTTCCTCAACTTATTACATCAATAATTCTTTATAAGTTCTACATCCGTGATTAAACTTTAAGTTACTTTGTATTACAGTATTCCTTTATATATTTAATTACTTGTAAATTCGTACAAACTTTTTAATGTTTAACGTAAACGATACAAATACAAGCTGCTAATCAATATTCTGTTCCAAGCTGGACGGTAAAGCAGTTTCTCACACGCATTTCACTATAAAGCCCTCAGAATAACCTCTAAAAATGCTTCTAATACTAAGGCTATGGATCGGTGAAAAAAAAAAAATTAAAAAAAATTGAAAATGGTAATGTAATTAACGTAATATTTCAGTTTTCTAACTCTGTGCTTACTTTGGTCCTATGGCAGTATAAAGCCCACAGGAGGATTTTTTTTTTAAGGAACCGACGTGTGTGTGAATCTGCAGCCCTTTAAATTTCACTCATCTGTCATTCTGATAGACTGTTCTTCATTCTGACTAATTTCACTTTTCATTCATTAGCAAATCGATAATAACTTGTAGGAACAAAACTAGGAAAAAATTGCATTATTCCAGAAAAAATACAAGAGTGTGCTATGACATAAATGGCATACTGAATAACTTCAGATGGCATCGGATAAGTTACGATATCTAATATACAATACCGAGATCGTTGGGACATCAACATTTCTATGAAAGGAGAGGTAAGACATACAAAACACTTTCGAAGCTGCAGCGCTAACCTTAATATTTCTGCTCCGTAACAAAAAAGTGATGTGAACTTGCTACTTTACTGTTCAAAAATTGTCCGTTTGGGAAGTGTAAATATAAGTAATATTTTCTTCCCTAATATTCTTATTTCCTTTATTTTAGAGAAGTTCTTTAACTAGTATTTACCAAGACTTTCTCTGTTTATGTCAATATATATTGTACGTTTTTACCTCAAACTATACTAATATATTCTTAATTAAACTTCAAGTTACTTTATACTAGAAAGTTTGACAACACATTTAATTACTTATAAATTCATAAAAAGTTCTAAATTTTGTACGCAAAGGAAACAAATATAAGTTCTAAACTGTTACAATACTTTAATTTTGGTTGGGCATGAAACTAGTTTCTCACTGATAGCGAATTTAATTGTAACGCGTGAAGAATAATCCCCACAAATGATCTAGTCATTCACAAGAGACCGCGCAATAATTTTATTAGAAGAATATTTTCATGTCCATTAAGCATATATATATATATATATATATATATATATATATATATATATATATCTGTGTGTGTGCTACTATATTTGTTTTTCTGTGTATGGCAGTATTTTAAACTTGAAACAACACAACAAATAGCTGAAGTTCAATATAATTTGCCAACACTATCAACTAAGAGTTTAGCAAATACTTTTATAGTCTCTAACTTCATTTTCAAAGACAATATACTACACTACCACATTCGAAATGTATTGACAATATAGTTACTGTTTCACACTAAATTTATTTAGGTTACTTTTGACATTGGATAATTCAAATATAGTCCTCTGTCGTGTCAACAATACGTTCCCAAATCCTTGAAAGACAGCGGACTCCATCTGCAGCATCATTTCTCAACATTTCTGTCACTGATTTAACTGAAGTTCTTTGGATTCCAACTTTTGATTGAAAGCGAATACCTCGCTTCCACCTATCTTAAAGTATTTCGGTATGGTGGGACATCTCTCCAACAAGCTTATTGTAATGCACTTAGTTGCACTTTTTCCTCTTGCTACTTGGATTTCAGGAAGTACCTACTAAACAATTTTTATGGTTGTATTACCCACTACAAATCAGAAATAGTGACAGTAATTACAAAGTATGATGACTTCGAGACTTTCAATATTGCAGGTTTATGAAAGAATCGCTCCTCTGTTACTTACTACAAGATTTCAATCATCACCGCTAGGAGCAATGATTTACAGCATTTTTGTCTTGTATTCCAAGAGTATTTATTTACATTCAATGACACATTACTTCAGCAGCTAAAATTTATTTTATTTTATTGGGTTATTTTACGACGCTGTATCAACATCTAGGTTATTTAGCGTCTGAATGAAATGAAGGTGATAATGCCGGTGAAATGAGTCCGGGGTCCAGCACCGAAAGTTACCCAGCATTTGCTCGTATTGGGTTGAGGGAAAACCCCGGGAAAAACCTCAACCAGGTAACTTGCCCCGACCGGGATTCGAACCCGGGCCACCTGGTTTCGCGGCCAGACGTGCTGACCGTTACTCCACAGGTGTGGACAGCAGCTAAAATATGGAACATATTAAGAAATCTTAATAGTACTAGAAACTCTTACTTATAGTCACAGTCTAGTTGAAATACAGGCCTATGTATTTCAGGTTACTCAAGGCAATACCAAATTATTATTCAACTTAAAGAATTATCCCATCTCTTTCGTGCCTGTACGTTTTCCAAGAATTTTCATTCATCTGTTTCCTTCTACCCAAAAGTTACAGGTCTTCTGGCCACATTTGATCTAACAGAAGAGGACTTTATGGTGAAAATAAAACGTCGAGCCTTTATTTTTACAATAATATCACATACCCGACATGTTCCTTATCAAGATACAGATTGATTATTTAGTCCTGATAGCACGGCGACGCGAAAGAGGGGAATTAATAGGAGTAGTGGGGAGAGCTTCGGAGTAGAAATAAGGGCGAGCGGTCTGTAAAGGCATGCAATACAGCTTAATTATTGTACTAGTAACATACTGCTCTACCGCACGCATGACATCCGATCGCTCTGAAGGCAAGCGAGTGACTAACCCAAACACCCCTTGGCGTAACTAAATGGACTCGCCTGACCCAGGCGCACATCCCCGGCGACTGTCAGGACTAAATAATCGTATTATAGAAGTCGTGTGTTACAAGGAACTCAAACTGCCGTCCCTCAGAATCGAAATACGGCCTTAATTATTAGAATACTACCTCGCGACAGTTTTAATTTTAACGATGTACCATATTTGATATACGCTAAATATAATGCTTATTGACATTTCAGTTATTTTGTACACGTGATCCAAACTAAATTTCACTCTTTGGAAATTATTTTTATTTTGGCCCGCCGTTATGGTCCTGTAAATAGCGCCCATACTTTCTGACGTAGCAGTCCGTGGCAACATTCCCGAGAGCGTGGGCAAATTTTTTCTCCATTCCATGGGTCTGGGTGTTTATTATCTCTTGTTTCATTTTTGCCCTGTGATGATTTCAAAGTAACCCTTCATAGTGCTGACAACATTATTAGTGTGCATATGGCAAAAAGATATATGGACCTCGGTATTACTGTATAATAATAAGGTACAAACATGACAGAGAGAGAGAGAGAGAGAGAGAGAGAGAGAGGAAGAAAGAAAGAAAACTATATTACCTCTAAGTTTCAAGACACGTTGTAACTGTAAATAACACATTCTTTTTTTTGTTATTCTACAACGGTTTAAAAACTGCTGTCGTTATCTAGCGTCTCAATGATATGACACTGATTATGTCAGCGAAATGAGTCCGGGATTCAACGTAGAAAGTGACCCAGCATTTGCTCTTAACAGGTTTAGGAAATATCCCGAAAAAAAACCTCAACCAAGTAACTTGTCCCAACCAGGGTTTAAACCTGGGCCTGCTAGTTTCAAAGACAGGCAAGCTAATCGTTACTCCACAGCGGTGGACGAATAATAATTTTAATCTCTTATGCTAGAGTTAACTGCAATTCTCATAAATAATTCAAGGCTAATAATATCAATAATTTATGACGAACCGCTCCATTTCAGGAAGGAGGGGATGTAAGAAAGTGCAACTCTTCCTTCAAGACAAAGCAGAAGAGCCAGTAGAGTGGGGTGCGCAGACTGGTAAACATCGAGATATTATAACGCAGGATGGTATCGTTCAGGAACAAGACTTTTCGAATTTACAACATTCTGCTTACTGTAGCTGGTGTTCCTCTATACAACCGACCGAAGTCATTTTTATACAATGTCTACGACTTAATTGTGTTCATTTGTACTCACTGCACAACGTTATCAATATTGATGTATCTATACATTAATATTGATGATCTAGATAAAGCGGCTGATAGTATCTTTCTCTTACCTTTCACTCTTTTATCGTCCTGGATTCGAATATGTTTAAGGTATCTCCAAAATATTAAAGTGAAAAAATAGATTCAATTTAATGCATTTATACTGTTTTATGTAGATACTTTTGTCTGTAAAATTATAATTTTGTTTATATTATTATTATTATCATTATTATTATTATTATTACTATTATTATTATTATTGAAAGATCGATTCCAATTTTATGAATTATTGTAACAGCGGAAGATTTATTTCTCATTTTTGTAAAATTGCAAATTGTTGTCGAAATTGGCAGTTTTAATTTTAAATTTCGTAATTATAAAGATTCTGCATTAGAAAAAAAATTACACATTTAGCAACCGCATACAAAAACACTAGTAATGATGTAACAAAAATATGTATTAAATAATTCACACATATATATGACAGAAATTTGACGAATAGTTTTTACTCCTCTTTCTCTGCATTATTTTCTTTTCCATTTACTTCTTTTCTCTAACCAATATAAAAATATTTTGAAGTGTTCGCAGGGACGACATACAACAACTTCTGATACTTGCCGATTGCTTTACTTGGGACGGTCTGCCTGCAAAGGATCCCGATACCGGAAACATCAGTATGACAGTGTTCGTAAGACGAATCAAGAAAGTATCATTAGGAGTATTCATTACAGCGTACATCTATCTCTTCCTTCAAACAGCAACACGTATTATTATTAGTGAAGATCGACCTTTGACCTTCGATATGTGGTATCCATATGACGTGAGCCAGAGTCCTGCTTACGAATTCACGTTAATTTTACAGGTCAGTGTTCCTTTTTATATTAACTAACAAGTTCTTAGTTGTAAACATATTTCGTTCAGAGTGGATTAAATAATTGGAAAAAATAAATCACTCCTTGATATAAAATTCATTATTTTCGATGTCCGTCATATCAGGCGGAATCATTTTTTTTCGAATTGGGCGCATAACATGTGATTAAAGTTCAGAGTTGACATAAAATTGAACCACCGAACAATTAAACCACAATCGTAAAGTAAAATATTAGCGCCAATAATTATTGGACGCGACTGAAGTAATTGCATTCCAATGGGTTTTTCTTTTTTTCTTTTGTGAAAAAATTTGTCAGTGCGTTGTAGCATTTTGCTGATAGAAAATTATTCTTGTTCGAATAAAGACAATAGTATAACGATTACGTAGGCGTTGTATAAAACGCTACTCCTCACACTTCAATTCGGAAACAAGCGCCTGACAACTGAACATATGTACCAAAATTCAACAAGGCACACAACAACGTCTCGTGACAAAAGCTTTTTGTTAAAACAAACATTCTGAATTTGATTCTGGATTGTTTAAATTGGTGAACTAAGTAATTTTAGTAACTAACAGCAATATATCTGATTTCATCTGTCTCGTCAGAATCAGTCAATCCTAAACTGAAGTTCCCGAAAAGTGCTGCAAAAACTTTGTTTTATGAGGAAACCTAGTCATCTTTGCAAATCGCAGGTATTGGGTAACAGTTATCTTTCCATTGGGATTTGCATAAGCCAATCTTCGACGTCAGTCTGCCACTCCGAAAGACTTTTGCTGTCAAGCGATTAAAGTTCTCGCAAATTATTTTGTTTCAATTTCTGAACTTAGTAGCATTGAGACATTTATATTATAGATATGAATGAATGAATTAAAAAATAATAACATTTATTAATAATATTATTATTATTACTATTATTATTATTATTTCACAGACTACCGGATTTTTTATTGGCTGTGATATGGTGTTGTATATATTTCCACCATTCTACGCTACTCTGGTGGTAATCGCATGCATTCAATTCGAAAAACTAAGAGCTTTGCTATCAGAAATCAAACAACGAAGTGAAGACGGTGATGAACAATTCGATACTTCAGAAGAGGTTTTTGCCAGTATGCAGAGGCACTTGAACAAGTGTATTCGTCTACATCAAAAAATCCTAAGGTACATTCATTAACATAATTATAGCTTTCAGTTTGTTTTAGCGACGTAATATAGGTTACTAGCTACATAGGATCCATGACATTTCCGGTATCGAGAAGGTATTTGGTGAGATGAGACCGAGGATTCGTCGTGGGATCATATGACACTCGATTTACATTTGGGAAATCCTAAGAAAATTTTGAACCAGATATTTAGCCCAAGCAGAAATCGAACTCATGCCCGAGGGCAGCTCTGGGTCGGCGCATAATCGCGACTATCGCCTGAGTTACGCTAGTAGCTAAAATGCTAGTGCTAAAAATTAAATTTATATGAAAAATTTACCGTTATATAATTCTAAAGAACTAAAATTTACATTTTCCAGAACATTGGATTGTGAGGAAAAAATTGGCGTTATCAAAAATGTGTTGAGATTTGATATCTCCGACGACACTTCGGTGGTGGTGGTGGTGGTGGTGGTGGTGGTGGTGGTGGTGGTGGTGGTGGTGGTGGTGGTGGTGGTGGTGGTGGTGGTGGTGGTGGTGGCGGCGGCGGCGGCGGTGGTGGTGGTGGTGGTTTATTTAATGATCTAACTGAAGTAATCAGTGTATAGTTTCTACGGAGATAGACGCCATCGTCATCTTCATCGTTACCTTCTTCATGGATTAAAACTTCTGATACCTTCTGTTCTACAAAATCGAAATCGGTCCCCTCTTGTCTTCTTTGTCGACCCACATTTCACTTCGCATCAGGTTTGTGGGTCATAACTTGCTGAATTATATTTGTTTTGTTCAGTCTTAATACAAGTTCACTGGAGTTAGTTTTCTTTTGTGACGTTGAATCTTATCATTTGAAACTTTTCGAGCTTCAGTATTTCTAACTTCCTACAGTACTTTCCATTATGTCCACCTTCGAATTTCGAAAATCCTATTTGGATACTTATGTTATTTTGTTTCTGCTCTATTTGGTTCCCTACTCATAAATATTATTTTGTCCATTACTTTGTATAATTTTAATTGTATTTAATAGATTAATAATTTTTAAGGTACTTTTGCAAGTTTAGTATATGAGGCATTCCATGTGAAACCGAAAACGTACGAAACAGGACAACTTAGTATTTGCTCCAATTTTTATTTTTTTATTTATTATTTATTTTTTTTTACAAATTCCCTATATTAATTTAAATAACTCTTCTGTATTTTTTGGGTGCACAAATTATTTAGCCATTTTTGAAAATCATTTTTTTTTTATTAATAAGAGTACAACATAATATGAAAATCGTTATTCTGAAGATTCTATAAATCGTAGACATACGTGTTTATGCCATTTTAAAATGCAAGAATTCCACTACTTTACATTATTTTTAAAGTTCAATCAACAAATAAAATGGGCCTCATGTAGGGGGTTTTACTATTAAAATGTGTTTTTATATAGTAGGAGCTTACTTCTAAAGAGGACAAAAATATCATATTCTTTGAACAGTTTTACACATAACTGCCTTGGTATAGGAATAGCATTCGAATAAGAATTAACTGTACAAATAATTTATTGATTGCGTGTTCGGGGGAGACGGAAACTTGAGCTAACAAGAGCCAGAGGGACTGATGAGAAGGCTGCTTATCAACGAAACGCGTTATCAGTGGTGCAGTGTTACTGTAAATAAAGAGATAACTTAACGTTTTAGATTTTAGAAGCACGTAATGTCCATCAACTCTTCAGTAATTGCCCCTAGGTGATCTAAGACTGTCGAAATATCGTGTTGTTTTGTATGCGTGTGTAAAATCATGACTAACTTTGTAGTATGAAATTACATTTACTGTGTTAATCCATTTAAATTGCTTAACCATAGAGTTCTGAATAACAAGTTTAAACCCGTGATCTCTGAAATGGTTGCAAAAGTAATAATGGAAGGCGAGAACTTTTCTAGTGATCCGAAAGTATGTAATAGTTGCGTTAAAATATCAAAACTTCCTAAGAAACAAAATGTTAGTGTGTTGTGTTTACCCATTAAATTTATAATTAGATGATATATTTATTTTATCACTGAAAATTCAGATCATATTCTCATCAATTATCACGACTGTTTTTTTTTTCAAAAATCATCTGCAATACCCCATGAAATTGTTGTTTAAAGAGATGTAATGCTTGACCAGGAACTGAAAATTTAATACATCATTTTATGACAACTTTTTAAGGAACAACCTATATAAGAAATTAGCTCCAGACATTGTGTGACAGTGGATAGTACAAATTTAGAAGTCCTGATCTCAACATTGACGATTTCCTAGACAAATTACCAACCAAATTTACAGCTTTACTGCCTCATACATTCATAGCTCAGCAAGAGAATTTGTTTTTGATGGAGTGCAAAGGGAAAACCTGAGATCGGGAGATTGCATAGTGATAAGTGACTTTTTACAAAAATACGATTTTTTATCCAGAATTTCCTTCGGGGCATGCATTGGAACAATAGACAGGCAACGATCCATGCATTTCTTGCTTATTATAAAAAGAACGACATAAAGCATAAGAATTTTGTCGCTATTTCTGAATGTTTAAAACACGGCACCAATGCTTTGCACCTTTTCAAAAGTAAACTGTTACAATTTTGAAACAGGAATTGAGGTGCTGAGATCAAAAACGGGACTTGTCATAAATTTTGGGGTATTCGAGTTAAGACTGTTATTATATGAACGACCTTTCATCTTTTAATGTGAAAAATGGAAGTTTCACTTGCGTAAAGGATATTACAATTCTAACGCCAAGTTGAAAAACGGGACTTGTCAAGTGACTGTCAACTTCTTCTAACAAAGTATTCATGCACTTCAAGATACAGTGTTAAACAAAATGACGCAGCATTCCAAGATTCTGGGAGTGAGTCATAAGACAGTGAAGATGATCCAATTACTGAGGTGTTAACGTGTTTATGGATGTAATTTTGTGATTTAATGTTTATAAAACAATAGTGATACAATACTAAAAAAAGAGTACCGTATTTAATTTGTTTACTATTCTTTATAATATTCTATTCTTTTAGATCAAGAATGTGACATGTTAGCAGTTTTCAAACTATTTATTATGTGTTATCTTTTCTAAAATGAAATAACTCGTTGTGGGATAAGAAGATCTGGTAAAGTGCAAAGTGACAATACCAAAAACAGGTGGTTAAAGCAAGTACAGTGTAATCTGTGAAGTTTTGTTTTTTCTCAAAATGTCCTTAGAATGACTAGTCCCGTTTTTCATCTCAGTGCCTCAATTGGGGGTACTATCTCGATACATAAAGCAGGCATACTATTTTTTCTGATGGTTCGAGTGTTCAGTATAAAAATAAAACCAATTTTTTGAACATATGATTCCACGAAAATGACTTTCAAATTCGGGCCGAGTGGCACTTTTTCGCTACATTTCACGTAAAAGGAGCTTGGGACGGCATAGGGGGTGACATTAAGAGACTTACAATGAAAACTAATCTTTAACCCGGAATAGACTCCATCACAACATTAAGGAAAGTGGTTAACTGGGACGGAATATTGTTTTCTACCTTTTCACCGATAGTCAACACAAGAAACTTAGTAATGTTTTGCAGTCAAGGTACCAACTTTGATTTTAATGAAATCGGTGAAATGAGGGTAAAATTGTCTTTAAATTCGTGATATTTGACGAATAGCTCTGTGGCGGTCAAGAAGGGGGCCACGAAGGAGGCACCTCCTTTTGTTTAGGGCTTTCGCTTGCAAAGATGATCTGTGTGAAAACTTGCACCTCTGAAGACCGCCACAAGTCACCCGGAACTCTGTGGAGCTAGCCGTCGTGCGCATTGTAGCTCTTATCATAACAAAATTGTCTTGAGCTACTGTTGTGAAGTAGGAACGACCTGTTCGCGGACGATCAGACACGGAATGTGTCTCCATACTCACGACATGTCACTTTGGTTCACTCCAAGACAATATGCCACAGCTGTCTGAGTTAGGCCTTGCTGGATCAGTGCGACGATGCAGGCCCGGTTAAACAGTGTGATGAATCGCCTAGGCATGTTTATGCGACTGACAACATGCACCGAAGGCATACAGGCCCTGACATGATCTATCTACTCTTCCTCTGTACACAGCAGAAAATGGAGGAAGAATTGCTCGCAAAATAGCGGACGAGCATGCGGATGTTTCAAAACGATGCACTTTACAAAATCATGAATGGCATTTTTTGGAGTCTAAAAAAAAGTGTACAGTCGTCGTTATGCACAATTTTTTACTAAAAGTAGCACAGCTTTCTAAAATTGGCACTAAGGTATCATTACATTTTTGTATTATATATATATATATATATATATATGATATGAATATCGGCTCTAGAAGTAGAATTAAAAATAGAAAGTCATAAATAATTCCACGAAGTATTAAGCCACTTCAGTCTAGCGCAAGTTATCACTTGTAATACCGGTACAGGTACGAATAGAATACTAATTTCAGCTCTGTTTTAAGTGTAGAATATAGCGTGGAAATTTACAAAAAATGTATTATATCAAGTATTAAATAACTTCAGTGTTTGATATATCGGTGAATAATGTTGTGTTTATGTTTTAAGTCATAACAATACACTCGTCCAATATTCATAAGACATTTTATCTCCGGACAAATGAATTTGTTGAAATAATTTAACCAATCATTCTGCTATAATATTTATATTTTTTGGTGATTTATTCTAGTACTTAACTCTAGGATATTTTATAATGTACATATGTACATATTATTATATTTATTGTCACTTAATTAGGAAAGAAACATATTTAATTACATTACGTAAAGGAGTGTTCATTATTATTTTCCACACAGATACAAGAGCGAAATGGACAACGCGTTCAGTAATTTATTTGTTGGCGTTTTCCTGCTCCTATTACTTTCGCTGTGTACCACTACATATACAGCAGTGCTGGTGAGTGAGATAAATTTATTACTATACATAATACTTGATTTTCGCTCTCGTAGTACTTGCGAAGTAACCAGTTTAGACCATGGAAAATTTAGGTCAATGAGTTTAGGCCGTCCTATGCCAAAACACATTACCTACCGTATAATGGCTTTGTGCCCTATTAGGACATAATGATTACGTGTGAACATAAGTGCAAAAGTGTCTTCAAAATGTAAGCGGATTATTGCAATAAGATGTATAAAGATTACTTAGGCTTTACCGTTGTAAAGAAAGATACGTTTTTATTGTAGTAAAACAACAGTTAAGATTGTACAGTGTCTGTATTGTAGTGGAAAATGAACAACCAAGAAAGAGGGCTTGCAACGTGAGAATCTTTTCTTCAGTTAAGATTGTATAGCGTGTGTATTGTAGTAAAAATGAACAGCCAAGAGTGCTTGCAACGTGAGAATCTTTTCTTCAGTTAAGATTGTATAGCGTGTGTATTGTAGTAAAAATGAAGAGCCAAGAGTGTTTGCAACGTGAGAATCTTTTCTTCAGGTAAGATTGTACAGCGTGTGTATTGTAGTAAAAAATGAACAGCCAAGAGTGCTTGCAACGTGAAAATCTTTTCTTCAGGTAAGATTGTACAGCGTGTGTATTGTAGTAAAAAATGAACAGCCAAGAGTTCTTGTAACGCGAGAAACTTTTCTTCAGGTAAGATTGTACAGCGTGTGTATTGTAGTAAAAAACGAACAGCCAAGTGTGCTTGCAACGTGAGAATCTTTTCTTCAGGTAAGATTGTACAGCGTGTGTATTGTAGTAAAAAATGAACAGCCAAGAGTGCTTGCAAATGTGAGAAACTTTTCTTCAGGTAAGATTGTACAGCGTGTGTATTGTAGTAAAAAATGAACAGCCAAGAATGCTTGCAACGTGAGAATCTTTTCTTCAGGTAAGATTGTACAGCGTGTGTATCGTAGTAAAAAATGAACAGCCAAGAGTGCTTGTAACGTGAGAAACTTTTCTTCAGGTAAGATTGTACAGCGTGTGTATTGTAGTAAAAAATGAACAGCCAAGATTGCTTGCAACGTGAGAATCTTTTCTTCAGGTAAGATTGTACAGCATATGCCAGTGTCAGTGAGGCCCGTGCTTTCAACGTGTGAAATGAAATGCATAAGTGTGAAACAAAATGACTGGCACCGTAATTAGGGTGAATCGTGGCTATGGTTATTAGTTTGTTTAACTGCAATATAAGTAAACTTGAAAATAACTGTGTGGAGTGCATTGCGGAGGAAACGGCAAAGGTATCAGAGAAGAGCACAAGACCCTGGTAAGAGGGGAAGGATTCGCGCTATGGTATAACAGGCAGGTTAATTATATTGATTTTATCGCAAAATTATTAATAATTAACGTTAATGACTTTCAATTTAAAAATGAGAGGGCAACACTAGTTATTCTTTCAGTAATAGAGAATAGCGACTACAACGATTGCAACTCAATTAAGCAGCGGAAAGCAAAAGATATTAGTTTCAATTTATGTTTACGTAAAACGCTGCTTAAAATAATATCTTACACTGCCTTAACCGGGTAGATAAACACTAAAGTAATACATTACGGGTGAGAATATTATGATTAAAATCTAGTTAGCGATAGTAAAAACAGAATATTAAAAGTGTTTTGGAGAAGCTAAACCAGAATTATTTCCAGTCAATGTTGTTGGTGATATTGATAACAGAAAATTAAGTGTTTTAGACATAGCAATGAGAGTAAATGAGAAAACGTGAAGTGGAGTATTGGAAGAAAGGCAAATTAACGCAAAACAAGCACAGGGAAGGAAGTCATGAGTGATATTACTAAGTTCAAGTAGTGAAATTTGCTAAACAATTGGACAGGGAAGTATTCTAAAAAATTAGAAATAACACTGGAAATAACATTATAAAGTTAAAAACAAAAGTGAAACTGTGTAAGGGATTGAAGTGCGGGAGGTTAGGGAGATAGAAAATCAAATTATACAGAATAGAGAATAATAGTTAATAATAGGGATGAAATAGGGTTAACTAGAAGATAAGAGGTAGATGAAATCAAAAGAGTAATGAATTGATGAACAGAAATTAATTGTAAATATATTAACTGTGGTGATGACAGCGTATACAGGAATGTGTAGACTAGTGATCCCCAACTCAGAGCACTGTGTCATCATCAAGCCTTGCCCGCTCGCCCGCTCGCCCGCGGAAAGTCATAACAGGGCAGGTAAGACGTTCAGCGGCGGGACCACAATATGAATTTAGTGCATAGGTTTATGATTGTTTTCTGAAGAAAAAAGATACGGGCTGAATAGAAATAACTAAATAAACTATCTTAAACAATTTGAAAAAAAAAAACATTGTAGCCTATTTTCAAGAAAGTTAGAAGTTAATAAATTTATAATTACTTTAAGAAATGTAATACACAATTCATGTTAATTATTCGGGTAATACATGACAATTACTGTAAATGTGTAAACTGTTTCTGTTAAGGAAAATGTTAAACAAAACACATAAAAAACCAGGGAATAGTAATGTAGACATTTAACTCCAATCAGTCCACTCAACACTGGCATTAGCACTGATTTTTCGGGATTTGTTTAATTCTCTTTTCCCTCAGCAATTTCTCAAAGTTTGGAACTATTGTTTGTATAGTGCATAATGTGACAGCACATTTTAAGTTGTGATTTGATACTTGGCTTCCATGACATGGCTTGTTTGTCTTCATCATAGGAAAAAAATTACTATTCACACAGATATGTGAATCCGAAAATGGATGTCTGTACAATCGGGGAAATCTAAATCATGGAAAGTTCATATAAAAGTCAGATAACTCCTTTTGTTTTGATATTTGTCCTTCAATTCACTATCGTAAAGTAAATCAGTAAGTTCTAATTACAAATAATAATCGAAAATCAAATTGAACATTTTCCTAGTCTTTAAATTTCGAATCAAATTCCTGGCGCAGATCGTCATGATGTGTAAATATATTCTTCGAAATCCAAATTCTTAAGAAACTAGTGTGCCTAGAGTATATCGTTGTTAATTTTGAAAAGTGTGTTGTAACTTATCCTTTTAGTTAAGCTAACGTTCCATAATTAGAGGCGGTTTCATAATAACGTCTTCACTCTGTCATATAACTGTATAATAATCTTGTTGTTACCTTGTAGAAAACAATTTAAAGCATTCAGATAATTTCATCAAGAAGGCTAGCTCACAAATCCATTTTTTCATTTTTCACTTATGATACAGACTTTTCTTCTTTCTTCGTGAACGATGATGTTTCCTCCCTCAGTTCAAAGAACCTATTCAATAATTTTGCCACGACTTAGTCACCGTACTTTACTATAATATGACAGATCGCCATACTCGCTATTGCATTCATCAAGAAAGACTTAAATTGACAATGAGCGAGATTTTTCGATATAATTGTGTTGGTTGTTTTTTCAACTGGGCTACTTCTATAACACCATTTTGATTTGTTTTGCACATGAATTCTGTTGGTGTATAATGTAGTGAATAGAAATAACTTCATGGGATACATTAACGCTTTTCACTTCGTCCTTCAGATTCCTTATTACACCCGTTTTACTTCCAACTATGGAAGTAGCACCATTGGTTGCCAAGGATATGTTTATTGCAAGGAAGTCCAAAATAATTTCTACAGCCCCTACATGAAAAAATCGGAACCAGTAGTAGTATTCTTTATGAGAAAATATATAAGAGCTCTCCTTAATCTGAAGCTTTTCAATAACGCCTCTTGCAAAAATCACCAGTAGGGGATTATCGCTTACATAAGTATGTTCATATACTGCCAAAGAACAACAAATGACAGACCGACAAATAATTACTAGTTGCACCTGAACGTCCTCGGCTAGACCTCGGATGGGATGCATCACGGTGGAAGGAGACAAACTGATAGATTCAAACTCCTTCAGTTGTAATTAAACATTCTTCAAATTTTCAATCTTTAAAAGGTTTATAATATTGTACTATTACAAGTGAAATTTTATAACTGAGTCGCACAGCCGATTTACCAACATTGTGATCTTAAACAACTTCTAGCTCATTTCCTTCAACTGTTGAATTAATGCTACACGCTCTTCTCTTCGTATCTGCCATATTCGTTACTGTGATTGTGTAATGTATCAGTAAATTATTGTATTTCTTCAGTGTGGCCTACGTTTTGAAGTGTTTTCTGCTCCTCACATCTCTTGTTTGAATGTATGGCAAGAACCGCCTCTGTTCACTACAACGCAACGTCACAAACCGGTCCTCTGCCCGGTACAGTAAGCACGCATTAGCCAAACACTGCCCGTGCCCGTTCATACGCGAGTTGATGATCACTGGTGTAGATCATCACTGACTTACTTACAAATGGCTCTTAAGGAACCCGGAGGTTCATTGCCGCCCTCACATAAGGCCGCCATCGGTCCCTATCCTGTGCAAGATTAATCCAGTCTCCATCATCATATCCCACCTCCTTCAAATCCATTTTAATATTATTCTCCCAACTGCGTCTCGGCCTCCCCAAAGATCTTTTCCCCTCTGGTCTCCCAACTAACATACTATATGCATTTCTGGATTCGCCTATACCTGCTACATGACCTGCCCATCTTAAACGTCTGGATTTAATGTTCCTAATTATGTCAGGTGAAGAATACTATACATGCAGTTCTCCGTTGTGCAACTTTCTCCATTCTCTTATAACTTCATCCCTCTTAGCCCCAAATATTTTACTAAGAAACTTATTCTCAAACACCCTTAATCTCTGTTCCTCCCTCAAAGTGAGAGTCCAAGTCTCACAACCATACAGATAAACCGGTAATATAACTGCTTTATAAATTCTAACTTTCAGATTTTTTGACAGCAGATTAGGTGACAAAAGCTTCTCAACCGAATAATAACAGACATTTCCAATCTTATTGTGTGTTTAATTTCCTTCCGAGTATCATTTATATTTGTTACTGTTGCTCCAAGATATTTGAATATTTCTACCTCTTCGAAGGATAGATCTCCAATTTTTATATTTCCATTTCGTACAACATTCTGGTCACGAGATATAATTATATACTTTGTCTTTTCGGAATTTACTTACAAATCTATTGCTTTACTTGTTTCAAGTAAAATTTCCGTGTTTTCCCTAATCGATGGTGGATTTTCTCCTAACATATTCACGTCATCTGCATTAGACAAGAATCTGATGTAACCTGTTCAAATTCAAACCCTGTCTGTTATCCTGAACTTTCCCAATGGCATATTCCAGAGCGAAGTTAAAAAGTAAATGTGATAGTGCATCTCCTTGCTTTAGCCCTCAGTGAATTGGAAAAGCATCAGAATCTGGCCTATACGGACTATGCGTGTAGAGCATCACTACATGAAATACTGGACTCCCCGTAAAATTCTGTCGTAACTCGAAAATTGTGATTTGTAAAGTTGCGCTATTTCCTAGGAAAATACTTCTGTAAAACTATTTTAATAGCTAGGTACCAACCACCTTTGACAATTTGCTATTTTGTTATTAGCATTTCATACTTCCAACCAGTAAAACACTGTAGGATAAAATGTACCAAAATAATATGCAATTTCCGACAAAACGACATTATTTTACTGGGAGCACGATATGAAACAAGATGTTGAAGATAAATATTCATATTTATGTTATGCTTAAGTATTACAATTATTTTAATGTGAATTTGATGACCAATAATTTTGCAAATTTTTCAGAGATGGGGAAATGCAGCCAACGTATTGCAGTCAATACTATCTTACAACATCTGCATAACATTCGTTTTTCTTTTCTGTTGGTTTGCAAGTGAACTCAGTGATCAGGTAAGCACATATACGAGTACATACAGGCCTAAGTAGACCTTTCATCACCAACATTACAATTCAGAAAATTTGTGTTCCCTTTTGTTAAGTTTCACTATGAGTAAGTAACCATTCTGTGAGTACATTGCTTCTTCTATTAAGGATCAATGCGATGGCTCAGAACGAGACTGTTACAACCCAAAAATAGAGATTTTTCAGTAGAGCCATTTAAAGTTTCCCATTGTAGATGGTAAATCAGAGAATCATGGCACAACAATGAAAATTGGTATATATAATCATTATTGTTATAGAAGTTTATTTAAATATGAATTTTGTCGTTATTTGTTTTATGTAACTTGTATATGACATTTTTTTGAGTTGTAACAGTTTCGCATTAAAATATTGAGACAAAATTTCTCAGATATAACAGTATTCCATAATATATTATTACTTGCAACAGGTTTTTTCTTGCATCACTCTGTAATAAATTGAGATAATACAATGGAAAAATATGTCAAACGTAGATTTAGAAACACAGAATTATATTGGTTGATATCGGGATGACTACAAAAATAAAAGAAATAAATTACACCAACCAGGATGACTACAACAATAATAAGAAATAAATTGCGTCATGTAGCCAAGTTACCTCATGAATGATGTCTTATTGGTGTAACTTAGGCCTATGAGGTTCAAACCTGTGTTCGGACAGTCGACTAAACATCAACATGTAGTGAGAAAAAGCATGTTTGGTTGTTATTCAAATGTAGCATTATTTTCTTCAACACCATTGGAAACTTTCAAACTTTTACACAGATCAAGCAAATTTTCCCCCCACATCTACCCCTGGAAGCGAAGAAAATACTGACTTTCGTATTGCTAGAGAAGACTTGCGCTTCCGTCTTTGTCGACTACTTATTTTTTCGAAATCATCTTGTTCATAGGAGTGCTTATAGAAGATGGCGAAAGGACCCTGTTTTCTGACCTCCACGATTTTCATAGTAGACTAGTTTATATTACCACCCTTGTTATTTCTGGAAAAATTATTCCTCATTTGTTGTGTTACGTCTTTCAAATCCAAGATATCTTGTGCATCTACTGCATTGATTTTGTATATGTTGCCTTTCTTCTTGGGTAATTTCAGTACCCATTGCGTTGGCAGTAATATAAGTCCTTCTTTAACAACTCTTTCCCCACCCCCCTTCAACAGTAGAATGCATAGAGTCATTCTCATTCTAGGTATGACTTGTGACTAAAAATTTCTGTGGTATGACATTAACACAGGTTAGTTACGCAGTACAGAAATAATGAGGCAATGAATTTGTTCCTGTTTTACCCAACACAATTGTCTGAAAACAAAATTACCTGGTTTGTTACTGTGCTGGGCAAAGAAATAAGAAATTATAGCGGCATGTGTCAATCTCTTTTTAATCTCTTTTGGCCAAGCCCTCATGCCAAAAATAACAATGGCCCTGGCTGTTTGCGATGTCATATATTACGAGATTGTAACAGGACAGTTTCCTTTTATAATATTAAGAGGAACACTCATCACAAAGTGAAGGAAAAACTGCCTGAAGATCAAGGCAGCACACAACTTTGCTTGGATCCTGTTTTCTTATTCAATACTTTAGTTTTTGTAGCCCTTTATGTTGCTTCTTCTTTTATATGTCTATTATAACTTTCTTGCAGTTAACTTCTCTGTTTCTGTATTATTCTTACATGCACTATATACACAACATTAACCTTTCTTAGAGATAGAAAATGAAATATTAAGTGAATTAAATACTGATATATAAGAACATTCACGATGATTAATGTTGGAATACTACGTCGATGGTAAAGACAAAATTAATAATGATTTTGTTTTTAAACAATGCAGCCAATATTATGCTATCATTACTGTATGAACTTATCATGAGATGTGCCAAATCTAAACTCGAAGCATGGATATTTTCAATGCGAAAGTGTTACAAGTCAAAATGGAATATTGCTTTTAGCAATAATGTTTGCAGTTGAGAATGGAAAACTGTTACAACGCAAAATATACCACTTTCCAATTGAGAAAAAGACTAAACAGCATAAATTTAAAACTGTTATATGTGCATTTATGTCCGATTAGGAAATTTTTAGAGTTGTAACGATTTCATAGTTCTGAACTCAAGTGTTCAAATGATGATAATAACTCAAAATGTAAATATTTTGAGTTGTAACAGTCTCGTTCTGAGCCATGATAGACTGTGATACATATTTATTCAAACATAAATGTTCAAACAACAATTCAATAACTCTCGGACATCTGGAAGAGTTAAGTCAAGTCTTTTCTAAGAATATAACCGTAAGGATATCCAGAGTTACAACCTTGGCTCTATAGACAAATCCATGTGGAATAGATTTCTCGCCATGTGGCATGATTTCAAGTATAGTTATAATGTACTACTGCTTCATTATCATATTTACAGTAAAAACTAGATAATCCGAACTAAGTGAGATCGGGGCTACTTCGGACTACCAAAGGTATGAAATTACATACATGAAATGTAATAACTTATATATATATATATATATATATATATATATATATATATATATATATAAGGATGTTACAGTCATCGCCTTTCCTTCTTATTCTGCTTAACACCCCCTTTAAATCCTATTCACACACGACTGTGAGTAGAAGACGGAGCTTTATTGGACCTTGTTTTCGAGTCCGTGCTTTCTGGTATTGTACGTACATTCGGTAGTGCGTTCGAATTATCGAGCTTCTACTGTAATCTGGTCGTCTGAATGTTACCAGTAGAGCCCGGATATTTGGCAACATGTATTTTATTACTGAATGGCGTATGTCAAATTATATACAGTAGCGTGCAAATTAATCCGAACACGACATATTTTTACATTTTCTGTCATTCTTGGCCTCACAGCTGCTCATACCGCTTTAATTGACATCTGTAGTACGTGTAATTCCATTGTTGAAGGTCTGTCATTATTATTTTTTTTATAATATGTGACATTTTTCCTGTCGTTTTGTACTTATAAGCATTTCAGTTGTGTTGAAGACTTAATACTGCAATCCTGTGTACATTCTGTCGTCTTCACAAATGGATACAACTCCACGAAAAGGGTCTAAAATTATAGCATTAGCAGAGCATTCTTCTATGACACAGAGGCAAATTGCTGCAGAATGTCACATCGGTTTGGCTACTGTTAATCCGATCATAAAACGATACAAAGAGACTGGATCCATCACACCCCAGAAAAAAGGAAACTGTAGCCGGAAAAGGAAGACTTCACCTGCAGATGATCGTTTAATTGTCAGGAAAAGTAAATTAAATCCTAGACTAACTGCTGTCGTCTTAACCCGCGAGTTAATGGCTACCACTGGGGCGAATATTCACGTCACAACAGTGCGGCGTAGGCTTTTGAAAGCTGGACGAAGGGCTCGTAAACCTATTAAGAACCTACTGCTAACCCCTGTTATGTGCAAAAAACGCTTAATGTGGGCAAAATTACATCAACACTGGACAGTGAATGACTGGAAGAATGTACTTTTTTCCGATGAGTCTCATTTCGAGGTCCACAGCCACCGTGTTTCTTACGTACGGAAAGGATCCGAAAAAGTAACAGCAGCTCATCTCCAACAAGCACCCAAATACCCCCCTAAAGTAATGTTTTGGGGTTGTTTTACACATGAAGTGCCTGGAGCATTAATACCTATCAAGGGAATGATGAATTCTGACAAATATATTCACTTATTGGAAAGCAGAATCGTACCCTAGCTGCAAAAATCATTTCCGGATGGCAGAGGTGTGTTCCAACAAGACCTGGCATCATGCCATACATCTCGAAAAACTACAGAATTCTTCAACAAGAAGAATATTCAAGTACTCCCCTGGCCAGGCAACTCACCCGACATCAACCCCATTGAGAACTTGTGGTCAATTTGCAAAAGTAGAATGCAAAAAATGGATTGTTCTACAAAGGAGAAGATGATTTCTGCCCTCATTTGGTGTATGGTTTCACGATGAAGAAATGAAGAATATTTGTGGGAAATTAGTGGAATCCATGCCAAATCGTCTCAGAGCTGTTATTAGGAACAAGGGAGGCCACATAGATTACTGAGGTATGTCTTAGATCCTTTTTATTGTCCCGTTTGAGTGTTTTTGCATAAGTAATTACGTTGTTCGGATTAATTTGCACGCTACTGTACATTTGCGTTTCGAGATATACGACAATTTTTTATTTTGTCAATTTTGCTTATATAAGCTCCTTATGGCTATTTTAAGAATAAGTGCCTATTTCCGTCTTATTGTCTACTTTATAAATAAACTTAAAATTGTTTCTCTTTCCTCATTTATTTATTTATTTATTTATTTATTTTTTATTTATTCCTTATTTATTTAGGACTAATTTTTATTTATTTATTCACTGCTTTATTTATTTATTTATTTATTTATTTATTTATTTATTTATTTATTTATTTATTTATTTATTTATTTATTTATTTATTTATTAGTTATCTACTTATTAGTAATCTATTTACCCACGTATCTATTTTTTATCCTTTTATCTACTTACCCATTTATCTATTTATGTATTTACTTCCCCATTACCTCATTTACTTCTCTACTTCCTTATTAACTTTCCATTTCCTGTCATACTTCATTATTTATTTATTAACTTTCTTTTTTCCAGCCTGCTATAGTGTTTTAAAGTTATTTTTATAATCAAAATTTTAATTACCTACTGTTTATCCTACACATGTGCGAGCATAATGTTCACTATCCCACAAATGTAACCCTTTAAAACACTTATTTTATTGTATAAACCGAATTACCATTATGCTTAAAATTTCCTCGAGTCCACGTAAATGCCTTGAGTGAAAATTGCAGGCGTGTATTGCCTTTAATACTGGCTTACAGGAAATAAAATAAATCTGTCAAATGAAGAGAAAAACTATACTTGTGATGGACAGAAGTCCGTCTACACTAGCTTCGTTCAAACACGTTCCAGTCATTCCGATTGATGTAGAATGAACTTTTACTGTCGTAGAACTGTTCTATTCAATAGACGGCAGAGTTTAATACCACAAAACCTAAACAAGTCTGTGTAAATTAAGGTAATACGCAACAATAGCAAGGCATGTTGCATGAAATCATATAAATTACCTGATCAACATACTACGTCTTCTTTTTTTTAAGTGTGACTGTGTGTGTGTCTATATATATGCTTAATGTATAATGCTTATACACTCGTATTTAAGCATCAATTGATTAAGAACCAACAAAGCCACCGGCGCACAGTGGTTCCAAACTCAAATCTGACTGGACAAAAGGTATAAAAGTTTGAGCTTCAAAACAATATAAATACTGCAGTTCTATAATCCTAAATAGTCGTGTATCTTCAGTTCGTATTCAGATTTCCATAAAAATTATTGTGGTCTGCGCAGGAGCAGGTAGAAGTCAAGTGTTCAGCACAGACATTCTATTCTCGTTAGCATCGCCCGGGAAGTTACCTTCGGAACATCGATGTGTGAAGATATAATATATTGCCAATCCCCTTCGAGTTTCGATGAATAAAACTACAGGTATTTCCCTACATTTTTAGTGCATTTTCGAACTTTAACATTGTGTTATTTAGTTATAATACTCATTAATACACAGAGAAGTGTTCCATGAATATTTTTAAAATTTTATTTGCTGTAGCAGGCCCGCAAAAGCAAAGGCCACAAAAGGCCATTGTCAAAGCAGGTTCAGCATTTACATTAGTCATTTAGGTATGTAATTATAAAGGTTTTATAACCAACTTCAACCACCTTCTCTTTTTATTTATATTTTAGTGATGGTGGACAGAATTCCTAGAAGAGAACTAGTTGACATTTCGTGAAAAGAAAATAATATTTTAAGAAGATGCCTGTGCCTGTGCCTGTGTCTGTGTCTGTGCCTGTGCCTGTGCCTGTGTCTGTGCCTGTGCCTGTGTCTGTGCCTGTGTCTGTGTATTAATCGAAATGGTTTATGAGATTCTGAGGGACATGATCGTAAATTAGTGCAGAAAAAAGTGCTGAATTGTGAATGAAACTTAAAGAGCAATGGAGTAATTGCCTCTACGTATTAAAAAAATTTCTTAAGGAAATAGTTAAGTGTTAAAATGACTTTTTTTAAAAATACACTGTGTCTAGCAACGAAAAAACAAAAATCGCCCACAAAAGCCGTTTCATGAGTGTGCTGAGAAAAGTCAGAAGAGGAAGCTGAAGCCTTTGCTGGAAACACATTCGGTTGATGAGATTGCTCTTGTCGCAGAAATGGATTTGAGATCAACACGCAGGCCTGATGCAGCAGAAATGGTAAAGCAAGTGTTAAGTTTTTACTCAGAAAGGGTCACGAAAATGAATGAAAGAAAAGAAAACAAGATCGCTTACGTAAAGAAATGAGACTTCTTGTCGACATTCCCAAACCGGAATTTGGTACGACTAATGACGGGATTAGCGCGCGGAGGTTCTTTGAAGATCCAGGTTTGGCATCAGAAACTACTGGCGTAGATTAAGGCTTGATTCGGTGATTTGGAACCATCTTTAAAACCAGTGGTCGTCATTTCGTAACTCGCTAATTAGTCCCTTAATATACAAGCAGGGCGGAGGGGTAAGCCATGATTTCCATCCCCTTAGCCAACACTTGTTCATTCAACGTTAAGCAATCTGGATATCCTTCTCTCCTACATTTCCCTTCGCTGTATATTGCGGGCTGCATTTTATATGACGTAATCTTTGCCGACCACTGCTTAAAACAATCGCCAGTGGGTACAAATATTGGAGAGTTTGAACAAATACTGTTTGGGCACTGTAGAATTATACATCCAGAAATATAAATGGTATTACATGCCGCAAAGTGTGCATAAAATACTTACCCATGGTGCGCAGTTCATAAAGGAAGCCGTACTTTTGTTGGGATGATGTCCGAGGAACGCTAAGAAGTCCGAAATAAAGATTACAAGAATTTCAGGGAATAAGCTTATCACGCGCGCAAATTTTGTTGAGCCGATACGACGATCGATTTGATGGAATTTCCTCTAGCCCGATGGTAAGCAGTTTTCGTATCTAACGCCAAAAGAGTAGAAAAAGTGTATCTTCTGATGTAGACCCACTGAGACTGCTCCAGGATCACGATGGTGATCATGATGATGATGATGTTTGAAAATTAATAGAGTTACAACTCTCTCAAATATCTGTAAATATTTCAAATGTAGGTTTATTTAACCAGAGTTAGCGGTTTTGTTAAAATTTTATTAATATGTAGGCTATTTTATTAAAAAGATTAAATGATATTTGACTCAATATGTACGACTTTTGTGTATTTTTAACATCTTTCACGCATTAAAATCAAATAGAAAGTTTATAATGCATTTGTGATTTCGTTCCAATCCCTGAGAAAATCAGTTTTGTAAAATTATTATAATTCTTTAAAATTCAACCCCTGTAAAAGGGTGGTTTATTTTATCCAATCATAATCAGAGTTTACACGCAAATGCAAAATGCCATTTGTAACCTGTATACAAAATTTTATGAAAATCTGTTAGAAACGAGGAGACATTAATTTTGTCCTGCTAGATTTGTATTTGGAACCACTGTGCGGCGTGACTCAGGCGGCAGCGCGTTTGCCTGCTGATCCGGAGTCGCACTCGGGCATGGCTTCGATTCCAGCTTTAACTGATTAACTCGTGTTTTTTCCCAACCGCAAGGAGAATGTCAGGTAATGTATAGGGAATACTCAGCCTCATCTCGCTAGTATCAATTCCAGAAACGCTAAATAACGCAGTAGTTGATACATTGTCATTAAATAACAAAAAAGACAACAAAATGACAATGCAGAAATAAAAAAAGAAATTCCTGGTAAAAGCAGAGATAATATTAGAGACTCTAACCGTAGATGTTTTGGAAGCTGACAGAAACAATTTGAATATTGTAATATTTAATATTACGTTTAGAAATATGACAACAAATGAGGCATTAAGCTAAGTAGCTAGAAGGAAATCTGCTCGAATCTGTTACAAGTCAAATAGCACTACTCATTTAAATATTAGCTTAATATTGGTAGTCGCAATGAAAATTGATAACGATAACAAGAGTTGTGATTCATTTTCAGGCTGACAGATTTCGAGATGCCGTCTGGGGCTGCGATTGGGTTGGAACTCCTGTCCAATTCCAGCGATCTCTTTCATTCTTGATAACGTGCGCCATGAAAGAAGTAACTCTGACTGCTGGAAAGTGTGTGCCCATTTCCAAGCAAACAATGTTAACAGTAAGAATGCATTATTTTAACTTTACAAGATCATATGTCTAATTTATTTTATTATCATGACACAACATCTGGCTAATTAAATCGGTTTTATATTCGGTCACAGGATGAAATTTTAAGTGGAAATTAAGTTTATAAAAACAGGTATGGCGAATCCTTTTTACAATGGTTACAATTTTGGTCTTTCTAAATTTTGTCTCCAAATACCAAGCATGTATTATCAAATCCATGATAACTATAGACACATACGATTTTTCAAGTTCATTATGAATTTCCAAAAATATTGAACTATAATTTTATTTCGGATGTTACTTAATCATGAATATGTCAACTCGAATTCCATCCCAGATGATGGATTGAATGGCGGTTAATTGTATAAGATCGGAGGACATGAATCTCTCTTATCACTCTTATGAAATTCATTCTACCAAATTTTCTATTTTTCCTTGCCTTTACTTTCATTACATACTATAAATATTTCACCAATCTCAAGACTCAGGCTGACGTACGATTCTAGATACTAACAAATAAATCTGTGCAACACAAAAGAGTACGGTATGCTATAAACCTATCGGTGTCAATAAATTGAAGAAAAAAAAAAAAAAAAAAAAAAAAAAAAAACATCGCGTTACCCTTCGGTAAATTAAAATTACTTGCACAAAACTAATATACCGGCTTTAACACTTAATACAGTAGGTGGGACATTCGTTCCATTCCAGAGTCGGCTCTTAAAAATGAAGCTATCCAGAATTTTTTCGTGTAGATAACGATGTGGGCAACAACCACTTGAGGCATACTTTGTTGCATATATTGCGTTTTGATGGGATTTGCAGTCTAAAGGGAAAGCTGAGACATTTCAAAGCATAGTCTGCAGAAAGAAACATGCTGAGAAGCTTGCCTGGACCAAGACCGTCTTCAATACTCGGACCATAATACAGAAAAAAATATGGCCACCGCAGCGGTCCAACCATACCCATGCATTATTATAGACGATGCCGCCATATTCTTGTGTCAAAAGAATTATAAGCCTGTTTTTCTTATTTTTATTAAGTTCAAATACTAAATTGTGTGTTAAATAAAACTTCAGCGTTAATTTATGAACAATGTTACGTTCAATTTCAGAGGCAAGACAAGATAAGTACGTGTAGAAACAAAGTCCTATAAAGTTATGAACTTAACAGTGCAAACGCAGGTTGAAACAGATTTCAATGATTTTAAAATCAAACCTGAACTCCGTATAAGTTACTGCAGTAAATACAAACGTTCACTAATATTTGAAGAGTCCACTGCAAGAATGATGGATGTCACTTTCTTGTCGAAAATGAACCAAGACTGTCAATGCATAGCTTAAGACATATATAATGTACATAGAGAGTTATATGACATTAACACTGATAGTCATCGTCCAGTAACGATCGGAAAATCACAGTTAAGCTTTGAGCGCTAGGCATTTCAAACTTTCAATTGCTTCTCCTGAAAAATGTATTCCAAATGATATCCATCATTCTTGCAGTGGACTCTTCATTTGTTGGATATACAAAAGGATAACACATAACCAAAATCAATAACACTATTAAACAAGACCAGCTACTGCTGCCACCACCACCACCACCACCACCAACAACAACAACAGCAATAATAATAATAATACTTACTGGCCTTTAAGGAACCCGGAGGTTCATTGCCGCCCTCACAGAAGTCCGCCATTGGTCCCTATCCTGAGCAAGATTAATCCAGTCTCTACCATCATATCCCACCTCCCTCAAATCCATTTTAATATTATCCTCCCATCTACGTCTCGGCTTCTCCAAAGATCTTTTCCCCTCTGGCCTCCCAACTAACACTCTATATGCATTAATAATAATAATAATAATAATAATAATAATAATAATCAGGGAAAGGATTTATATGTAAATACATATTTACTTATAAAGCTAATATAATTTATATTTTGCATTATCTTTATGTTTCACAATGTGTAGGGTTGAAAAATCCTACTTTTATTTTCCATATTTTTCCATATTTTAGAGTTTAGTACATATTTTCGTTAATTTCCATATATTTTCCATATTTCATATAAAACAGTCCATATTATATTAGGTTTAACAATAAAACAAAACAAAATTCCATTAACTTTTAAAAATACATTTCAACAATAGAGATTTAAACACATGTTCAGTAATCCCTTTAACATCAGAGTTATTTGAAAATTAGCAGTCCTATCAACAATGGGAAAGTAAGTTACAAAACTGTATTAATTTAATTTAAAATTTTTAACAGACTTCAGTTGTGCAGCTCAACAGTTAAATGCCAGTCAGAGTACACATAGGTTCAGTTTTGTAAATCATACTATAAAGACGGTAAATATGCCAAAAGTACGTCATTCAGTCAATTTAAAATCAAAACTAACAAGTTACATTTCAGAATTTAAAGAAGATGGTTTATCAACTGACAATAAAATATTATTTTGTAATTTGTGTCAGTGTGCAGTATCATCTACACAAAAGTTCCTGGTGCAACAACACATTACAACTAGTAAACATCAGGCCAACAAACAACTAAATTCCAAGCAGAGACAATTGTTTTTAACACAACCAACAACATCGAATGTAAGATCTGAGTTTAACATCGACCTGTGCCGTTCTCTCATCTCTGCTGATATTCCTCTCTACAAACTAAAGAATAAGGTCTTCAGGGAATTCCTTGAAAAATATACTCAACATACAATCCCGGATGAGTCAACACTTAGGAAGACGTATGCTCCATCCATCTACGATGAGACAATACAGAAGATAAGAGATGAAATTAAAGATAGTTCAATTTGGGTTTCCATTGATGAGACTCCCGACAAAGAAGGTAGACTTGTTGGTAATGTAGTTATCGGTTTGTTAAGTGAACAATATTCTGAACGAATTCTTTTACATTGTGATGTTCTAGAAAAGTGCAATAACAAAACTATAGTTAAACTGTTCAACGAAGCTATGGGTATCCTGTGGCCAAAGGGTATTATGTACGATAATGTGTTATTCTTTATTAGCGATGCTGCCCCTTATATGGTCAAAGCTGGACAAGCATTATCTGTTGTATATCCTAAATTGACTCATTTTACTTGTGTGGCGCATGCATTTCATCGTGTGGCAGAAGTGGTCAGAGACAATTTCCCTAAAGTAGATTTGTTGATTTCATCAGTGAAAAAAGTATTTCTCAAAGCTCCCAGTAGAGTTAACGTGTTGAAAGAAATGTACCCTGAAATTCCATTGCCACCAAAGCCAATTTTAACTAGATGGGGTACATGGCTAGAAGCAGTTGAATATTATGCCGAACATATAGACTCTATTAACAATGTTCTCCTTGCATTGGACTCTGAAGATGCAGTCTCAATTGATACTGCGAAAACAGTTACCTGTGACATAAGTGTGAAGAATGACTTAGCTCACATTCAGCATACATTTTCATGCATCATAAAAACGCTCAAAAGTCTCCAAAATAGGCACCTTTCACTATCTGAAAGTTTTGAAATTATAAATAGTACTGTGGAACAACTGAATCGTGGTAGAGGTAAAGTTGCAGAGGCAGTAAGAGCTAAGGTGGACACTGTACTTTCAAAAAACCCTGGATATGAAGAACTACAAAAGGTTGTTGCTGTGATGAGTGGTGAATCAACAGTGAAGATTAACTTGGACTTATCCCCAGCAGACATTGTGAAATTGAATTATGTACCAGTTACTTCTTGTGACGTCGAACGCTCTTTTAGTCAGTATAAATCTATCCTCAGAGACAATAGAAGAAGATTCACTTTTCAGCACTTGAAAGAAATGTTTGTAACCTATTGTTATGGTAACAGACAATAAAAATTGTGTTTTGTTGAAACTACATTGGAAGATAAGGTACGTCCATTATATTTTTTGTTTAGTTTGATTAAAATGTACCAATATTTAACGTACATAGTCATTTTTTTATAATTTTAAGTCCATATTTAATTCCATATTTTGGTAAAAATCCATATTTAATTCCATATTTTGGTAAAAATAACTACATATATATTTACATATTTCATATATTTTTAGTCCATATAAATCCGTTCCCTGATAATAATAATAATAATAATAATAATAATAATAATAATAATAATAATAATAACAAATCAATTTTATCTATATAATAGATGGTTGTTAACATAACTTAGGGTCCTTAGTCTACCTCCTTCTGAATTTTAATTCTTTACGTTTCGCCACTTTTAGACTTAGCTCTTCATCACCTCTTTCCACTACTTCCGAAAATTGGTGTGATATGTTTTTGTTCTTTCCATTCAACACCTTTGAATTGTTATTATTATTATTATTATTATTATTATTATTATTATTATTATTAATGTTATTATTATAAATCAAAAGTACAGTCATTTCCCATAACAATGGTCCATGATACAACTATTCAAAGAACATTGTAAAAGTAACCTAGACCGTTCGTAGATATCTGCAATGACTTGACTTCAAACTACAGTACAGCAAAAATATAGATAAACGAGGTATTACGTTATGGAGTATAATATTTGAATGCACCATACTTCTGTTCCAGGACTATAGTTATGGGAAATGACGGTGGTTATTTTAAATCCCTAAGATAATTATGGAATTTCTTCTACGCTGTCATCTTTCATTTCCAAGAAAATAACATAGTCAGCTTTCGCAATAGTCATAAATAAAGCCAAACTTCTTTCCTGAATCCGACTTTGAAACTGACCACAAGTGCGAATAATTTCGCTTTCACACCATTCCGTGAAAAAACTATTCTTCTCTCTCCATCTGTTCCTCTCTCTCTGTTGATCTGGATTTTTCTGGGAGCTAGAAGACTGACAGTATGAAGGTTGGTTAAGTATTATTGGTATGACGCGAAATTTCGCGAGGAAGACTGAAAGTATAACCATTTACAATACGAAAAATATTTTCTCCAATATCTAATCTAGGTTCAAAATATTTTCTGTATATACCATTCTATTTACTGGAACTCGAAATTGTCACGATGTATGTACCTTAAACATTTGTCCCGTAAAGTTTTATTTTTCGCGAAATTAAATGCCGAAATATCACATACAGATCCATAATTAGAATTACAATCGGGTAAACAACGCGAACGGCCCATTTCACGAAGTAATTGACACAAAAAAACGTCATAACACAAACAAGTGGTATTATTCGACCAAGGCGAGTGGAGCCGCGGGCGTAATGTGAACTATCGCGATGTGGTATTACAAACGCAGGAGCAGTAGCGCCATGGCTCCGGGCAGCAGGACTCCACTGGCCTTGGTCGAGTAATAGCAATGCTTGGAACGCCACCGCCATTTTGGTCACTGACGATACTTGCATTAAGTTCTGAGTATAGAAGGAGGTCTTGCTCGAACTTTACCTCAGCTTTACTGTAGATACTGAGTTTGTTTATCAACGGTGCTTCTGGTAGTCGACAAGGCAGTATTTCCGTGATGAGAAAAATTGTTGACACTCAAACATAAAAAAAAAACATTAGGCATTGATGGCAAACTAGAAACATGTTTAACTTCATATGTGGAACTTCTGTGTCCGACCGATTCTAAAAGAAAAAAAAATGAAAATGTTTTTGGAACAGAATTAACACCGACATTATACAATAAAAAATAATGTGAACAAGTCCATTGTTATACTGAAGGGGAGTCCGCATAATATGTTGTATATAAAATAATATATAATATATTATACAGGCCTACATATATAAACTGTTTGGAAAAATTTATTCTAATCCATGAGAAGGTTGCATTATAATAAAAAAAATGTTATTCAGTTCTGCTCTGACAAGTACGTATTCGAAACAGACTCCTGCATAATACATGCGTAACACGTGGATAAATAACAATAACAATGTCATGCGCTCAAATACAGTAGGCCAGTGCTTTCCAATTAGCGGAGCACTGCGAACCATAATTAATTATGTAATGAAACCCCCCTCCTAATTAATGATTTTTTACATCTGTATGGAAGTTACCTATTCAAAACAATTTTGTTAGAGAAAATGTGTGGTAGAGCTTAATTAATAGATGCGTGGTAGTTCTTAATTAGCAAAACACATAATGGCATTGAAAAGCATCGACTATCAGACAAAAAAGATATATTTTATTCTATTTTACTAGCTTCTGTTATACATGAATAAAACAAAACATATCGAGAAGTTACGTAACGTAAATGTGACGTGGGAAATTATGTCCCTTTTGGTTTCCTTCTAACCATTCTAAGACCGGTTGAGTATTTCCCACTTTTTGTAGGAAATATGGATCTTCATTCAGCCGTTCTGTGCGTACCGTGTTGAAGATATCCAATAAATATTCTCTTTTTTAAAAGACGACCACAGAAATAAATTTATCAGCCAGTTAAATATCGATTGTGGTTAACAACTGCCGCTTGAAAATGTAATTACATTACTGGCGTAAGGAAGACTATTTACATCACTATCAAGTACGTTAATAAATTTAAGCATTTTCTATAGTACGAGTAAAATGTATACTTCATGTACAGAGAAGTTCTTATGTTTGTGTCAGCAACTGTTTTAAGATTTTCCCTCAAGAGAATGGATCCAAATACATTCGAAATACATAACATTCATTCATCTCTCCTCTAAGATATCATATATATTTTGGTATAAATTGCATATATGTGACCTACACACACTTACTCGTATATATAAAATGATACTATATTTTGTGGAAAAATGTAAGATATTATTATTATTATTTTATTACTTTAATATTACATTAATATAATTATATTACAATTTTGTAGCCTTTCGATGTGTAAGCTTGTGATACATTAGTTTTTTTCTTTTTCCACAGATGATACAAGAGTCATTTTCACTCTTCATGTTTCTTCTTCAAGTAAGAGACAAAGACAACGAAGCCTAGACTGAGAACTAAATGACGATTAAGTGTCATATGTAAGAAATATACGAAATGTCACAATATATGCAACATATCGTTGGTGTTCGTGCAAAATGTCGTTTGTAAATTTATCAGTTTTTCAGGAGAAAGAAAAAAAAACTTAATATTTTTGTCGGTTTCAGATCAATTAATTTGAAACTTAAAATATTATCACAAAAACACATCTTGTGATGTTTTACAATTATATGTGAGCACCAAAATAATGCATGTCTAGAGGGGAAAAAATTGTTTGAATTTTTTGACATACGACATTTTGCACGAACACCAACGATGTGCATAAAGGAATACTAGATACAATAACATCATTCACATGAATCGTCATATATTTATTGCTTTTTAATGCAATATTCTTTGTATTCTACTATTGATGCTATTCATATAACTACAAATGACCAAATATATACAATGCATACATTTTAAATTTTCACGCTCACGTACGAGATCAGAGTAGGCAGCAAGTACCTGCTCACGCTGCCATTCAAGGACACGCACAGTCAATGTTAAGATTGTTGTCTGTTATTGTGTGCAGTACTGAGTTCATTTTCAAAGCAGTACCTCTGTTACAGTGTGCAGTGATGAGTTTCATTTCTCTTTTTTTTCTGTTGTTTTAATTACTGGTTAGAGATTTAGGTATTCTTTCTCATTTAGTAATTTTGTAGCATTATGTTCTGATGTATGACTGATCCCTGGTTGCTGTGCTAACTTCCTGAGAGATTTTCGCGACGATTAGTCTAATTATTGGAGCCACCGGCGTAGCTGAGTCGGCTGGGGCATTTGTCTGCCGATCAGGAGTTGCGCTCGGGCACAGGTTCGATTCCCGCATGGATTATCTGGTTGGGTTTTTTCACTAGGGTTTCTCCATTTGCAAGGCAAATGTCTGGTAATCTATGGCGAATCCTCGGCCTCATCTCGCTATCACCAATTCCATCGACGCTAAATAACCCCGTACTTGATACAGCGTCGTTAAACAACCAAGGAAACAAAAAAATTTTCTAATCGAGAACCAATGTCATTCAACTTTTCCTCGGTGAAACATGACGCATACGTCTTCTTTTTTGAACCTGTAATTTTTAATTTATTCAATATTTTATTAAATGTAATATTATATCAGGTGGATCAATTCTAAGTAAGCGTTCTTGAAATTCTTTGCGACAATATTAACATAATGCATTAGTTATTGTTCATTTAAATAACTTCACAGTTCTTCAGTTAGGCCTATAGCTCGGTGTTACACAGTGCTACAATGTCTTTGTTAACATGTAACGAGAAAACCATGTGGGCAAAATGTACTGACTCTTGAGAATACAGTAAAGGGGCTGGTGTTGAGGGTTGCTTGGAGACTTAATCGCAGTACACTACTCTTAACTGAGCGGTCACCAGATCGCGTATGGACAGCTGTACAGTGCACTGCCGCTTCCACTCTTCTTTCGATAGTGTAGAAAGATGAAATGTACGCACTGTATATATAAATTTGGTCTCAATTGCTTTTTCGTATTCTGTTGATCATACCGACATCTGTATATGGCTGAGTAACTGTAAAGTTATTTAATTAAACAATTACTTCACTGTGTTAATAATAAACTAATGTGGAATTTGACCAGTTTCGTTGTTGTGTGCAATCATCGTCATCATCATCATCATCATCATCATCATCTTAATTATAGTGAGATCCCTCCCCATCTTCTGCTTTCTCTTATTGTCTTGATGGAATGTATTCATTATCGGTGAAGTTGTATCGAAATGGGTGAGTTCTGAAATTTAGCAGAGTATTTAGCATGTCTTGTGGATGTTTTTTTTTTCTTGTTTCTAAGATTCGTATACTTACAGAGTGTCAAGAATCTGGTTTTTGGATCAATATATCGAGTTTCTATATTACTGTAGTTGTGGTTGGAGTTTTGTAGGTTGAATTATTTTATGATTTATTTATGGCTGTATATGAATTGATGTAAAATACTTAAGTTATATATTATTTACTGAACTAATACACAAATAATTTAATGTAGTACACAAGAGTAAATCCACAATGAGATAAATGTGTGTCTAGTTTCCGTAAGTTGCTTTCAATATATTTAAGTTTCAGAATAATTGCTGTTTGAGGATTGGAGATTTGTATCTTCTTTTTTTGTCTTGACGTACCGGTACCTGCATAAAATGTTCAGTTCCTAGGACATTAAACATCATAATAAAGAAGAATATCAAATTACGCCAGGTATTGAAGTAGACATAACTTTTTATGTGCATTCACATTTCAGCAACATTTGTTCAGACAAAAAATAGAAACAATACTAAAAAATCTTTAGTGGGGTAATCTTCCCCTTGGTAGCAGGAGGTTAAAAAAACCTTACAATGGTGGTCGGGATTCCTTGACTCACGAGTGAACCCTTAATACGCAAGCAGGGTGGAGTGGCGAGGTATACAAATCTCTCTTCCCTTACCCATCACTTGTTCATTCAACGTTTGCATTTCGGGTATGCTCCCCTGTCTACTTTCGTCTTTGCTGTGATTGCGTGCTGAATTTCATATGACGTAATCATTGGCGACCACTGTTTTACACTTTAGTTAAATCTGACCTTATCATTTTATACCTATTCCTGAGCCTTCCTCTACAAAGACTTGAACAAATAGTGCAACTATTTAGTGTTTCTGGATACGATTTGACAATTTGCATTGAAGAATGTTGCTATTTCCTTCCCATATTTTCTTCTTTTCTTGTGCACTTGTTGCATTGGTCCCTTCGTTCGCTGTAACACTTAGAAATAATTGCTCTGCAATATCGAACAATGTGTGCATATCGAAAAGATTTTGCTCTTTTGGTTTCCATTACTGAACTCGAAATATTAAGTACCGTAAAGACAACCGGAATAACTGTTGAATAATAATAATATTAATAATAATAATAACAATAATAATAATAATAATAATAATAATAATAATAACCGGCAGTAAATCTCACCTGACGCTATGTGTCAGAGAAGGAAGAAAATTATTTTTAGGCTTATACGTCTGAAGTCTGAATAGTGTAATATGTAACTAATCAGTGACATATGCAATGAAGGTGGAAGGAACCAGCAACCCTATCCCATTATCTCCTGGCTTAGTTGCCTCATAGGTTATGTGTTGTTGCTATTACTTTTGAGGTTCAGATCTGTCTTCGGACAATTGACTGATCAACAGAACAGCCTAGAATAAATGCATGAAATGTAAATTAGACTGGCGTGACATCTAGCAGATATTTGTGAAACTTGATCAACGAATAAATAAATGACAGATCAATAAATTATAGGTATATAGGCTGCACTGTTTAAGAAACAAGACAAATATTTACCAAACTTTAACAAATCAATACTAACCGAATGGATATTCCAGTGTTCTAGAAAACGGGCGTAACTCTATGAACAACATACAGCTGATGTACGACCGCCCGCCTATTATTAAGGTTGGTTCACAATAAAACGGGAACGTAAACGACAACGAAAACGAGAACGGCAATATTGTTAAAATAAATTAATTTGAATGTAAGCATTCAAAATTAACTTTCACGCAAGCTTTTTGTTAATTGTGAATGCTCACATTTAAATACAATTATTTTAACAATATTTCTGTTCTCGTTGTCGTTTCCGTTCCCAGTTTATTATGAACTAGCCTTTACTGTTCAGTGTAGGGAGAATTACAGCGTTCTCGTCCAATAGAGCAGGGAATGAATTATTCGCCACCGAGGAAAGTATTTTCGTAAGTATATTCCAGAAGTGATGTATGCAATGATTAACTATCATGACGTTGTAAGTTAGATTGTCGATCATAAGTGTCGATTTTTGGCGGGATAGATGGCATAAGCGCCAATGGGAGGAACCGCAGAATTATTATATGTACGCCAATCACTGTATACAAAAGCGCCAATACGAGAAATTTGTTGTCAGGAATTATTGACATTAATTCTACAAATGCTTTCTCTACTTCATTATGAGGAAGGAATGACAGTCAAAAGCAATATTTAAACCATTTGCCGTTTTCCAATAGTGAATTTTACGAATTAAAGCCTATCATAAATGAAAACTGCAACATCTTACTTCAGTTTCGGGTAAACTCTAATGTACAGATTTTTCGAAGTCAAGTAGGCCTATCACTGTTACAGGTGAAAAGTTCAAACCAAACTTATTACATGTTCTATGTATTAGAGTCCATATGGCTTCGTAGCACTGCGCCGACTTACAGGGAAGTATGAAAATTACTAACTGAAAGTGCACACTATTTCTTATTCCGTGCTCCGTGTACAGTAGTGGCAAAAAAAAAACCTGTCCGACCATTGTAGCTGATTTAAGAGTCTTGTTCACTCCAGAGCACGGTAGATTAGTAACTAAGACTTTCGAGGTTCAAATCCTACCTAGAAAGGAAACTTTTTTTGTTCCTTATTCAAAAATATTCCCAATACGTTTCTATTGCAGCGACATTTTACTACTTAATTAACTTATTATTTCCAGAACATGAATTTTAGAAAAGTATTGGGAATAAATTTGAATAAGGAACAAAAATATGTTTCCTTCTCATGCAGGATTCGAACAACGAAAGTCTTAGTTACCAGTCTATCGTGCTCTGGAGTGAACAAGGCTCTGAAATCAACTAGAAGGGTCGGTCTGGTTTTTTTGTCACTACTGTACAATTGCGAAAAAACTTGAGATATACATAAAAATTTCCATTATCTAAAATATTGACTTCGTCAGTGCATAAAAATTGTAATAAAGTCTGTTTCATAATATATTTAGAAGAAACAGGGCGTGATTTCCTCCTTTTTCTATACATAGCCATTCGAACATTCAAATTGGCTCTTGAGTTCAATGAAGTATTTCCTACTGCACATAATTCCCCTAGTATTAGGTATTTTGCTGCGTTTCCCATGTAACCGTTCCTCTGCTTTAGATTTACATCTATTCCGTTGAACATGGCTGTCCAATATGTACGCGGTAATGTTTCATGTGAATGATTTCCAAATTCACTTAAAATACAGGTATTTGTGTCATTGGTTACAATTCTACTTGAACAAGCTTTAAAAGTATACCTCCATGATATTTCTCCACAGCTCATCACTCGTATTTTTCTATACTTAAAACGTCACGTAGTATACACGGCACACCTTTATTAGTGGTAGTCACGGTGAAGTTCATTTCCGCTCAAGACTGATACACAGAGAAGACTGATAGCGGTAAGCACAAGACTAATACCCGGAGATACAATTAAGCACATTCCATACACTGTTAATCAGTGTTACCAAAGTATGAAGTAGGCCTAATATGTACTCAAAGTTTTAAATAAGTTCAGTTCCAGATACTTAATAATATAATAAGTATCTGAATCCTAAAAATACCATAAACATACCTTGTTCTGTATCTTTTCACAAATATTACTAAAATAGCTTTTAAAATTGTAAATATATACTTGTAAGATCACCGAAGTTCGCTTTATGCTTCTGATCAAAGTGGCGTTTAATATTGAAGCGTTTTATATGCGCAATTTTAAACCTACATATTAAGCAACAGACCTTCTTCTTTTTGTAAGTTAAAAAAAATTCTTTCTGCCATTCTTCCTAAAACTAACGTCCCGAGATCGAAGCCATACCCGCCACTGAATGAAGCGTGTCTAGAGAAGCACCAGCCGGAGGAGAGGGTCGGTGGAGTGAGGTAAGGCAGCTTTGAGTGCAGTGGCCCTTCGGAGCCATTTTTCCCCATGGTTGTATTAAAGCAGAGGTCTCCAAAAAGCGTATCGTCTTTCGGCTCTCGATGCTGCCCGCCGAACACAGTGTGCTGTAAGGCTAGAGAAGGGAAAGAGACTTGTACCTCAACAGATGGGAGCGATCAGTGGGGGATCGCGGCAACGGTGTGCTTATGTTTACAAATAATAACATCAAAATAATAACAAATATCATACGTTTGTATGTTATTTTGACATATATGAAGCTGGAGCCCCGTCGTTGGTATTGACACAAGCCATTGCAAATTCAACCTCTTCTGTTCTATGGTGCCTTTCAGTGCCTGGAAAAGATCTTCTCCAGTTGTATTTTGTAATTACATCTAGAAGACATTCAGACACAGTAAAATGTTCATTAACTCCTCGGATGAAAATGGATAGTTGAGCTTTGTCATTTCTATCTGTGCTTTCGTCCAATGCAAGTGAGTAAGCTACAAACTGGTTAATTGTGGTTTCGACTTCGGATTCAATTGCATTTACAATCTTGAAATGCCTTCTCTGAACTGTAATTGGAAACAATTTAATTTTCTTAAACTTTGACTTTGTTCTGGACATGGTATTTTAGTAACGTCCTGTATGCACGATTTTACAAACGATGCTTCTGTAAAGGATTTCATTGATTTTCCAATATTCCAAGCTAGAAAATAGCTAGCAAGAAGCTTTTATTGTTTAAGACACGTGTGTGATTTGTGTTTGTATTTTCTTATATTATATTTATCAAAATATTTGTAGACCTACGCACTTCATCTAAAATTATACGAAAAACTATATGTTTGTCATGCGGAACTGAGCGTAAACGTATTGTAATATACTGATTATTATGTATAACCAACAGTTGTACAGATATCCCCAAAATAAATTGTTTTCACATGTCCAACATGCCTATAATTGTATGATATTCTTTGTGAAGAGTCGAGTATTGTCGTCGCATGTTGCATTTTAACACACCCTTAGAATGTTTCGCACAAATTAAGCATTTCACATTCTCCCCACTAACACAAAAATATTTCTCTTCCTATTCATCCTTGAATATATTACGTCCATGATTAGAAGACATTGTGAAATGATGGAACACTCCGACCAACACAATGATAATGGGAGTCCACCACTGCTCTTCCATTGCGCATAAATATTGAGTACAGTACAGGTGGGGATGGGTGAGGCGGAGCGCGCTCATTACGTACTGACTTCGGTTCCGTTCAGGGGCTTACTCGCGAGTACGCTTTTGGAGACGTCTGTGTTAAAGGAATAGTGACATTTTAAAATTTTGTTAGAAAATGGTAGCTTCGGGTAATGCAATAAGGACTTCAACTCCTACAGTCCATTCCTTATACTTCAATGAAGGTAAATAGAATACAATACCATGAGTTTTTTCCTCAACTTATTACATCAATAATTCTTTATAAGTTCTATTGTAAACCCCACTCAAACTTCCGTAATTAAACTTTAAGTTACTTTGTATTACAGTATTCCTTTATATATTTAATTACTTGTAAATTCGTACAAACTTTTAAATGTTTAACGTAAACGATACAAATACAAGCTGCTAATCAATATTCTGTTCCAAGCTGGACGGTAAAGCAGTTTCTCACACACATTTCACTATAAAGCCCTCAGAATAACCTCTAAAAATGGTTCTATTATTAAGGTTACGGATCGGTGAAAATAATGAAAAAAATTTTTAAATGGTAATTTGGTTTTAAATGTAAACACTAAAATAATGTTTCAGTTTAATAACTCTGTGCTTACTTTGGTCCTATAGCAATTTAAAGCCCCACAGGAAGATTTTTTTAAGGAACCGGCGCGTGTGTGAAGCTGCAGCCCTTTAAATTTCACTCACCTGTCATTCTGACAGACTTTGTTCTTCATTCTGACTAATTTTACATTTCATTCAGTTCATATTTCACACTCTTATGTAAGAGAGAAATGTGTGTGGTAGACCTGTATAAGCAGCATACATACATACATACATACATACAGGCCTACATACATACATAACATAACATAACATTACATTACATTATATTACATATTCTTATACATGCTGTACTTCGACACTCGTTTTCTCGATTTTTCAATTTTCAATTCTTCGTAATATTCAAAATGCTATAATGAATGAAGTTTCCTCCAATCTCAGTGAAATTTTCCACAGAAGTCCACAAAAGCATGTGAAGTAAACTGACATAAAAGTAGGTTAAGTGTGTTTTTTTTTTTTTTTTTTTTTTTTTGACGTAGGATTACGTATTCAAATCACTATGGGCCGTATTCATAGACAATTTTAGCGCGGTTTCCGGTGGATGATCAGCGTTTTTCGTATTCATAAACCAGTGTTAACGATAGGGTACGATTTGAATTCTGTACTAGTAACCAGTGGATAGCCGGGGCTAGCTTAGTAGGCTCGTAGCGCGTGCTGCGAAATGTCTATGAATAGCACCCTATGTGTTGAGGATGTGAACTTATAAAAAATTGGAAAATTAAAAACTGAAAGGTTAAATAATTTTTCTCAAAAATTAATTGGAAAAATATGAAAGGGATGTGTTAAATTTTACTTACAACTATCAGTAATAAGGTAAATATAAATATAAAGAAAAATTATGTAAATTTTGAAAATTTACGACAATTATATTTCAGTATTATAATTCAGTTTTGTTCTTTTTTAAGTAAACTATTTGGAACATGAAAGTGAAAATCTGTGTTTAACATGTCAACATTGTAAGATATATGTAGTAATAGTTTCAGATTTATCGGTGAAAAATGTAAAAAAAAGAAATTACACATATCCATAGCCTCAAAAGGGAATGCCACAGTAATACGTATTAGTCGCGAAATATGTTTTAGAATATTTTATAGCTAATTCAGGATCTTGAAACATTATATTAAATCACTGAATATCTGTATCAAAATATAAGCTACTTACTACATTATCCACTCTGCATTTAATAAATACTCCTTGAGATTAAAATTGCTGTATCATACAAGAGATTAGAATACTTTCATAATTACAAGTTTATTTTTGTCTGCTGTATAATAATCTATGTATTTCCGGTTCCATTTGCTTTAGATATTACATAAAGCAATACGGCACACACCGAATCATAAGACCACTGCTTTCGTTTATTCATCGGACACTGGGCCTCTATTTCACGAAGAAAAATAAGTACAGTATCTATCACACATAGAGCGTTTATGATCTGCCATTTCTGTTACCGGTATAGCTCGAATGCGACTATTGAAAAATAACGTGTACATTTTCCATCGATCGAATATAGAAATGTGCTTATGTTGGATAGTATGGACCATGGGCGTCCAAAGTAGAGTATTCGATAAACAACTTAGAATTTCATTCCGCGCTCGGTTCACTGGCGGCCCCAACCAGAAAATAAATGGCATTATCTCGTAAACGGTTAATTTGCGGACCCATGTTTACTGGAACTTTTTTGCTTATCTTCGTTTCTAATTCTCATTCCCAAATTTTTTACTATCACTTTTGAAACAATCACTAAAAATGAAAAACTGAACTTATAATTATTCATGATTTACATGAGTGGCCGTTATAAAAGAGGAATATGAAACTCTTTACTTACTTATTTACTTACTGACAAATGGCTTTTAAGGAGCCCGCAGGTTCATTGCCGCCCTCACATAAACCCGCCATCGATTCCTATCCTGTGCAAGATTAATCCAGTCTATCGTCATATATATCCTCCCTCAAATCTATTTTAATATTATCCTCCGATCTACGTCTCGGCCTCCCCAAAGGTGTTTTTCTCCACTGCTCTCCCAACTAACACTCTATATGAATTTCTTGATTCGTCATTACGTGCTATATGCCTGTTCCAGCTCAAACGTCGGGATTTAATGTTCCTAATTATGTCTGCGTTGTGTAACTTTCTCCATTCTCCTGTAACTTCATCCCTCTTAGTCCCACATATTTTCCTAAGAACCTTATTCTCAAACACCCTTAACTTCTGTTCCTCTCTCGAAGTGAGAGTCCAAGTTTCACAACCATACAGAACAACCGGAAATATAACTGTTTTTTATAAATTCTTTCAGATTTTTTTGACAGCAGATTAGATGACAAAACCTTCTCAACCAAATAATAACAGCATTTCCTATACTTGTAGTGCATTTAATTTCCTCCCGAGTGGTATTTATATTTGATACTGTTGCTCAAAGATATTTGAATTTTTCCACCTCCTCGAAGGATAAATCTCCAATTTTTATGTTTCCATTTCGTACAATATTCTGGTCACGAGACATAATGATATACTTTGTCTTTTCGGGATTTACTTCTGAATCTATCGCTTTACTTGCTTCAAGTAAAATTTCCGTGTTTCCCCTAATCGTTTGAGGATCTTCTCCTAACATATTGACGTCATCCGCATAGACAAGAAGCAGATGTAACCCGTTGAATTCCAAACCCTCTCTGTTATCCTGAACTTTCCTAATGGCATATTCTAGAGCAGGAGTCGTCAGCACAGAGTACGCTGGGGCTAGTCTCTCTTACCCGCGGAAAACGCAGTGCCCTAGGGTGCACTCCGTAGCTGCTAGCGGGTATACTCTCTATTTCTCCCTGCTGCACAACAGTGCACACGGGACAGCACCGCGTACCCTTTGCACATTTCAGTGAGTGCTGACGACCACTGTTCTAGAGCAAAGTTAAAAAGCAAAGATGATAGTGAAACTCATTAACATTAGAAATAAATGAAATGGAAATACAGAAAAATAGAACAAAGATGTGGCTTATAATGAGTCAGTATTGACAAAACACGAGAAATTTAACATATCTATAATAAATTGTAGGAACAAAACAAGGAAAAATGTGCATTATTCCAGAAAAATATAAGAGTGTGCTATGACATAAATGGCATTCTGAATAACTACAGATGGCATCAGGTAAGTTACGATATCTAATGTACAATACCGAGATCGTTGGGACATCAACATTTCTACGAACGGAGAGGTGAGACATACAAAACACCTTCGAAACTGCAGCGCTAGACTTAATATTTCTGCTCAGTAACAAAAAAGTGATTTGAACTTGCTACTTTCCTGTTCCAAAATTGTCCGTGTAGGAAGTGTAAGTATAAATAATGTTCTCTTCCCGAATATTCTTATTTCCCTTATTTTAGAGAAGTTCTTTAACTAGTATTTACCACGATTTTCTCTGTTTATATTAATATTTTTGTAAGTTCTTATCTCAAACTATACTAATATATTCTTAATTTAACTTTAAGTTATTTCATGCTAGAAAGTTTCACAACACATTTAATTACTTATGAATTCATAAAAAGTTTTAAATTTTGTACGCAAAAGAAACAAATATAAGTTCTAAAATGTTACAATACTATAATTTTGGATGGGCATGAAACTAGTTTCTCACTGATTGCCAATTTCATTGTAACGCGTGAAGAACAATCCCCACAAATGATCTTTTCATTCACAAGAGACTACGCAATAATTTTATTAGAAGAATATTTTCGTGTCCATTAAGCATATATATATATATATATATATATATATATATGTGTGTGTGTGTGTGTGTGTGTGTGTGTGTGTGTATGTGTGTGCACCTATATTTGTTTTTCTGTGTATGGCTGTATTTTAAACTTAAAACAACATAACAAATAGCTGAAATTCAATATAATTTCCCAACACTATCAACTAAGAGTTTAGCAAATACTTTTACAGTCACTAACTTCATTTTCAAAGACAATATACTACGCTACCACATTCGAAATGTAATGACAATATAGTTACTGTTTCACACTAAATTTATTTAGGTTACTTTTGACATTGAAAAATTCAAATATAGTCCTCTGTCGTGTCAACAATACGTTCCCAAATCCTTGAAAAACAGCGGACTCCATATGCAGCATTATTTCTCGACGTTTCTGGCACTGATTTAACTGAAGTTCTTTGGATTCCAACCTTTGATTGAAAGCTAATATCTCGCTTCCACCTATCTTAAAGGAGTTCGGTATGGTGGGACATCTCTCCAGCAAGTTTCTTGTAATGCACTGAGTTGCACTTTTTCCTCTTGCTACTTGGATTTCATGAAGTACCCACTAAACAATTTTTTAGGGTTGTATTACTCACTACATATCAGAAATAGTGGCAGTATTTACAAAGTATGGTGACTTCGAAACTTTCAATATTGCAGGTTTATGAAAGAATCGCTCCTCTGTTACATAAAAGATTTCAATGATCACCGCTAGGAGCACTGATTTACAGCATTGTTGTATTATATTTAATTGTACGAGTATTTATTTACATTCAATGGTATATCACTTCAGCAGTTACAATATGGAACATATTAAAAAATCTTTCTAGTACTATAAACTCTTAATTATAGCCACAGTCTAGTTGAAATAGGCCTATGTATTTGTGATTACTCAAATCAATACCAAATTATTATTCAAATTAAACAATTATCCTCTCTCTTTCGTGCCTGTACGTTTCCCACGAATTTTCATTCATCTCTTTGCTTCTACCCAATATTTGCCTGTCTTCTGATCATATTTGATCTAACAGAAGAGGACTTCATAGTGAAAATAAAACGTCGAACCTTCGTTTACAACAATATCACATACCCGGCGTGTTCCTTATCAAGATACAGACCGGTTATTTAGTCCTGACAGCTCGGCGACACGAAAGAGGGGAATTAATAGGAGTAGTGGGGAGAGCTTGGGAGTAGAAATAAGAGCGAGCGGTCTGTAAAGGAATGCAGTACAGCTTAATTATTGTACTAGAAACATACTGCTCTACCACGCACATGACATCCGATCGCTCCGAAGATAGGCGAGTGACTAATCAAAAAACCCTTGGCGTAACTAAATGGACTCGCCTGACCCAGGTGCATATCCCCGGCGACTGTCAAGGTTAATGCTACTTTTACACGGCGACAGTTTAGAGAAGAGAGCTAGAGATTATAGCAAAGTATCACCGTGTAAACGGTTTTGAGAGCAGGTATCTCGTTGACTCTAATATCTAAATAGAGAACCTAAATAGAGTGCCCTTGAAAACTGCTCTCGCCGTGTCAACACCCTAAACAGAGAACTCGCATATACTGTCAGCTCTCATTATAGCTACTCTAAATTAGTCAGCTAAGTTGATCTTTTTCATTAACTCTTGCGTACGAGATTATAAAAGGTGGCGTGTAACTCTAGAAATACAGGTCTAAAGTAATAAATAATCATGCTACGTTTACACGGCGACAGTTCAGAGCGAAGTTCTGAAGAATCAGGAGAGCTATCTAACGGAGTGTTTACACGGTGACAGAATATAGCTTCTCTAAACCCATTAGCAAACTCTCAAGAGATTTATGTAACTCTAAACTCTAAAGTTACTCTCAGGACCGTTTACATGGTGCAGACAGTTTAGAGTCAGAGAAAGTGTTGAGAGAGAGCATTTAGAGAAGAATAAGCTAGTCAGTGCGTTTTTACGGCACATGCACTCCTCTAACTTCTGAGCAGTGTGTAACCTGACCGCACATAGCACTTGTGTTAGTAATATTGTTGGTTGAGTCAATATTTATTTATTCGTATGGAATAGGCTACTATAATTGCACGAAGGGCGGAGTTCATAGTCTCGAACAAAAATGTGCAAATTATAGCTCAAGTCGGCACACATGTAATTTACGTTCTATGAATCAGAGGTGCATGAAAATACACCAATGGGAAGAGAAACTCAAGATGTTTAGTTGTGGCAACACTGCCTCATAATAACGCATATAAACAAATTTGTTCATTGTTGTGGTGAAATGGCTGCTCTAGAGGACAGAAAAGCTTAATTTTCATGTGAACCAGTCTGTTATTAATGTGCAACGGCATTATGGGACAAATTTTGGTTCATATTCACCCAGTGGGTCCTAAAATCCATAAATGGTACACAGATTTGAAGGCACGATTCTTCGCAAACGGTTGCGATTTCATCCGTACCTACTACAGTCGCTGCAAGCCCTAAAACCAGAGAACAAAGTGCTACGAAGAATTTCTTGCACAAGTATACAGACTTGAATTAAAGACGATGATGAATTTATTCGTTCCGTGGTGTTTTCTGACGACGTCACTTTTCAACTTTCTGGTAAGGTGAACAAACATAACCTCAGAATCTGGGGGTCCGAAAATCCGCGTATCTACGTGGAACTTGACTATAGGCTTAATGTGTGTCGTGTTACCAAGGGGGGGGGGAGACACATTGAACATCTTTAAGTTACGGAACTAAACGTTTGGAATTTCTCTTTCCTTGGTACTATTTTCATGCACTTCAAATTCATGGTACATAAATTAAATGTGTTCGAAACCGGAAAGTTCTCTTGTAGGATCCCTGTATAAAGACAATTTTCAGGCTTCCTGATGAAAGAGAGGCAACGGATGCAGCTGAAGTAGTTCTTGAGAAGGAGAAGAAGAAGAAGAAGAAGAAGAAGAAGAAGAGGAGGAGGAGGAAGATGTGCGTTGTGCCCCTCCAAAATTAAAGAGGAAAAGAAAAATATCTTTGCTGCCAGAACCAAAGTCCAATTTATCTCCAATGTTCAAAAAAAGTGTGCAGAATTTTCGGTGAAAATGACTGATTACGTTTAAGCTCCTCAAAAGAGACCGAGTGTTTAAAGTAAGAAAAACTATAATTTTTCATATATTATTATATTGTTTTTATAATTGTTCTACTAATGCAGTGTAATAGTTGTGCCTATTTCGTTTCGTTAAATTATGACTATATTTTTGTTAACATATACCGATACTGATCACACTGTACCAGTTATGTGATTTGTTTGTAATGTGCTAGGTGAGCGTTAGGCCTATTATCATTATATATGATGCATTGTCAACAGTATTAAAGGAATATAGAAAAATATTCCACATCAAGTGAATTGTGTGTTTTTTTTTTTTTTTTAACTGAATTGCATCTTCCATTCTTAACTCACTGACAAGGCACGTGTAAGCTCCATGCGTGTTCCGGCGAGATATCCAGGTTTTCCCCACGTGGATCTATTTCTCCTCTGCCTTCTTCTCTTCAGAACAATAATACAACAGCCGCCGCAATACGTTGTGCTTCTGCCATAGTTGTAAACGCACTGACCAGCCTGCTTTCAACACTTTCTCTCACTCTAAACTGTCTGCACCATGTAAACTGTCCGGAGAGTAACATTAGAGTTTAGAGTTATGTAAATCTCAAGAGAGCTCGCTAATGGGTTAATGCTAGGTTTACACGGCGACAGTTTAGAGCGACAGAAGATCTGAAGTATCAGGAGAGCTCTCTAACGGAGTGTTTACACGGTGACAGAATATAGCTTCTCTAAACCCATTAACGAGCTCTCATGATATTTATATTACTCTAAACTCTAATGTTACTCTCCGGACCGTTTACATGGTGCAGACAGTTTAGAGTGAGGGAAAGTGTTACGAGCATATAGAAAAGAACAGTGCGTTTACAACTATGGCAGAAACACAACGTTTTTCGGCCGCTGTAGTGTGCAATTCTTCTGAATTGAAGAAGGCAAAGGAGAAATAGATCTACGTGGGAAAAAACCCTGGATATCTCGCCCGACCACGCATGGAGCTTACACATATGACTGTAATTGGCAAAAAAAGACAACTATGAGGATTGTCATTAGTATAAAGGAAAGCCTGTTGATCACATTACGCTTCCTAGCAACAGGTTTATACGCTAAACACATTATTTTATTGTTCTTAACAATAAATTAATAATAATAATAATAATAATAAACATATAAAAATGGTAGACTACATTGCACATGTAAAATGTATTAAGTTTATTTCATTATGTTCGAAAAGGTATGGTGTATGAATTGAACAACAGGAAGGTAGTGCCTGAGTTTATAATATGTAATATCTTTTCATATCAAAAATAACAACCATTTATTTTAATATAATTGATACGTAGAAGTTTTGAATTTAAGTCTATTGACCATAAAATATTGTACGAAGCATTTAATACGCAATGATGAGTCCTTTAAATGCCCCAAATGTTAATGTCAATAAGTGTTCTGCTACAAATATCTAGAACCGAACAGCGCTCTGAGCGGCGGAATTGCGTCTCTACATTTACACGGCGAGAGTTTAGAGAAGAGAGGGCTAGAGATTATAGCTGAGTATAGCTCGTGCGGAAATTGGTGAAACTTGGAGGGAGAGAACAATATTGTGGTGTGGGATCGACTATCGACCGATGTTATGTGACGAGATGCAGGGGAGACTGAACAAACGTTACCCCCTCCACTCTTAACCGCCCGTAGAACTGGTTTCTCAATCAAGGTCAAGCTTCACCAGGTTCCGTCCGAGCTATATCACCGTGTAAACGGTTTTGAGAGTAGGTATCTCGTTGACTCTAATTAGATTTTAGAGAGACTAAATAGAGCGGCTTGGAAACTGCTCTCGCCGTGTAAACACCCTGGACAAAGAACTCGCATATGCTCTCAACTCTCATTATAGCTACTCTAAATTATTCAACTCAGTTGAACTTTTTCATAAACTCTCGCCACAGAAGCAGTATAAATGACGGCCAAAAACAATGGACCTTGAGAAATCAGGCATTGTCAAAATTAGCTGAGACTGTTGAGGCGTCAGAATTTGGCTTTTAATTTTGTTAATTTATTATAATTTGGCCGTAATTTTAGCAAGGTCCATTGTTTTAGTTGTTAATTATTTTGTGGGTTTTATTCGTGCTTATTTATTTGCTGGAGGAGATACAGCGAAAGCTCCATAACCTCCACTAAGTGCGAACTGTAATATTAATAATAATAATAATAATAATAATAATAATAATAATAATAATAATAATAATAATAATAATAATAATAATAATAATAATAATAATATTATTATTATTATTATTAGTATTATTATTATCACTATTATGTTAATATTATCACTATTGTTTTATTATTATTATTATTATTATTATTATTATTCTTATTATTATTATTATTACTGTGCAATTATCACCATTCACTTGATATGGAATATTTTCTATTGATATAATGCATCATATTAATAATAATAACGCTCACCTAGTACATTACAAACAAATCACCCACAACTGGTAGTGTGGAGTCTGTACCGGTATCTGTTAACAAGAATATAGTTATAATTTAACAAAACGAAATAGGCACAACTATTACACTGTATTAGTAGAACCATTATAAACACAATATTATAATGAAATAAGATGAACAATGTTATGTGAAAAATTGTGTTTTTTCTTTGAACACTTGGTCTCTTTTGAGGAGCTTAAACGCAATCAATCATTTTCATCGCAAATTCTGCACACTTTTTTAAGCATTGTGGGGAAATTGGACTTCGGCCCTTGTAGCAAGAATATTTTTTTTTCCTTTAATCTTGGGGGGCACAAAGTACATCTTCATCATCTTCTTCTTCTTTTTCTTCTTCTCAAGAACCACTTCTTCAGCTGCATCCGTTGCCTTTCTTTCATCAGGAAGCCTGAAAATTGTCTTTATACAGGGTTCCTACAAAATACCTTTCCGGTTTCGAACGCATGTAATTTACGTACTATGAATCTGAGGTGCATGAAAATAGTACCAATGGAAAGAAAAACTCCAAAAGTTTAGTTTCTTGACTTAAAGATGTTCAATGTGTCCCCCCCTTAGTAACACGGCACACATCAAGCCTATAAGCAAGTACCACGTAGGTACGCGGATTTTCAGATCTTCAGATTCTGAGGTTATGTCTGTTCACCTTACCAGAAAGTTGAAAATTGACGTCGTCAGAAAACACCACGGAACGAATAAATTCATCATCGTTTTCAATTAAAGTCTACATACTTGTGCAAAAATTTCTTCGTAGCACTTTGTCCTCTGATATTAGGGCTTGCAGCAACTGTAGTAGGTATGGATGGAGTCGCAACCGCTTGCGAAGAATCGTGCCTTAAAAGCTGTGTACCACTAACTGATTTTAGGCCCAATGGGTGGATCTGCACCAAACTTTGTTCGGTAATGCTTTTGCACATTAATAACAGACTGGTTCACATGAAAATTAAGCTCTTCTGTCGTCTATAGTAGCCATTTCGCCTCAACAATGAAAAAATTTGTTTATATGCGCTATTATGAGGCGTGTTATCAATTAGGGAAACAATGTTAACACAACTAAACTTTTTGAGTTTCTCTTACCATTGGTACTATTTTCATGCATCTCTGATTCATAGAATGTAAATTACATGTGGGCCGACTTGAGCTACAATTTGCACATTTTTTATCAAGACTATCAACTGCGTCCTTCGTGCAATTATAGTATTCTACACGAGTAAATAAATAATGACTCACCCAACAATATTAGTAACGCAAGTGCTATGCGCGGTCAGGTTATAAAACTGCTGACACACTGCTCAGAAGTTAGATGGGTGATGTCATAAAAACGCACTCACCAACCTATTCCTCTGTAAATGCTCTCTCTCAACACTTTCTCTCACTCTAAACTGTCTGCACCATGTAAACAGTCCGGAGAGTAACTTAGAGTTTAGAATTATATAAATCTCATGAGAGCTCGCTAATGGGTTTAGAGAAGCTATATTCTGTCACCGTGTAAACACTCCGTTAGAGAGCTCTGCTAATTCTTCAGAACGTCGCTCTGAACTGTCGCCGTGCAAACGTAGCATGATTATTTATTACTTTAGACCTGTATTTCAAGAGTTATGCGCAAGCTTGTATAATCTCGTACGCAACAGTCGCGAGAGTTAATGAAAAAGTTCAACTTAGCTGACTAATTTTGAGTACCTGTAATGGGAGCTGACAGTATATGCGAGTTTTCTGTTCAGGGTGTTTACACGGCGAGAGCAGTTTTCAAGGTCGGTCTATTTAGACTCTCTATTTAAATATTAGAGTCAACGAGATACCTGCTCTCACAACCGTTTACACGGTGATACTCAGCTATAATCTCTAGCTCTCTTCTCTAAACTGTCGCCGTGTAAACATAGCATTAGAGAAGCTATATTCTGTCACCGTGTAAACACTCCGTTAGATAGTTCTCCTGATACTTTAGACCTTCTCTCGCTCTAAACTGTCGCAGTGTAAACCTAGCATAAATAATCGTACTGTAGACGTCGTGTGTTACAAAGAACTCAAACTGCCGTCGCTCAGAAATGATATACGGCCTTAATTATTGGAACACTACCTCCAGACAGTTTTAATTTTAACGGTGTAGCATATTGGATATACGCAAAATAAAATGCTTGTTGATATTTCAGTTATTTTGTATACGTGATCCAAACTAAATTTCACTCTTTGGCAATTATTTTTATTTTGGCCCGCCTTTATGGCCCTGTAAATAGCGCTCACACTTTCTAACGTAGCAGTCCGTGGCAAGAGAGCGTGGGCGAAGTTTATCTCCATTTCATGGGTCTGGGTGTTTAATGTCTCTTGTTTCATATTTGCTCTGTGATGATTTCAAAGTGACCCAACATAGTGCTGACAACATGATCAGTTTGCATATGGTAAAAAGATATGTTCCTCTGTATTACTGTATAATAATAAGGTGCAAATGCAAATGGGAGAAAAAATGACAGAGGGAGAGAGAGGGAGAGCGAGCGAGAGAGAGAGAGAGGAAGAAAGAAAGAAATAAAACTATATTACCTCTAAGTTTCAAGACACATTGTAACTGTAAACAATACTTTTTTTTTGTTATTCGACAACGGTTTACAAACTGCTGTCGTTATCTAGCGTCTCAATGAAATGAAACTGATGATGTGAACGAAATGAGTCCGGGGTTCAACGCAGAAAGTGACCCAGCATTTACTCTTAACAGGTTTAGGAAATACCCCGAAAAAGCCTCAACCAGGTAACTTGTTCCAACCAGGGTTTAAACCTGGGACAGCTAGTTTCAAAGACAGGCAAGCTAATCGTTATTCCACAGCGGTGGACGAACAATAATTTTAATCCCGTATGCTAGAGGTAATTGGAATTCTCATAAATAATTCAAGGCTTGTAATATCAATAATTTATGAGGAACCGCTCCATTTCAGGAAGGAGGGGATGTAAGGAAGTGCTACTCTTCCTTCAAGACAAAGCAGAAGAGCCAGTAGAGTGGGGTGCGCAGACTGGTAAACATCGATATATAACGCAGGATGGTATCGTTCAGGAACAAGACTTTTCGAATTTACAACATTCTGCTTACTGTAGCTGGTGTTCCTCTATACAACCGACCGAAGTCATTTTTTTACAATGCCTACAACTTAATTGTGTTCATTTGTACTCACTGCACAACGTTATCAACACTGATGTATCTATACATTAATATTGATGATATAGATAAAGCGATTGATGGTATCCTTCTCTTACCTTTCACTCTTTTATCGTCCTGGATTCGAGTATCTTTAAGGTATTTCCAAAATATTAAAGTGAAAAAAAAATCAATATAAAGCGTTTACTCTGTTTAATGTACTTTTGTCTGTAAGGTTATAATTTTGTTATTATTATTATCATTATTATTATTATTATTATTATTATTATTACTTCGATTCCTATTTTAAGAATGATTGTAACAGCGAAAGATTTATTTCTCATTTTTACAAAATTTCAAAATTTTTGTCGAAATTAGCAATGTTACTGTTTTAATTTAAATGTCTTAATTTATAAAGGTTGTGCATCAGAAAAAATCATATCTTTAGCAAATGCATACTAAAACACTACTAATGATTTGACAAAAATATGTCTTAAATAAAAATACACTCATATATGACAGAAAATTGGAAGATAAAATCAATTTTACAAATAGTTTCTATTCCTCTTCCTCTGCATTTCTTTTCCATTTACTTTTTTTTTTCTTCTAACCAATATAAAAATACTTGGAAGTCTTCGCAGGGACGACATACAACAACTTCTGATACTTGCCGATTGCTTTACTTGGGACGGTCTGCCGACAAAGAATCCCGATACCGGAAACATCAGTATGATAGTGTTCGTAAAACGAATCAAGAAAGTATCATTAGGAGTTTTCATTGCAGCGTACATCTATCTCTTCCTTCAGACAACAATACGTATAATTATTATTAGTGAAGAACGACCTTTGCCATTTGAAATGTGGTATCCATATGACGTGAGCAAGAGTCCAGCTTACGAATTCACGTTAGTTTTTCAGGTAAGTGTTTCTTTTTATATTAACTAACAAGTTCTTAATTGTATATATTTTTCGTTCAGAGTGGACAAAATAATTGAAAATAATAAATCACTCCTTCATATAAAATTCATTATTTTCGATGTCCGTCATATCTGACGGAATCATTTTTCTTTTCGAATTGGCACATAACATGTGATTAAATTTCAGAGTTCACATAGAATCGAACCACCGAACAATTAAACCACAATCGTAAAGTAAAATATTAGCGCCAATAGTTATTGGACGCGACAAAAGTAATGTTTTTTTTTTTTTTTGGTGATAAAATTTGTCAGTGTGTTGGAGCATTTTGCTGATAGAAAATTATTCTTGTTCGAATAAAGACAATATTATAACGATTACGTAGGCGTTGTATAAAGTGCTACTACTCACACTTCAACTCGGAATCAAGTGCCTGACAACTGAATATATGTACCAAAATTCAACAATGCACACAACACCGTCTCGTGACAAAAGCTTTTTGTTAAACCAAATATTCTGAATTTTATTCTGTATTGTTTAAATTGGTGAACTAAGTAATTTTAGTGACTAAGAGCAATATATTTGATTTCATATGTCTCGTCAGAATCAGTCAATTCTAAACTGATGGTCCAGAAAAGTGCTGCAAAAACTTTATTTTATGAGGAAACCTAGTCATCTTGGCAAATCGCAGGTATTGGGTAACAGTTATCTTTCCATTGCAATTTGCATAAGCCAATTTTCGACGTAAGACTGCCACTCCGAAAGACTTTTGCTGTCAAGCGTTCGTTAATGGCCTCGAAAATTAGTTTTGTGTGAATATCTGAACTTAATAGTATTCAGACATTTATATTATACATATGAATGAATGAATTAATTTTTTTTTCAGTGTACCGCAATTTGTCTTGGCTATGGTGTCGTGTTGTATATATTTCCACCATTCTACGCTACTCTAGTGGTAATCCCATGCATTCAATTCGAAAAACTAAGAGCTTTGTTATCAGGTATCAAACAACGAAGTGAAGACTGTGATGAACAATTCGATACTTCAGAAGAGGTTTTCGCCAGTATGCAGAGGCACTTGAACAGGTGTATTCGTCTACATCAAAAAATTCTAAGGTACATTCATTAACATAATTATAACTTTTAATCTGTTTTGTCGACGCATTATCGGTTACTAGGTTACGTAGGATCCACGAAATTACCGGTATCGAGATGATATTTGGTGAGATAAGGCCGAGAATTCGTCGTGGGATCATATGACACTCGATTTACATTTGGGAAATCCTAAGAAAATTTCGAACCATATATTTAGCCCAAGTGGAAATCGAACCCATGCCCGAGGGCAGGTCTGAGTCGGCGGATAATCGCGACTATCGCCTGAATTACGCTAATAGCTAAAATTCTAGTGCTAAAAATTAAATTCATATGAAAATTTACCGTTATAATAGTATAAAGAACTAAAATTTACATTTTCGAGAACATGGGATTGTGAGGAAAAAATCAGCATTATCAAAAATGTGTTGCGATTTACTATCTCTGACGTCACTTCAGTGGCGGTGTTGGTGATGATGGTGGTGCTGGTAGTAGGGTTGTGGTATTTTATTTAACGATCTAATTGAATTAATCAGTATGGAGTTTCCACGAAATTTGACTGCCATCGTCATCTTCATCGTTACCTTCTTCATGGATTAAAACTTCTGATACGCTCTGTTCTACAAAATCGAAATCGGTCCCCTCTTGTCTTCTTTGTCGACCCACATCTCACTTCCCATCAGGTTTGTAGGTCATAACTTGTTGAATTATATTTGTTTTGTTCAGTCTTAATAGAAGTTCACTGGACTTACTTTTCTTTTGTGATGTTGAATCGTTTCATTTAAAACTTTTCGACCTTCAGTATTTCCAGCTTGCTACATTCGATTACGTCAAATTCGAATTTTGAAAATCTTACTTCAATACCTATTTTATTCTTTTTTGCCCTTCCTTTTCGTAAATATTATTGGTTCCATTACTTTGTAAAATTTTAATTGTCTCTTTTATAGATTTATTTTTGAAGGTATATTTGGCAGTTTAGTATATGAGTCATTCCATGTGAAACCGAAAACTTATGAACGGGACAACTCCAATTTTTTTCAAATAGTCTATATGAAATTAAATAACCCATTTCTAATTTTTTGGGTACAACACAAAATAAAAATAGTTATTCTGAAGATTCTATAAATCGTACGCATTGCTGTTTATGTAATTTTAAAGTGCAAGTATTACATTATGTTTAAAGTTCATTCAAAACATAAAATGGGTCTCATTTAGGGGGTTATGCTTTTAAAATATGTTTTTATATAGTAGGAGCTTACTTCTAACAAAAGGAAAAAATTATCATTACATTCTTTGAACTGTTTCACATAAAACTGCGTTGGTATAGGGATAGCATTCGAATAAGAACTAACTGTACAAATAATTTACTGATTGCGTGTTCGGATTGATTGAAACCTATGCTAGCCGGAGCGAGAGGGATTAATGAGAAGGCGTCTTATCAAATAAACGCGTTATCAGTGGTGCGGTGTTACTGTAAATAAAGAGATAACCTAACGTTTTAGAAGCGTGTAATGTCCATCAACAGTTCAGCAATTGTCCTTAGATGATGTAAGACTTTCGAAATATCGCGTTGTTTTCTATACGTGAGTAAAATCATGACTTAATTGGTAGTACGAAATTACATTTACTGTTTTAATCCATTTAAATTGCCTAACCATAGACGATTGAATAAAAAATTTTAACCCGTGACCTCTGAATTGCTTGCAAAACTAAAAATGGAAGGCGTGAACTTTTCTCATGATCTAAAAGTGTGCAATAGTTGTGTTAAAATATCAAACCTTCCTAAGGAACAAAGTGTTAGTGAGTTGTGTTTACTTATTCAGTTTGTGATTAGATGGTACTGATATTTCTTTTATCACTTCAAATTCAATAATTATCAAGACACTTTGTCATAAATCATCTGCAATCCCCCATCATCTGTTATTTAAAGAGATGTAATCTTTCACCAGGAACTGAAAATTTAATACATCACTTTATGACAACTCTTTGATGAACAATCTATAGAATAAATTAGCTCCAGACATTGTGTGACAGTGGATAGTACAAATTTAGAAAGCCTGATATCACCATTGAAGATTTCCTAGACAAATTATCAACCAAACTTACAACTTTACTGCCTCATACATTCATAGCTCAGCAAGAGAATTTGTTTTTGATGAACTGCAAAGGGAAAACCTGAGATCAGGAGAGTGCATAGTGATAAGTGATTTTTTTTTACAAAATTACGATTTTGTTATCCATAATTCCATTCAGGGCATGCATTGGAACGATAGACAGGCCACGATCCATCCCTTTGTTGTTTGCTAAAAAGAGAGAACATCGACATAAAGCGTAAGAATTTTGTCGCTATTTCTGAATGTTCAAAACATGGCACCAATGCTTTCCACATTTGCAAAAGAAAACTATAACAATTTTGAAACAGGAATTGAGGTGCTGAGATCAAAAACAGGACTTGTCATAAATTTTGGGGTATCCGAGTTAAGACTGTTATTATATGAACGACCTTTCATCTTTTAATGTGACAAATGGAAGTTGTCACTTGCGTGGAAGATTGTACAATTCTAACGCTAAGTTGAAAAACGGGACTTGTCATGTGATTAGATACCTTCTTCTAACAAAGTGTTTCATGCACTTCAAGATACAGTGTTAAACAAAATGACGCAGCATTCCAAGATTCTGGGAGTAAGTTATGAGTCAGTGAAGGTGATCCAATTGGATAGTGTTTTACTGAGGTGTCAATGTGTTTATGGATATAATTGTGTGATTTAATGTTGATATAAAAATAGTGATATAATACTAAAAGAAAGATTATCGTATTTAATTTACTATTTTTTTAATAAAATTCTCTTCTTTTAGATCAAGAAGGTGACATGTCAACACTTTTCAAAACTATTTTCTATATAGGGTAGACTGTAGAGTTGTTGATACTGTTACAGTTATCGACACTTTTACATTCTTGTGTACATAATAAGGTTCATACTGCAAAGAGAAAGAAGATACTTTCATTATCTGATGGTACATTTCAATCCTAAAACAACACTGGTAATTCTTTTAAATAGTTGGTTGCATTGTCGAATAATTCTCAACTTTCATAGGGCGTGTAAAAATGAGTGCATATTTTAAATATTTTCTTAAGCATTTACTTTTATTCTTTGTGTGCTTGCGTACATATTAATATCAGGTAAGACATAATTTCAATTAGTATTATGATAATGAAACTACTTAATATATTAAAACTATTTATACCACTTTTATTAACTATATTGTGATGATTAATTCTCAGTGGCAATAACTAGAACCTTATATCTATTAAACTCAGTCACTGACACCCTATGTCAACAACTGTATTTTTGAGAAATTTATTTACAGCTAGAATTTTAACGGAATTTTATAGATATTGCCGTAATGAAACCAAAATACGGATTTTAGAAGTGCTAATTTCACTTCTTACAGTTATTGTCACTGGGTGTCAATAACTGTGTGTTGTGTATCAACAACTATCTTATTCTTATTCACACCTAGGCATAATATGAATAAAAAAACATCGGTACTCTTCTGAAGCATTGGAGACTGCTATAGACGCTGTGAATGGGCATAAGACTCATCTCACATATCAGTTGAGTGAACTCTGTTCTGAATTAAAAATAATTTCTGAATGCTCTGTACCCAAATTCTACGAGAATCATACAGCCAGCAGATGTATCTGCTTTCTTTTCCCTTAAGTATGGATGGAAGTCTGCTGTGTTAGAATGGCGAAGGGCACACCCATCACAAGCAGTGACCAAGAAATTCTTTGTTGCAATTCTGGAAAAAGTGATGAAGACACAAATAAAGGCTGAAACATTGCAGAAAGGTTTCAGAGCTTGTGGTCTATATACTTGGTATAGCAATGCTATAGATTATTCAACAAATGAAATGATTTACCTAGTAGAGATACCAATGAACAGAGAACATCCAACTCTGTTCTCACATACAACAGATTCAAGGAAATTATTGGTCAACATTTTCTTTCAAAAATTTGAGTCTGTAGACAGCAACAACAAGATCTGTACTTGGGAGAATGAAGAGTCTAAAATGTTGTTTACAATATGGATGGAGGTAGTATCGTCCCATGAAAGTCCGACTGAAATGTTGGAAACACAATTACCAGCAGAGAATGATGGGAACAAAGAAAGAGATTTGACTCAAGAGGAAGATAATGTTTCTGTACTCGAAGAGGAAAAGTACATCTCAGATGCAAATCAATCAATAGGTGAATCAAAATTAATTCAAAGATGTGTAAATGATAATCCGGCTTTGGTTGATAATAGTCTACCAACACAAAATAACCAGGGTGAATCAGCACTGTCAGATATTCTTGTATGGCCAAATACTCCTAAGAGGAAGGGGAAAAGAAATATTGAAAGAATGCCTTTTGTATTGACTTCAGATAAATGGCAGGAGTTACACAATGAGGAAGAAAAGAGGAAGCTTACATTAGAAAAAGAGAAATTGGAAAGGAAGAGAAAAAGACAAGAAAAGAAAGAAGAAAAAAACAAAAAGAAATAAGTGAAGCAGTCTGAAAAGAGAACAAAGATTTACAGAAACAAAACGTAAAGAAGACTGTAACTGAAAATCGGGTAGAAGAAAGTAAAAATAATAAGCTAAAATAGAATGAAATTCTACAGAAAAAAATGAAACTGCGAATCAGGTACAAGAAAAAACTAAGGTAGTCAGGAGAAAAAGCTAAAACCCACTTTAGACGGACTATGTTTTAAATGTGCAGCAAATGTAAAGAATTATGGAAGAGAGTGTGACTTCTGTGAAAAATTGTTTCATGACAAATGTTTCTCAAATCTCCCTTCAACATCAATTTCCGACAGTAGTATTCATTATTGTGACCATTGTAAAAATTTATGAATGGCATTCTACATGATCGTATGTAGGATTCCATGTTCATTTCTCATAACCAGTTGTTGACCTTTATGTGGATAGACTACATAATGTATTATGTACTGTAAGTATAATGTAGTCTAAATATCCTTCATTTCATTTTGTGTAAAAGTTGACTTAAAACAGCTAGGCTAGATCTGAATGTAAATAAAATACTTTTGTGTCAACTACTGTATCAAAGGTGTCAATATCTATCTAATAAGTGTCAATAATTATACTTTTTTATAATTTTTTATTTATTAATCAATTAATGACCATTAAAGTGTATTTGAAAATATCTGACTCACTCAAGATAACATAGGAGTTCTCTAGAACTAGTAACAAAATGTAAAACACCTTAGTTACTGAAAATAAAGAATTGCAGGAGACAAATGTAAAGAAAAGTGCTTAATGTGTCAATAACTATACAGTCTACCCTATGTTACGTTTTCTAAAACGAAACAAAAAAAAATAACTCATTGTGGGACAAGTAGCCTAGATCTGGTAATGTGCAAAGTGACAATACCAAAAACAAGTGGTTAAAGCAAGTACAGTGTAATCTGTTAAGTTTTTTGTGTTTTTTCTCAAAATGTCCTTAGGATGACTAGTCCCGTTTTTGATCTCAGTGCCTCAATTGGGGGTACTATCTCGATACATAAAATAGGCATACTATTTTTTCTGATGGTTCGAGTGTTCAGTATAAAAATAAAACCAATTTTTTGAACATATGTTTCCACGAAAATGACTTTCAAATTCGCCCCTAGTGGCACTTTTTCGCTACATCTCACGGAAAAGGAGCTTGTGACGGCATAGGGGTGCCATTAAGAGACTTACAACGAAAACTAATCTTTAACCCCGAATAGACTCCATCACAATATTAAGGAAAGTGGTTAACTGGGTGGAGGGGAACATTCATAATATTATTTCATGATCAATAAATTGTAATATATCAATACAATATTAATAGATAAGCATTAGACGGACCCATTTAATCCTAACCTAATCCTAACCTATTTCTAATATTGTTTTCGGCTTTTTCATCGATATTTAAGGCAGGAAACATAGTAGGCTTAATGTGTTTCAGTAAAGGTACCAACTTTGATTTTAATGAAATCGGTGACATGAAGGTAAAATTTTCTTTAAATTTATGCGATTTGACGTGGAATGACTCATATGCACTGAATTATATATAGTTTATTTCGTATGTTATCACTTATCATCATGATTGTATAAGGTACTACAGCCAAATATATTAAATGACTACCTGACATTATGATATCCGTATGATCGACGACAAATTGTGTCTGCAGTTTTATATGTGGTAGCAGTCCTCAACGAGCAGCGTTTAGATGTGTGGTATTTGAGCTCTTGCAATCGTAGCGAATTGAGGAACTTGACCGGAAGAATGGAACAAAGTGAGGGAAAAATAACTGTACGTAATGTATCCAATGAGCCTAAGGACGAACATCGATGAAATAAATAAGGAGATAGAGACATCACAGAAGGAAAACTGAATGCTAAAAATAAAATGAACATAACTAGGAAGAACAACTTGCTATTTTTTGGTATGGGAAAACTTATGAAATGATAGTGAACGTGTTGGGAATGAATAGGATTAGATATTGGGGATGGACAAGTGAAGGAAGTTCACAGGATAGGGAAAGGATATTATTACAGCACTTAATACGTAATTACATTTCTTGGTTCATTTCACGTCTCCCAACTTAGAGCTCATAATGAAAGAAATGTTTATTTTCAATAGCAGACGGTAGGCCTATTTGTGTTGTCCTTAATATACGCATAAAAAAATTTGTGCATAACACGTCTTTTGTTCGTCATGATGCAGAGCTTATCTGGAACTTTGGGCTAAATTATTACAAAACAGACTGTATTCTCAAAAACATTACGAAGAATTTATTCATGTGTGAAAAGAAAATTACAAAGGACATACAGAAAGATATCTGGCCTGTTAAACAGAAACTGATATATATATTTTTTTAATTTTGCCACAATGTGACGTTTCAATAAGCAACGTAGCCACCATTGACATCCAGCAGGGCTCTTACCCGCATACCACGGATCAATTTGTCCAGGTCATTTTGAGGCAGGCGATCCCACTCTTCGACCTCTTGGTGGGTTATTGGAGTGTGTGGACGCTGAGCAATAGCTCGCTTCAGCATATTCCATGCATGTTCGTTACACTTCATGTCAGGTGACATCGCAGGCCATTCCATTCGGGCAATATCGGACTACTGGAGGACGTTTTGCACCATTTCCGCACAATGCGGTCTTGCGTTGTCATCCACAAGAATGAATTCATCGCCGATTTTTTTACAGAATGGACGCACAATTGGTCGAAGCATCTCACGAATGTAACGCTCACCCGTTATTCTGCCGTCAATAGGTACGAGCGGCGTCCGCCGACCCAGCATGGTCTCAGCCCAAAAAATGCACTTCTGGCACGAGATCCCTTATGCCTTCAGACACTTGTGCGACGACTGTTGGGTCCAAGGCGATCCTTGTTTCGCCACTCTGGAAGTACCCATTGACGGTGTGCTTGACGAGTAACTCTGTGGCGGTCAAGAAAGGGGACACGAAGGAGGGGGCTCCTTGCGTGTAGGGCTTTCGCTTGAAAAGATTCCTGATGGTCAGGGTGAAAACTTGCACATCTGAAGCCCGCCACAATCAGCCCGGAGCTCTGTGGAGATAGCCATCGGGCGCATTGTAGCACTCATCATAACAAAACTGTCTTGAGCTACTGTTGTGAAGCAAGGACGATCAGACACGGAATGTGTCTCCATACTCGCGACATGTCACTTTGGTTCACTCCAAGACAATATGCCACAGCTGTCTGAGTTAAGCCTTGATGGATAAGTGCGACGATGCGGGCCCGGTTAAACAGTGTGATGGATCGCCTAGGCATGTTTATGTGGCTGAAAACATACACCGAATGCATACAGGCCGTGACATGAGCTGTCTACTCTTCCTCTGTAAACAGCAGAAAATGAGGGAGGCATTGCTCGCAAAACAGAGGACTAGCACGCGAATGTTTCAAAACGATGCACTTTACAAGAACATGAATGGCATTTTAGAAGTCTAAAAAAAAATCTACATTGTGGGTGGTAGTCGTTATTGAAGCCCCACGTTGGACGCCATTTGTGGGTGGATGTCGTTATTGAGTTCCCACGTTGGACGCCATTTGAGGGTGAGTGGTTATTGTGACCACACGTTGGGCACCATTTGAGGGTGGGTGCGTCTCGACGTTGCGTGAGATTCACTCAGGGTAGCCGAGGTACTGTTGTGGTATAGGGTGATGTCGGGAATAATACCAAGCCGGCTACTTAAATAAAAGGCCGCGTAAACTTCAAAACTATAAGTTTATTGTCGTATCCACTCGGTAAACCCTAGAATATGTATTTCCGGCTGACATATAATTCAATCGTTGGTCGCCTTTTGTATCGACTCTATGGCGGCTCTGAATAAGCTCTATCCGATACTACAAATTCAATACTCTGTCCAGTACACTATGACACGAAGCGAAATAGTAGTCCTGTCGACACCAAACGAAGTAGTTATTCTGCCCTGTATGTAGGGCCGCCGACACGATGTAAAGTTGTTTTGATGATCTCCGCTCCGAAGCGGAATAGTAGTCGTTATCGCCGCTCCCCGTCACCCTTATTTATAAAAACCTATCCTACGCTAAAACTAACTATTCTATTGGTTAAAAACTACGTCACTAACTGGCCTAAAATCTATTCCCTATTGGTCCAAAGTGACCTCATAAGCTGGACCAAGATCTCTTCTTATTGGGCGCGAAATATGTCATCTCTAAATTTAAACTTTGGATTTCCCATAACCTCAAATTAGTTTGTATATCTCACAAGAATACCCGTTCTTTGGAAAACCCAAGCTTGGCAATATCTTTCCCACGGGTCTAGTCCGACTCCGGCTTTTATGCTTCATCGAGTCTATACGAAACCCCGCTCAAGGTGGCCCTAAATCTGTCCAATGCTGACAAGTGACGAAACACCTGTGTGAGGAAGCTAATTCTAACGAAGTCGCCAGAACATCCCCGCGAATACATGTAATAAAAATATGGAGATATCACTTCGCTAATAAATCGGTCTCTCCCTCTCCTAATTACTGCTTCAAATGCCCATCTACATAACCATTGGAAATTCCCGAAAGAGTTTCCAATGTTATGAGATGTCCCCGCTTTCTGCCTATAACTAGCCTCATACTTCCCCCACGCGATCAGCCGGTAACACATTATTTACAATACAGTCTGATTATAATATCACTACAAGCAATTACAATAAATATTACATATATCTTCACAAGCCTTTCTATGTACACAACTCTCACACAATAAGCACAACAATGTACAATTTATATCCACGTTTACATATGTACAATCCCATTCATTCACATATTTACAATTGTTTATTCATTGATCAGTTACACACTCCGCGTGCTTGGTTGTACCAGCCGCCCTGTACATGTTCACCTAGCTGTACGCGTGATACTAACTATCCTTACTCTTTCTCATTCCTGCCTCCTTACCTCTCCTGTTTGAAAGGCCGCAAGAGTTGCTTGTGGTACCTTCCAACAGGTTTACTTTTTCCCCTTTCTACCAATTCGAAAGTATGGTCTCCGTATTTACTCTTAATTTCGTAGGGCCCCTTGTACAGTAGCTCCATGCGTGAGTAACGTCCTCTAAGGGCGGAAGATAACTTCACGTCCCTTAGCAATACCAAATCGCCGGGTGAGGGCTCCCATTTGTGGCGAAATCTTTTGACTTTACCGAGTCTATACTCAGCCTTTTTCCTGATTCGGTCGAAAGCTAGTTTACACAGAAGTTCATCACTAGGAGGCTCACCCTCCTGTATTGCCTGCGGCAAACTCTTTATCAGGGGATCAGGATCGATCCCTAACATCAGTTTGATCGGAGCTATTCCGGTCGTTGGATTGATAGAGTGGTTCATGACTCTCTCAATCACCTCACATTGCCTAAACCAGTCCTTATGGTTTCGGTGACACAGAATACGGAGGTACAATGATATATCCCTAAGCGCTCTTTCGCAGGGATTACCGCTGGGAAAGTATGCGGAGCAATTGTATAGCTTCACGCCCGCATCTTCCAGCCTTTTGCAAAACACTTTCGATTTATGTACCGACACATTGTCACTGAGCACCGCTGTTACCGGGCCGTAAGTCGGTATGTAGTCTCTAACCAGCTTATCAGCACACAACTTGCTAGAGATATTTCTTAAAGGATAAATCTTTACAAATTTTGTGAAGACATCGTACGTAACAAATATGTACCTGTGTCCGAAGGACGATGTGGGCATTGGACCGTGTTCGTCCACTGCTATAAGTTCATTCTTTTTACCCCTAATAACGACCTGTGGTACATTGTCATACCTTACATTTAGAGGTTTCGCCCTCTGGCAGACCTCGCAACGAGATATTACCCTTCTAACCTTCTTTGACAGTTGCTTAATATAAAATGATTCTGACATAGTTAAAATGATCGTATCACTCCCAGAGTGACACATAGATAGGTGAAAGTTATTTATGAGTTCATTCTCCATACTCGCAGGTATGTATATCTTCCACTTCTGGATATCCCTACCGTGCAATTTATACAAGATACCAAAGCGCAATCCATACACTTCATCTTTCACCTGTGAGATTTCTCTAGCTTTGTCCATTAAGGCCCTTATCGTGGAATCTTCCTGCTGCAAATCTGCAATTCTCCGAAATTTTCCCGTCAGAGCTCCATTCCTCGTGGAATCAATTTTCATCACGGCAATTTCGTACGCGGGGGCGGTGATAGTTTCCGGTAGCCCCGATTTGGAATTCAAACGAGAGAGACAATCACCAAAGATATTGTCTGCCCCCGGAATATGTCTAATCGTCACATCATGAGCCAAAATCTCGTGCACATATCTAGATATTCTAGAGTTCGTCAATTTGCATCTACTCAGAAAAGCTAGGCTCACATGGTCAGTAAATATGATTATCTGCCTATCAAAGATATACTGACGGAAATTCTGTAGTGCGAAGTACACAGCAGAAATCTCAAGTTCCGTGATTGATGCGTTGCTTTCGGTACGCGACAGTCCCCTAGAAGCTGTGGCAATCACATGTCGCTTATTATCTTCATCTGTCTGACATAGAATTGCTCCATATCCATATGAAGACGCATCAGTATAAATCTGAAAAGGTAGGCTGTCGTTAGGCCTTTCCAACAGAATTGAGTCGGCGAAAAGCAGTTTCGTTCGATCGAATGCTTCCTGCTCTGCCGACCCCCACCTGAAGGGTGTATCCTTCTTCAACAATGCTCTGAGTGGGGCTACATGCTTAGCATAATTGACGAGAAACCGATTCTGGTATTGTAGGATACCTAGATATCTACGAACCTGTTTCCGGTTCCGCGGCGGCGGGATCCTCGAAATGCTCTGAATTCTCTCTTGGTCCGGTCTAATTCCGTCAGACGAAATTACGTAACCCAGGAAAACTGTCTCAACTTTAAAAAATGCTGTTTTCCCCAGCTTGACTGTCATACCAGCCTCTCTCAGTTTAGTAAGTACAAAATCAATATCCCTAATATGCCTATCCACATTATTGCCATATATAAGAAAATCGTCAATGTACTGTGCCAAAAAACCTTTCGTCGAATCACCAAAAATTATGTCAAGTGCCCTTAGTAGCGCAGATCCAGAACTCGCGATGCCGAATGGGCATCGGGTATACTGGTAGACTTTCCCGTTATGTAGGAACGCTGTGAATTTTCTCGAGTCCTCGTCCAGCGGAATCTGCCAATACGAACTGGTCAAGTCCAAACTAGTGAATATAAAACAGTCACTGATACGGCCTAACAAAGTGTCCACTGACTCCGTCCTGAAATTATCTTTAACTGAAAACGAGTTAACGTGTCGGGCATCGATCGTCACTCTTAAGCTTCCATTGGGCTTCCTAACCCAGCACAATGCATTTACGTAAGGCGAGTCCGATACTTCTATAACTCCGTCTTTTAACATATCATTTATGACTTCGTCTGCCTGATCCCGTAAAGATAGGGGGATGGGTCTACATTTATGCCGAAATTCCTCAATTCCTACCACCTTAATTTTGTGTGTATACACTCTACACAGACCCGGCGCGTCTGAAAAGACATTTAAATGGCTACCTACAACATCCATTAAGCGTTTTCTTTCACTCTCACTCAGGCCGTGTGCCTGGTTAACTTTATCTCTCACTATTTCGAAAATATCTGTCTTCCTATTGTTAGACGCGACTACCTGCCTAAGATCGCCAAGCGAAATCTCATTACAATATCTGGCCCTACCGCTAATGAGATTACGTCCTATTTGTCTCGCCTGGACTAATTCGCCGATACATAACTCGCATTCTCCGCAGCCTACTTGACACACTCCCCTAGTTACCTCGTTACCTTCCCACGGATTGACCTCTATAATTACATTCTTACAAATTTTGAGGTGCTCTACAAAAAATAACTCTTCCTGTAATTCAATCTCTCCCGCGGTCCTTTCGTCTAGTTCCGGTCTAGAGCTATGCCTACTGAATGGGACATGGCCTACACTGTCGTTACCTGCCGTAACCCCTAGTCTGTTTTCCCTGAAATCTAATAGCGCGTGCCATTCATAGAAGCTTTCTACTCCAATAATGATGTCGGTAGTCAACCTTTGTATCACAAGAAAAATAGCATTTAATTTCACGTCTCCGCACTCTAATTCGAACCATACTTGATATTTTACCTTTTCCTTCTTCTTGCTTAGGGCGCCCGCACAGTACAGTGAACATATCGGTAACGTTTGCAGTTTTATTCCTGAATCCCTAACCTTTTGAAAAAATTCCAAGCTGCATACATTATTTGTGGAGCCCGAGTCCAACAACACACAACACTTTATCCCAAATATTTTGGCATCTATATAAGGCAATACATAAGTCCCATTACTTTCTAACTCTGGGTTAGTAATCTCGCTCTGTCTCTTTACGCTTACCGCGTTGGTGGATTCTTTTGATAGTGACTTATTGCACTTAGCTACAGAAATCTCCGAACCCTTGAGACTTCTGTCTAGCAGTTTCCCGAGTGTGATGCAGTCGGTTCCACTGCTACCTCGTCTCTATTTCTACAATTTATAGGCTCCCGGTCCATATTCATTCTGACCGGACTTTGCTGACGTCCGTTCATGTCTCTATTCCTACTTTGTCCCACATTACACTGTGTAGGGGGCCTATTGCACCCTTGTGAGGCCATTTCTTGTAGGACGTCTCGCCTATCTCTCTCCTGCTCCTGTCTCCTCCAATCACCTCGATTTTGCGGTCCCCTGCTAAAATTAGGCTGCCAGAATCCCTGTCTGTAATTTCTGTTCCTAAGCCAGTGTGGTTGGGTTCTAAGCCTATTATTTCCATTTTCTTGTCTTCCCGTGTACCATCGTATGTGGTTAACCCTACGCACGGGACCAACACCTCCTCGATCGTTCCTCATCCTGTTATGACTACTCTGGTTATTCCTACTATTATTGTAAGGACCCCCAAAGGGCGGGTCACTCCTTCTCTCCCTGTTGGGACTTTTCCCCCCGTTATGGCCATTATGGTACCGACTATATGCATTGTTGGGTCTCCTGTCACCACCCCAGTTACTCTGATTTTGGGCTCCTGTCCTTGGGGATGAGAAGAACGTACTTGCCCCCTTCCCCGCTTTCTGGTCGGTGGGGCTTGAACCCTTTCCTTTGCCATGTTCATAATCTGCCTGTCCACTACATTCATAGTGCGTGGCGTCCGAACCATCCAGCGCAGTCAATAGATCTATTGTTTCCCCGAAGTCTCGGGGCCCTGCTACAATCAGATTATATCTTATGTTCTCGGGATACTGCGAAATCACAGTTTGGATCAGCTCTGAATCCGGTATTGGCGGATTGAGGCTTTTCCCTTTCTTAACCAGTTCAAGAAAATAATCTATCATAGAGACGCCTCTTCCCGCGTCAAACCTGCTCTGATTAATTTCCTTCCTAATTCTTTGTTGTTGTCTTTGTCCCCAGTATCTCTCCGAAAATTTTTCTCTGAATTCCTCATAAGTGACATTATCCCCTAGGGCCACTAGCGCCCAGTTGAGTGGTCGGCTCTTTAGGCTCTTTCGTACGACAGTCATTTTTAAGTCATCCGGCACCCTTCTTACTCTAAAGTACGTTTCTAGCTCACTTATGTAATTATGTGGGTTTGAAAATTCAACCTCATCAAAAATAGGGTAACCAATCTCATTCAAAATGTGAGTGGGGTACTGGGGACGGCCTAAATATGCCTTGTCGTTTACATTTATCAACTCACTACGCACATCATCCCGTGAGGTCTGACATTCCTCACCAACACTATTGTTAACATGTCTTACATTTATGTTGCTACCTGATGCCGGGCTCTCACTTGTGCCCTCTTGTCTAGAAACTGCACGGTCCGAGCTGCTATGTCCGCTTAAATTTGCGGGACTACCCCCATTTAGTACGTCGTTTATTGAGTTTAGTTTACTTCTTAATTCTTCCAAACATTCGTTATCCGCCCTCTCTTTATTCTTTATGGCTCGCTTGAGACCGTCCACTTCCTGATCCATCTCACCTATTTTCTCTTCCACCGAATTCTGAATTTCTCGAACCTTCTCCACTATCCTTTCCTCAACAGCTGATTTTAGGTCGCTATTCTCTCTAGTAGCGCTATCTCTAACTCTAACTTCTAAATCCTTCATACTTTCTGACATCGTATCCATAGCTATCTTCAATTGGTTCTCCATTCCGATCCCATTCTCGGCTAATTTCCCCTCTAGCTTCTCTATTTTGTCCTCCATCTTGTTTCCTCTCTCCGCTAATTTTGCAATATGATCTCTAATCTCTCTCGAACTTTCCCCCAATCTATTTTCCATTTGTTTTATTTGTTCTCTACTTTCCCTTGAGTTATTCTCTCATTTAGTTTCCATTTGTTTTATTTGTTCTTTACTTTCCCTCAGAATCTGCTCTCTACTTTCCCTTGAGTTATTCTCTAATTTAGTTTCCATTTGTTTTATTTGTTCTCTACTTTCCCTTGAAATATTTTCCATGAAGTGTCTCATCTGCTCCCACAACTGCTCTAGCGTCATTTCCCCTTTGCCGCTGTTTCTATTCTGTTGCTTTTCCACCGTTCGCTCTCCCTCTATTTCTTGTCCTGCGTTATTCTCGACCTCCTCCCTAATTTCCATAATTTCCTCGTCCTTCCTTTGCTCCATGGTTCCCTTGTTTCTATTTCCTCGTCTTTCTCGTATTTTCCTAACTACCTTACTCCTATGGCTACGTAGTATCATCTATATGCTACTCTGTCATCTATCCGACGCTTGCTTTCCCAATAATAATCTAAGTAGGCCTGTATTTGCACTCGACTCACTTCCCACAAATTACGCAATACACTTATTTCACTTTCCCCCAAAATATCACACACAAAAAAAAAAATACATATATATATACACCCGAAATATCACACCAGAAATTGAAACGTATACACTTTATAATTATTCCCCCAAAATATCATATACATATATACACATTTATACGTCTTCTATTCATACTTGCCACAGCCTCTCCGAGTCGCCTTCTCTGGTGGTCCCCGTGTTGTCTTCTCTAGTGTTGTCGTGATGTCGCGATGGCTTGGTTCTGTTCCCGCCTTCCAGCGTCGTTCCTCGGCTATGCAGGGCTGAACTGCTCCGTCCGGTCCTCCTCGTTGTTTGGTGCTGTGTTCGCACCCGGGGCCGGTCACTGGAACAGCTGTCTTCCTTCGAGCCCCACGTTGGAAAGCGCCATTTGTGGGTGGTAGTCGTTATTGAAGCCCCACGTTGGACGCCATTTGTGGGTGGATGTCGTTATTGAGTTCCCACGTTGGACGCCATTTGAGGGTGAGTGGTTATTGTGACCACACGTTGGGCGCCATTTGAGGGTGGGTGCGTCTCGATGTTGCGTGAGATTCACTCAGGGTAGCCGAGGTACTGTTGTGGTATAGGGTGATGTCGGGAATAATACCAAGCCGGCTACTTAAATAAAAGGCCGCGTAAACTTCAAAACTATAAGTTTATTGTCGTATCCACTCGGTAAACCCTAGAATATGTATTTCCGGCTGACATATAATTCAATTGTTGGTCGCCTTTTGTATCGACTCTATGGCGGCTCTGAATAAGCTCTATCCGATACTACAAATTCAATACTCTGTCCAGTACACTATGACACGAAGCGAAATAGTAGTCCTGTCGACACCAAACGAAGTAGTTATTCTGCCCTGTATGTAGGGCCGCCGACACGATGTAAAGTTGTTTTGATGATCTCCGCTCCGAAGCGGAATAGTAGTCGTTATCGCCGCTCCCCGTCACCCTTATTTATAAAAACCTATCCTACGCTAAAACTAACTATTCTATTGGTTAAAAACTACGTCACTAACTGGCCTAAAATCTATTCCCTATTGGTCCAAAGTGACCTCATAAGCTGGACCAAGATCTCTTCTTATTGGGCGCGAAATATGTCATCTCTAAATTTAAACTTTGGATTTCCCATAACCTCAAATTAGTTTGTATATCTCACAAGAATACCCGTTCTTTGGAAAACCCAAGCTTGGCAATATCTTTCCCACGGGTCTAGTCCGACTCCGGCTTTTATGCTTCATCGAGTCTATACGAAACCCCGCTCAAGGTGGCCCTAAATCTGTCCGATGCTGACAAGTGACGAAACACCTGTGTGAGGAAGCTAATTCTAACGAAGTCGCCAGAACATCCCTGCGAATACATGTAATAAAAATATGGAGATATCACTTCGCTAATAAATCGGTCTCTCCCTCTCCTAATGACTGCTTCAACATTCGTCGTTAAGCAAGACTTTTTTTTTAGGTATATATAAACGTAGCACAGCTTTCTAAAATTGATACTAAAGTACCATTAAATTTTTGTATTATACCAATATGATATTAATATCGGCTTTAGATGTAGAATTAAAATAGAAATTCATAAATAATTCCACAAAGTATTCAATCACTTCAGTCTAGCGCAATTTATCACTTGTAATACCGGTACAGGTACCAATTGAATACTAATTTCAGCTCTGCTTTAGGTGTAGAATATATGGTAGAAATGTACAAATAATTTATTCTATCAAGTATTAAATAATTTCAGTGTTTGAGATATTGGTGAACAATGTTGTGTTTCTTTTTAGTCACTTCTGTGTAAGGTGTTTATGTTTTAAGTCATAACAATACAGACATACAATATTCATTAGACATTTTTATCTCCCGAGAAATGAATTTGTTGAAATAATTTAACCAATTACTCTGCTCTAATATCTATATATTTATAGTATTCTGTTTCAATAAGTAATTGGAGGATGTTTTATATACTACCTCTGTGTATATTATTATATTTTATGCTCGACCATGCCGAAATGTAGTAATTATACACCTGGTAGCAGTCCTTTAATGCATGTCATTAAAGTACACCTACTCATTAAAGTACAGGTGTTCAGCCAATAACTCAGCTTACAGGTTTTCAGCCAATGACAAGTCAGCTTTGTACCGTTATAAAACCGCAAGTATCGATTATTCTCGGATATACAATCGAAAGAGAATTAGCGAAAAGTCACGGAGGCTGGAAATCCAATATTGTCGCAGCAGGTTATGCTCTGTTACTATAATAATTAGCGTTAATTGTAAATAATATTCAAATAGATTCAATTTGTCATCTCGTTTTTCAATGTCGAATTCAATAATCGAGGTTAGCTGTATCTAGTTTAACGGGATTACATCAAGGTCAATGACATTATTGTTCCTCGGAAAAAATCAATACATTCGCGTCTGCGCACATCTCACAATTCACGACCTAGAACAAGGTCACTTCCAATCTTGTCAGATACAAATAAAATGTATACATCTGAATAATTTCAAGTTAGAAATATGGTCGAGCATAAAAAGTCGTATGAAACTCGCCTATCATGGTAATTAAGAAGCTCGTATGAAAATTATGAAACTCGCTTGCACTCGTTTCATAAACATCCATACTCGCTTCTTAATTACTATCATTATAGGCTCGTTGCATAACGTACTATATTGTAACTCTATTAGGAAAGAAATATATTTAATAACAGTAGGCCTACGTTCTTATTTTCCACACAGATACAAGAGTGAATTGGACGACGCGTTCAGTAATTTATTTGTTGGCGTTTTCCTACTCCTATTACTTTCGCTGTGTACCACTACATATACAGTAGTGCTGGTGAGTGAAATAAATTTATTATTTTATATAATACTTGATTTTCGCCCTCGTATTACTTGCGCAGTAACTAGTTTAGACCTTGGAAAATTTAGGCCATTGAGTTTAGGCCGTCCTATGCCAAAACATATTCCCTACCGTATAATGCCTTTGTGCCCTATACGGACATAATGGTTACGTGTGAACATAAGTGCAAAAGTGTCTTCAAAATGTACGCGGATTATTGCAATAAGATGTTTTAGATTACTTAGGCGTTGGCTTTGTATAGAAAGATACGTTTTTATTGTAATAAAAGCAACAGATAAGATTGTACAGTGCCTGTATTATAGTGGAAAATGAGCAGCCAAGAATGCTTGCGACGTGAGAATCTTTTCTTCAGCTAAGATTGTATAGCGTGTATTGCTGTAAAAAATGAACAACCAAAAACGCTTGCAATGTAAGAATCTTTTCTTCAGTTAAGATTGTATAGCGTGTATTGCAGTAAAAAATGAACAACCAAGAACGCTTGCAACGAAAGAACCTTTTCTTCAGTTAAGATTGTATAGCGTGTATTGCAGTAAAAAATGAACAACCAAGAACGCTTGCAACGTAAGAACCTTTTCTTCAGTTGAGATTGTACAGCGTGTGTATTGCACTAAAAATGAATAGTCAAGAGTACTTGCAACGTAAGAATCTTTCTTCAGTTAAGGTTTTACAGCGTGTGTATTGTAGTAAAAAATGAACAGCCAAAAGTGCTTGCAACGTGAGAATCTTTACAACGTAAGAATCTTTTCTTCAGTTAAGATTGCACAGCGTGTGTGTTGTAGTAAAAAATGAACAGCGAAGATGCTTGCAACTTAAGAATCTTTTCTTCAGTCGTGATTGTACACCACATGCCAGTGTCAGTGAGGCCCGTGCTTTCAAAGTGTGAAATGAAATCTTAATTGTGAAACAAAATTACCGGCACCGTAATTTGGGTGAAGAGTGGCAAATGGTTATTAATTTGTTTAACCGCAATACGAATAAACTGGAAAGTAACTGTGTGGAGGGTATTGCGGAGTAAACGCAAAGGTATCATGATAAGAGCACAAGAGCCTGGTAAGCGCGAAAGAATTCGCGCGATGGTATAACAGGCAGATAAATTATATTGATTTTTTCGCAAAATTATTATGAAATTAATGTTCATAACTTTAAATTTAAAAATGAGAGGGCAACATTAGTTACTTTTTCAGTAACAGAGAATAGCGACTACTCGGACCAAAATGATTGCAACTGCAATCAAGCAGCGGAAAGCAAAATACGTTATTTTCAATTTATGTTTAAGTAACTCACTCCTTAAAATAATATTTTACACTGCTTCAATAGGGAAGATAAACACTAAAGTAATACAACGGGTTAGAATATTATGCTTTAATCTGGATAGCGATTGCCAAAACAGAATAATAAATATGTTTCGGAGAAGATTAACCAGGATTATTTCCAGTGAATGTTTTTGGTGATGTTGAGAGCTGTAAATTAAGTGTTTTAGACATAGCAATGAGAGTAAATGAGAAAACGTGAAGTGGAGTTTTGGAAAAAAGGAAAATGAACGCAAAACAAGGCACCACAGGTGATATATTAAGCACAGTAAAGAAAGCCATGAGTGAGATAACTAAGTTCAAGTAGTGAAAGTTTCTACACTATTGGACAGGGAAGTATTCTAAAAAGTTAGAGATAACACTGGAAATAACATTATAAAGCTGAAAAGTAAAGTGAAACTAAGTAAGCGGTTGAAGTGCGGGAGGTTAGGGAGATAGCAAATTAAATTATACAGAATAAAGAATAATAGTTGATAGTAGGGATGAAATTGGGTTAAATAGAGGATAAGATATAGATTAAATCAGAAGTGTAATGAATTGATGAACAGAAATTAATTGTAAATATAATAACTGCGGCGATGACACCGTATACAGGAATGTGTAGACCATCACTTACTTACAAATGGCTTTCAGGAACCCGAAGGTTCATTGCCGCCATCGGTCCCTATCCTGTGCAAGATTAATCCATTCTTTATCATCTTCCAATAGTTTTTAATGTAACTGTAGGTGTATTAATTTCATCTATTAAATATAGTAGACGTAAGGATGGCACTGCATATCCCATCTCCTTCGAATACATTTTAATATTATCCTCCCACTTGCGTCTCGGCCTCCGCAAAGCTCTTTTCCCTCCGGTCTCCCAACTAACACTCTATATGCATTTCTGGATTCGCCTATACGTGCTGCATGACCGGTCTATCTCAAATGTCTGGATTTAATGTTCCTAATTATGCCAGGTGAAGAATACAATGCGTGCAGTTCTGCGTTGTGGAACTTTCTCCATTCTCCTGTAACTTCATCCCTCTTAGCCCCAAATATTTTCCTAAGAACCTTATTCTCAAACACCCTTAATCTCTGTTCCTCTCTCACAGTGATAGTCCAAATTTCACAACCCTATGGAACAACCGGTAATATAGGCCTAACTGTTTTATAAATTCTAACTTTTAGATATTTTGAAAGCAGACAAGATGGCAAAAACTTGTCAACCGAATAATATCAGGTATTTCCCATATTTATTCTGTGTTCAATTTCTTCCCGAGTGTCATTTATATCTGTTACTGTTGCTCCAAGATATTTGAATTGTTCTACCTATTCGAAGGATAAATCTCCAATTTTTTATGTTTCCATTTCGTACAATATTCTGGTCACGAGGCATAATCATATACTTTGTATTTTCGGGATTTACTTCCAAACCTATCGCTTTACTTGTTTCAAGTAAAATTTCCGTGTTTTCCCTAACCGTTTGAGGATTTTCTCTTGACATATTCACGTCATCCGCATAGACAAGAAGCTGATGTAACCTGTTCAAACCCAAACTCTGTCTGTTATCCTGAACTTTCCTAATGGCATATTCCAGAGCGAAGTTAAAAAGTAAAGGTGATAGCGCATCTCCTTGCTTTAGCCCGCAATGAATTGAAAAGGCATCAGACAGAAACTGACTTATACGGACTCTGCGTGTAGACCATCACTACATGAACAGCCAAGATGCTTGCAACTTAATAATCTTTTCTTCAGTCATGATTGTGCACCATATGCCAGTGTCATTGAGGCCCGTGTGTCAAAGTGTGAAATGAAAACTTAAGTGTGAAATAAAATTACCGGCATCATAATTTTAAGTGAAGCGTGGCAAATGGTTATTAATTTGTTTAACCGCAATACGAATAAACTGGCAAATAACTGTGTGGAGTATATTGCGGAGGAAATGCAAAGGTATCATGATAAGAAATATAGCATTCCCCGTAAAATACTGTCGTACCTCGAAAATTGTGATTTGTTAAGATGTGCTATTTCCTAGGAAAATACTGCTGTAAAAATAGTTTAATAGCTAGGTACCAACCACCTTCGATAATTTGCTTTTTTTTATTAGCATTTCATATTTCCAACCAGTAAAACATTGTTGGATAAAATGTAACAAATTATATGCAATTTCCGACAAAACGGCATTATTTTACTGAGAGCGCGATATGAAACAAGATGTTGACGATAAATATTCATGTTTATGTTATGCTTAAGTATTACAGATATTTTAATGTGAATTTGATGAGAAATAATTTTGCAAATTTTTCAGAGATGGGGAAATGCAGCCAAGGTATTGCAGTCACTACTGTGTTACAATGTCTGCATAACATTCGTGTTTCTTTTCTGTTGGTTTGCAAGTGAACTCAGCGATCAGGTAAGCACACATAGGAGCACATACAGGCTTACGTAGACCTTTTATCATCAACATTACAAATCAGAAAATTTGTGTTCCATTTTGTTAAGTTTCACTATGGGTAAGTATCCATTCTGTGAGTATATTGCTTCTTCTATTAAGGAACAATGATAGACTGATACATATTTATTCAAATATAAATGTTCAAACAACAATTCAATAACTCTCGGACATCTGGAAGAGTTCTGTAAGTCTTTTCTACGAACATAACCGTAAGGATATCCAGAGTTACAACCTTGTATCTATAGACAAAACCTTGTGAAACAGATTCCTCGCCATGTTGGATGATTTCAAGTATAGTTATAATGTACTACTGCTTCATTATCATAGTATACAGTAGAACTAAGTGAGATCGGGGCTACTTCAGATTATCAGTTCGTTTGGATTTTCAAAGGTATGTAATTACATACATGAAATGTGTATAAGTTATATATATATATATATATATATATATATATATATATATATATATAAATAAGGATGGTACAATCATTGCCTTTCTTTCTTATTCTGCTTAACGCCTCCTTTAATCCTATTCACACACGACTGTGGACAGAAGAGGACGCTTTATTGGACCTTGTTTTCGAGTCTGTGCTTTCTGGAATTGTACGTACATTCGGTAGTGCGTTCGGATTATCGAGCTTCTATTGTAATCTGGTCGTCTGGATGTTATCAGTAGAGCCCGGATGTTTGGAAAAATGTATTTTATTATTGAGTTGGTGTATCTCAAATTATAAACATTTGATTGCGTTTCGAGTTATGTGGAATTTTTTATTTTGTCAATTTTGCCTATTTAAGCTCTTTCTGGCTATTTTAAGAGTACGTGCCTATTTTCGCCTTATTTTTTACTTTATAAATATATTTAGAATTGTTTATTTTCCTACTTATTTGTTTATTTACTTATTTATTTATTAGTTATCTACTTATTAGTTATCTATCTATCCACTTATCTATTTATTTATCTATTTATGTATTTACTTCTCCACTGGCTCATTAACTTCTGCACTTCCTCATTAACTTCTCCATTGGATCATTAACTTCTCCACTTCGTTATTAACTTTCCGCTTCCTTTCATTCCTCATAATTTCCTTATTTACTTTATTTTTTGCTACCTGCCTGTCTGCCACATTATTTTTTTAATTATTTTTATAACAAACATTTTAATTTCCAACTGTTTATCCTTCACATGTGCGAGTATAATGTTCACTATCCCACAAATGTAACTCTTTAAAGAACTTATTTTATTGTATAAACGGAATTATCAGTAGGCCTATGCTTAAAATTTCCTCACATCCACACAAATGCCATGAGTGCAGGGTGTATTGCCTCTAAATGCTGGCTTACAGGAAATAAAATAATCCATGTTGAATCTTTCGTACACTACTTTTAACACTTGAATATAAATAATTGATTAAATAAATCTGTCAAATGGAGGGAAAAACTATACTTGTGGTGGACAGAAGTCAGTCTACACTAGCTTCCTTCAAACACGTTTCAGTCACACCGATTGATGTAGAACTAACGTTTTCTTGTCGTAAAACTGCTCTATTCAATATACGACAGAGTTTTTTAACATCATGAAACCTAAATAGGCCTGTGTAAATTAAGGTAATGCGTAACAATAGCAAGGCATGTTGTATGACTATCATATAAATTACCTGATAAACATACTACGTCTCTTTTTTAAACTTGCATTCTCTTTTTCAACTTATTTTCCCTTTTGTTTTGCCCGCCAGTTCTAATTTTTTTTTTAATTTTCAGCGCCTCTTTCATGCTTTTAATTGCCATTTTTTGTGTGCTTGCTTTAATTATTATAAATAAACATCAAGGCCCTAGTTATGACTATTTCAAAGAAAGAACATTATGTTCAAAATAAACAATACCAGTTCTCTATAATATGCATCATGTACCTTAGTGTACAGGGGAAAATAAATCACACAAATAGAGACAATACTCTTAATGTCCATTATGCCGGGAAATTAGTTCCGAACTTTTGTCTATCTGCCTGCTTGCCTACCTAAATGTCAATTGTAACATCAAAACATCAAGAGAGTTTGGAACCAACAGAGTTATATTTTCTTCCTTCAAAACAGGAGTCGTCAGCACAGAGCACGCTGGGGCTAACATCTCTTACCCGCGGAAAACGCAGTGCACCATGGTGCACTCCGTAGCTGCTAGCGGGTATGCTCTCTATCTCTCCCTGTAGTACCACAGTCCACATGGGACGGCACCGCGTACCCTTTGCAAATTTCAGCGAGTGCTGACGACCACTGCTTTAAGAGATGTCTATGTTATTCCACTGATTGTATAAATATCTTACCACTCTACTAAGTTACTCATGTTGCTATGGTTACAAATTTCAGTAAACTATACTTTTTTCGCTGTAAGAAAAATCCTAAGGTAAACATAAGCACGTTGCTGTCATACCCGTGATTGGCTTCCAGTCGAAACACTCACATGACGCAGGAAAATATAGTTCATATTTGGAAACTACAATCTTGTATGATTTGAAAATAAAAAATTGAATTCTAGTTGTTAAATACGATGAAACATTTAACTTCACTCATATGTAAAACGCTGTGTAAAAGAAAAGCTACTTTTATATTTTGTTATGTACTATGAACGCGGATGAATACCAATAGTAACACCGAGGTAGTCTGTTCTTGTAACAAGCTGACGTCACTGAGCTCGTAGTTGTTCACGTAAGCACGTAGTACTGTAGTATGGCTTCTGCATCCTCAACTGTCCATTGTAAAGGCATAGGACTTAAAATAATTTAATTACAGTAATTAGAAAGTAAATGTTTTCTAAGCAAACGAATGCATAGTAGTGAGATTAGGCCTATTTGACGAGTAAGAGGAAGTGTTTAACATGAAACAGAATGTACAACAGTAGGAGGGAACATGTAGTGAGAATCTATGGCGCCAAACAGCGGTCAATGAGGCCTCAGTTCAATCACGTGCTATTGTTTACATTAGGATTTTTCTTACAGCGAAATGATTATAACAACTGTTTTACAGGATTATATATAACATTGCAAAATTTAATTCTATCAATACACGATATTAAACATTTTTTCCCTTAAAATAAAGGATATGGAAAGGATTCTGACTACAAGGTTAATATGCCTGAACACATAGCAGTAAATGATCATGTGCGCATTATCATCTTATGTGAAAAAAGATTAACACATAGGTAGATTTCCCTGCGTGTTGGCGTTAGCCATAGTGCTGTTGGAAAAACTTGGAAGTGTTATGTGGACACAAACGGAGCAGCAGATAGGCTCCGAGAATGTCGTCCGAAGATAACCACTCTAGCTGAAGACAGGTATTGGGGCGTCTAGATCGCAGAGAGCCAAAAACCAATGTTTCAGAGCTACGAAGTGCTTTCCTTCGGACCACTGGGAAGCATATAAGCACCCAGACAATCAGAAATCGTCTTCACGGGATGAACATGCATACAAGGCGACCATGGCATATACCTCCACTCAATCACCACGTCGCACTGCTCGTTTTCGATGTGCAAGAGAGCATCAGAAATGGAAGCAAGAGAGATGGAGTTCTGTGCTATTCATAGATGAGACAAAGATTTATCTAAGACCTGATTTAGGAAGAGTTAAATGTAGAGAGTACCTGCAGCCCGCGCTCACCATCCCGTAGAATGCTATAGGCAGGCATAATGCATGGCTTACGAACACCCCTAGTGTCCATGATAGAGAATATGACTGCAGTGAAATATTGGAGAGAAACTGTCCAAAGTCTCGTCACCCCCCGTAGGGAACATTTTGGTGAATATTTTATCTTTCAAGATTATAATGCCCGGCCACAACGAGAAAGGTATGTATGTGAACGAATTCAGGGCGCTGGAATAACCCGTAACCAATGGCCTGCTTACCCACCAGAAATGAATCCTATACAACATTCTTGGGACCAGCTAAAAAAAATGCCATTCGCCTTTTTCATCAATCTATTCACACCCTCCACGAGATCACAGAGGCTGTGATCCGGGAATGAGATCATCTGGATCAGCAATACCTCTACATGCGGAGACGCATCCAGGCACTCGTCAGAACCAGAGAAGGCATGAAGCGTTACTAAAACAGTTTCTTTCAATGTCCATATTGCCAATTGCATGTAATTGAACTGACAGTTTATTCTCCTTATAGTAGGGCATACTATATGTTTTTTGTTTATTTATGCCTCAATAATAAAGTTAAATGTAATTTTTTAAATATTTTATTATATATGGTTAAAGTAGTCACTGAGTTTCCATATTCAAACTCAATTAATACTGGATTATGAAAAGGCTCTTAAAGTCTGTTGGGTTCTAAACGTTTTTTTTATGTGTGCGTATATAGCCTATATATGTACAGTAGAGCAATGATTATCCGAAACAATTGGTGATGGAGGGTGTTCGGATAACTGATTTTTCGGATAACCGATCGTTTATGAAAACAAATTGTACCGGTGTCATACGAGCAGTATGAAATAAAGAAACACTGTTATTAAACACAAAACTGTACATACAGTATATATTTTGTATCACACGTCTTACAAATAAAACAGAGAACTGACTAGCCTAGTTTGACAAGTTCAAAATGGCCATTAAAGTTCGGATAATCGATGCTGTACTGTATATATGTATAATGCTTATACACTCGTATTTAAGCACCAATTGATTAAGAACCAACAAAGCCACCGGTGTGACTCAGGCGGTAGCGCGTTTTCCTGCTGATCCGGAGTCGCACTCGGGCATGGGTTCGATTCGAGCTTTAGCTGATTAACTGGTTATGTTTTTTCCGAGATTTTTCCCAATCGTAAGGCGAATTCCATGTAATCTATAGCGAATCCACAGCCTCATCTCGCTATTATCAATTACATCGACGCTAAATAACCCAGTACTTGATATAGTCATTAACAAAAAACAACAAAATAACAATGCAGAAATATATGTTATGTTTAATGTAACGACGCTCGCAACTGCAGAGATTATATCAGCGTCGCCGGATGTGCCGGAGTTTTGTCCTGCTGGAGTTCTTTTACATGCCAGTAAATCTACTGACATGAGCCTGTCGCATTTAAGCACACTTAAATGCTATCGACCTGGCCCGCGGTCGAACTCGCAACCTTGGGCATAGAAGGGCAGCGCTATACCAACTCGCCAACCAGGTCGACGCAGAAATAAAAAAGGAGTTTCTGATAAAAGCAGAGATAATACAGACTCTAATCGTAGATATTTTGAAAGCTGACAGAAACAATGTGAATATTGTGATATTTAACATTACAGTACGTTTAGAAAGATAATGATAACGAATGAGGCATTAAGCTAGGCAGCTAGGAAGTAACCTGCCCGAATCTGTTACAAGTCAAATAGAACTACTCATTTATATATTAGGCCAATATTGGAAGACGTAATGAAAAATGACACATGGTAACAAGAGTTCTGCTTTATTTTCAGGCTGACAGATTTCGAGATGCCGTCTGGGGCTGCGATTGGGTTGGCACTCCTGTCCAATTTCAGCAATCTCTTTCATTCTTGATAACGTGCACCATTAAAGAAGTAACTCTGAAGGCTGGAAAGTGTGTGCCCATTTCCAAGCAAACAATGTTAACAGTAAGAATGTATTACTTTAACTTCACAACATACTATTTCTAATTTATTACATTATCATGACAACGTCTGACTCATTAAATCCATTTTAAATTCGGACACAGGATGAAATTCTAAGTCAAGTTTATAAAAACAGTATGGTGAATACTTTTTATAGTGGTTCAAAATGTTGGTCTTCCTAAAACATATCTCTAATTACCAAACATATATTAACAAATGCATGATACATATTGTCACGTACGATTTTTCAAGTTCATTATCAATTTCTAAAAATATTGAACTATAATTTTATTTCGGATGTTACTTAATCGTGAATGTGTCAACTCGAATTCCATCCCAGATGATGGATTGAATGGCGTTTAATGGTATAAGCTCGGAGGACATGAATCTCTATTATCAGTCTTAAGAAATTCATTCTACCTAATTTTCTATTTTGCCTTACACTTACTTTCATTTCAAACTACTAGTATTTCATCAATCTCATGACTCAGGCTTTCGTACGAATTTAGATACTAACAATAATAAGTCTGTGCAACACACAAGAGTAGGGTATACTAGATCGATGCCTGTAAATTGGAAAAACATCGCGTTACCCGTCGATAAAATAAAACATAAAATATGTAAAACCAAACATGACTTGCACCAAACAAATGAATGGTAAATTTTCAAAACGACTTAAGTCCACATTTTGGGGGTTTTGAGTTGAGAGCATGATTATGTTACTGTGTGCAAGGGGCACCGTTTAGTAGCAGAATGACTTTAATCCACGATTTTTGTATAGATTTTTCTTAGCAGCAAAACGTTTGGTTAAGGGGTAAAACGACTTTGGTCCTGGACTTAAGTTATTTGGCCTGTCATGTACTGAAGAAACTTATATAATATGTAATTTTAATCCTATAATCAGCTAACGAAATTTTTTTGTTGAGAAAATGTATTACAGTACGTTTGAAGAACAGAGCATGAAAATGAAAAGCAATATGTTCAGTAATCGTGCTAAACTTGTAGCTGAAGTAAAAAGTATTGCAAAATGGAACCATGTTAAGCATCGACAGTTAGGATTTTCTTGCTGTCACATTTGACTACATGAAAAATGTATGCTTGCCTAAACACCAGTTCAGGATATGTACTACTATCGCCAGCTTACCGTCCCGGTTTTCTCTGTGCACAACATGAAAACTAGTGAAATGTCCTTTTGTGTCTACCATAAGGGACAGGCCAAGAAAAGTCTTAATGAGGTAGCCCATGTAATTTTCTCCTGCACACTACTTCAATAACTATGTCCCATCCTGTATATTAAAGAACTGTGGTTGTTTTGCAACAGTTGTCCGGGATAAAATAAAAACAACACACTAATCAAATTCTTAATATCAATAAATGCTCAGATACATTTCTTCAACATCATACTTTTCTCCATCAGAAGTCTGCTCTCTTGTGATTAACAAATTGTTCAAAATAATGTTGTTCGACAATTGCAATAAAGTTATTTTATGATTTTGGTATAAACACATTTAGTTAAACATGTTTAAGTGTCAGTAACCTAATAATTATGATGCAGGATTGAAAGTCATTTGCAGAACAACTTAAGTCGTGAAGATAATTAATTTTTACGACCTGAAGAAGAGTAAAAACGTATAAATTTTTATACTAAAACTATTTCTCTTACATATAAAAAATTATATTGTAAAACTATATGGTTCAGCGAGGCCAAAAACAGTTTTTCATTCATTTTATCGAAACTACTTGTAGGGACTTAAGTCGTTTTGCAAATTCACCATTCAAATATACCGGTTTGAACACACAATGGATGGGACATTCGTTTCATTCCAGAGTCGGCTCTTAAAAAAACAGCTAACCAGAATTTTTTCGTATAGATAGCGATGTGGGCAATAGCCACATGTGGCATTCTTTGTTACATATATTGCATTTTAATGGATTTGCAGTCTAAAGGGAAAGCTGAGATATTTCAAAGCATAGTGCATAGAAAGAAGCATGCTGAGAAGCTTCCCAGAACCAAGGCCGTCTTCAATACTCAGATCATAATACAGAAAAAAAAAAATATATATGGCCACCGCAGCGGTCCAAACATACCCATGTATTCTTATAGACGATTCCGCCAAATTCTTGTGTTTTTATTATTTTTATTAAGTTCAATTACTAAATTGTGTATTAAATAAACGTCCGGCGTTAGTTTATGAACAATTTTACGTTCAATTTCAGAGGAAGATAAGTTCGAGTACAAACACAGTAATATAAAGTTAGAGCTTAACAGTTTATTTTATTTTATTTTATTTTATTTTATTTTATAGGGTTATTTTACGACGCTGTATCAACATCTAGGTTATTTAGCGTCTGAATGAAATGAAGGTGATAATTCCGGTGAAATAAGTCCGGGGTCCAGCACCGAAAGTTACCCAGCATTTACTCGTATTGGGTTGAGGGAAAACCCCGGAAAAAACCTCAACTAGGTAACTTGCCCCGACCGGGATTCAAACCCGGGCCACCTGATTTCGAGGCCAGACGCGCTGACCGTTACTCCACAGGTGTGGACATCTTAACAGTACAAACGCAGGCTGAAACAGTTTTCTGTAATTTACAATTCATTTTTCTATATCAATATGCCTGGTAAATTATTAATAAGTATTTAATGAATTTCAATCTTAAGGCATATAAACTTGCAAATGTTTATTTGCTATTTAATAACAATATATGAACGTTTTCGCCGTTTAGGGCATCTTCAGATATAACAAAACATATTATCTGGACCTATGATAACATATTATGCAAATAACAAGGAAAATAGAGAACAATATATATGGTACATGAAATTCATGAGCTTTATGTAGATATAACATGAAACAGGATGAATATTGAGATAATCTTTGAATTTGAACTTCGACTGGACGAATGTTTTATTTTATACATATAGCTCATGTTACAATTAATATACAATGTTTAAAATTTGTCAATGTTAAAATTTAAAATGATGATAATAAAATATTTAAAGTAATCATGGCTGAAAGTTGTCGTAAGTTACAAGATAGTATGCGTAGTTAATGTTCTTGTGTTTTGTAACTATTTCGCTTAGAGAGGCCGTTGGCATTTCAATGGATGTTGTTTTACGTTGATGACTACTTTACAGTTGATATACAGTGATTAAATTAGCCAAAGTTAAAATTTTATAATGAAGATAATAAAATATTTAGAGTAATCATGGCTGGGAATTGTCGTAAGTTCAAGATAGTTTTCGTAGTTGATGTTGTGTGTTTTGTAATTGTTTCACATTTGTGTGTACTGGTGTTGATGTGTTGGAGGTTTTAAGAGAACTCTTAAAACCTCCAACACATCAACACCAGTACACACAAATGTGAAACAATTACAAAACACACAACATCAACTACGAAAACTATCTTGAACTTACGACAATTCCCAGCCATGATTACTCTAAATATTTTATTATCTTCATTATAAAATTTTAACTTTGGCTAATTTAATCACTGTATATCAACTGTAAAGTAGTCATCAACGTAAAACAACATCCATTGAAATGCCAACGGCCTCTCTAAGCGAAATAGTTACAAAACACAAGAACATTAACTACGCATACTATCTTGTAACTTACGACAACTTTCAGCCATGATTACTTTAAATATTTTATTATCATCATTTTAAATTTTAACATTGACAAATTTTAAACATTGTATATTAATTGTAACATGAGCTATATGTATAAAATAAAACATTCGTCCAGTCGAAGTTCAAATTCAAAGATTATCTCAATATTCATCCTGTTTCATGTTATATCTACATAAAGCTCATGAATTTCATGTACCATATATATTGTTCTCTATTTTCCTTGTTATTTGCATAATATGTTATCATAGGTCCAGATAATATGTTTTGTTATATCTGAAGATGCCCTAAACGGCGAAAACGTTCATATATTGTTATTAAATAGCAAATAAACATTTGCAAGTTTATATGCCTTAAGATTGAAATTCATTAAATACTTATTAATAGTTTTCTGTAAGTTTAAAATCAAACCCTGAACTACATATGGTTAATATAACTTAGGGTCCTTGGCCTAATTCCTTCTGAATTTCAATTCTTTACGTTTTGTCAATCTCAGATTTAACTCTTCACCACCTCTTTCCATTTCTTTCCAAAATTGATTTGATATGTCTTTGTTTTTTTTTTCATTCAACACCTTTGAATGATTATTAATCAAAAGTAGTTATTTTAAATCTTTAAGATAATGATGGAATTTCTTCTACGCTGGCATATTTCATATTCAAGAAAATAACATAGTCACCTTTCACAACAGTCATAAATGAAGCCGAACTTCTATCCTGACATTGAAACTCACCATAAGTGCGAATAATGTCTCTTCCACATCATTCCCAGAAAAAAACGGTTCTTCTCTCTCCATCTGTTCATCTCTCCCTTGATCTGAGTTCTTTCTTCGAGCTAGAAGACTGATAATATAAGAGGTTAGTTAGGAAATATGGTTGGTTAGGCATCATTGGTAAGATTTGAAATTTCCCGGGGAACACGAAAAGAATCACCATTTACAAAACGAAGAATATTTTTCCCAATATCAAATTGTTTTCTGTATATACTACTGTAGTTTACTTAAACTGGAAATTGTCACGATGTACGCACCTTAAACATTTGTCTCGTAAAGTTTAATTTTTCGTGAAATTAAACGCAGAAATATCAGATACAGATCCATAATTATAATTATAAGCCGGTAAACAACGGGAACGTCCTTTTCACGACGTAATTGACAAAAAAAATCATAAAAAACACCATGTGGTAATCATCTTGGATCACCACCGCCATTTTGGTCAATAACGACACTTGCATTAAGGTCTGAGTATTGAAGACGGTCTTGCCTGAACTTTACCTCAGTTTTACTGTAGATAATGAGTTTGTTTATCAATGGCGCTTCAGGTAGTCAACACGATAAGATTTCCGCGATGAGAAAAATTGTTGACATTCAAACATAAAAAATAAACATTAGGCATTGATAGCAAACGAGAAATATACTTAACTTCATACGTGGAACTTCTATGTCCGACCTACGCTAAAAGAAAAAAAAAAAACATGTTTTTGGAACGGAATTAACACTGACATTATACAATAAAGTATAATGTGAACAAATCCATTGTTATACAGAAGCGGAGTCCACATAATATGTTATATATTATATATCTACATAATCTGTTTGGAAAAATTTATTCTAATCCATGAGAAGGATGCATTATATTAAAAAATATATATTATTCAGTTGTGCTTTGACATGTACGTACGCGAAACAGACTCCTGCATAATACATGCTAACAGATGAATAAATAACAACAACAATATAATGGGCTCATATACAGTAAGCCAGTGGTTACCCATCAGCGGAGCACTGCGAATAACAAGTTCTTTTTTTCATTATGTCGTGTACCCCCGCCCCTAAACTAATGAATTTGTATATATATATATATGGTAGTTACATATGCAACAATTTAGTTGGAGAAAATGTGTTGTAGAACTTAATTAGTACCGGTAATGTCTTAATTAGTAGACGTGTGGTAGATCTTAATTAGTAAATCACATAATGGCATTGAAAAGCACCGACTATCAGACAGAAAAGACATATTTTATTCTGTTTTACTAGCTTCCGTTATACGTGAATAAAACAAAACATGTCGAGGAGTTACGTAACCTAAACGTGACGTGAGAAATTATGTCCCTTTTCATTTCCTTCTAACCATTCTAAGTCCGGTTGAGTATTTCCTACCTTTTTTCTGATATATATGGACAACGTTCAGTCCTTCTGTGTTGAAGACTTGCAGTAAAGATCCTCGTTTTTAAAAGAGGGCCACAGAAATAATTTGTCAGCCAGTTTTCCCCACGTTAAATATCGATTCAGGTTAACATCTGCAGTTGAAAATGTAGTTAAATTACTACTGACAGTAGGACTATTTATATCACTACCTTAGGTACAATAATAAATTAAAGCATTTTCTATAGTACGAGTAAAATGTATACTTCCTGTGCAGAGAAGTTATGTTTGTGTCAGCAACTATTTTAAGAATTTCCCTCAAGAGAACGGTTCGAAATACATAACATTCATTCATCTCTGTACTCTAATATATATATATATATATATATATATATATATATATATATACACATATATATAATTTTGGTATGAACTGTATAATTTGAACCTAGACACACTTATTTATAAAATTAAACAATATATATATTTTTTTAAATGTAAGATATTATTATTATCATTATTATTATTATTATCATTATTATTAATATCATTATTATATTACTTTAATAAGACATTAATACAATTATATCACCAATTCGTAGCCTTTAGATGTGTAATCTTTTGAAACATTAGTATTTATTTTTTTCCACAGATGATACAAGAGTCATTCTCACTCTTCATGTTTCTTCTTCAAGTAAGAGAAAAAGACAACGAAGCCTAGACTGAAAACTAAACAACGATTGACTGTCTTCTTTAAGAAATGTCACAATATATGCAACATATGCATAAAAGAATATTAGAAAAATAACATCATTCACACGAATCTTCACATATTTATTACTTTTTAATGCAATATTCTTTGTATTTTACCGTTGATGCTATTAATGTAACTACAAATGAGAAAACATATAGAATGCATACATTTTACTTTTTCATGATCACGTATGACAGTGGTGTCAGAGTTGTAAGCTCCGAAACCGGTTGTGGTGCTAGAGACGTCCAGTCGGAGCGTGAACTTGCTTATGTCTGTGGAAGCACCGGAGCACGCAACGAATTATAGTGGAGCTCTCCGCTCCGTTTAGGCTGTATCTGACAACTCTGACGTATGAGATCAGAGTAGGCAGTAAGTAGCTACCTGCCCGCGCTGCCATTCAAGGACACGCACAGTCAACAGTCACTGATAAGACTGTTGTCTGTTATTGTGTGAAGTACTGAGTTGATTTTCAAAGCAGTACCTGTGTTATTTTGTGCAGTGTTGAGTTTCATTTTCATTTTTGTTTCTTGTTCGAATTACGATTTAGAGATTTAGGTATTCTTTCTCGTTTTAGTAATTTTGTAGCATTATGTTCTGATGTACGACTGATCCCTGGTTGCTGTGCTAACTTCATGAGAGATTTTAGCGACGATTATTCTAATCTGAACTACAGGGGTAGTTGAGTCGGCTCGGGCCCTTGCCTGCCGATCAGGAGTAGCGCTCGGGTACGGGTTCTATTCCCGCATGGATTGATTGCCTGGTTCGGTTTTTTCCCTAGTTTTCTCCAATTTCAAGGCAAATGTCACGTAATCTATGACGAATCCTCGGCCTCATCTCGCTACCACCAATTCCATCGACGCTAAATAACCCCATACTTAATACAGCGTCGTTAAACAACCGAGTAAATATAAAATGTATTCTAATCGAGAACCAATGTTATTCAAATTTTTCCTCTGTTAAACATGACGCTTACATCTTTTCTGAACCTGTGATTTTGAATGTATTCAATATTTTATGAACTTTAATATTATATCAGGTGGATCAGTACCAAGGAAGCGTTCTTGAAATTCTTTGCGACAATATTAACACAATGAAATAATTATTATTCATTTAAATAACTTCACAGTTCTTCAGTTAGGCCTATAGCTCGGTGTTATCCAGCGCTACAACGTCTTTGTTAATATGTAACGAGAAAACCATGTGGGCAAAATGTGCTGACTCTTGAGAATACAGTAAAGGGGCTAGTGTTGCGTGTTGCTTGAAGGCTTAAAGTCATCAAACGCGGACTCTACTCTTAAATGAGCGCTCACCAGATCGCGTATGGATAGCTGTGCAGTGCACTGCCGATTCCACTCTTCTTTCGCTAGTGTGCAAAGATAAAATGTACGCACTGTATATAAATTGGTCTGAGTTACTTTTCCATATTCTGTTGATCATACACACATCTGTATGATGTGGCTGAAGAACTGTAAATTAATTTAATTACAAAATTACTTAACTGTGTTAATATTAAACAACTGTGGAATTTTACCAGTTTCGTTGTTCTGTGCAACATCATCATCATCATCATCATCTCAATTATAATGCGATCCCTCCCCATCTTCTGCTTTCTGTTATTGTCTTGATGGAATGTATTCCTTATCGGTGAAGTTGTATCGAATTGGGTGTGTTCTGAAATTCAGCAGAGAATTTAGCATGTGTTGTGGATGTTTTTTTTTTTCGTGTCTCTAAGATTCGTATACTTACAGAGTGTCAAGTATCTGGCTTTTTGGTTCGATAAGGTGTGTTGAATTTGAATGTCAATTTCTATATTGCCCTAGTTGTGGTTGGAGTTTTTGATGTGTTCTGCATAGGTTGAATTATTGTATGATTTAGTTATGGCTGTGTATGAATTGATGTAAAATACTTAAGTTATATATTATTTATTGAACTAATATAAAAATAGTTTAATGCAGTACACAAGAATAAATCTACAATGAGATAAAGGCATGACTAGTTTCCGTAAGTTGGTTTTAATGTATTTAAGTCTCAGAATAAATGCTGTTTGAGGATTGGAGATTCGTATCTTCTTTTTTATTTATCTTGACGTACTGGTATCTGCATAAAATGTTCAGTTCCTAAGACGTTACACATAATTACCTCATAATGAAGAAGAACATCAAATTACGCCAGGTATTGAAGAGGACATGCCTTTTATGTGCATATACATCTCAGCAACATTTGTTCAGACAAAAAATGGAAACAATACTCAAAAATATTTAGTGGGGTAATCTTCCCCTTGGTAGCAGGAGGTTAAAAAAACTTACAACGGTGGTCGACATTTCTTGACTCACGAGTGAGGACGAAGGGGCAAGGTATATACATTTCTCTTCCCTTACCCATCACTTGTTCATTCAGCGTTTGCAGTTCGGGTATGCTCCCATGTCTACTTTCGTCTTTGCTGTGATTGCGTGCTGCATTTTATATGGCGTAATCATTGCCGACCACTGCTTTACACTGAAGTTAAAACTGCCCTTATCATATATACCTATTCCAGAGCTTTCCTCTACAAAAAGTTGTATAAATAGTGCAACTATTTTGTGTTTCTGGATCAGATTTGACAATTTGCGTTGAAGAGCGTTGCTACTTCTTTCCAATATTTTTTTTCTTTTCTTGTACACTTGTTGCATTGGTCCCTTTGTTCGCTATAACACTTAGAAATAATTGTTCTGCAATATCGAACAATGTGTGCATATCGAAAAGATTTTTGCTCATTTCGTTTTCATTACTGAACTCGAACTATTAAGTACCGTAAAGACAACCACAATAGCTGTTGATTAATAATAATAATAATAATAATAATAATAATAATAATAATAATAATAATAATAACCGGCAGTAAATCTCACCTAACGCTATGTGTCGGAGAAAGAAGAAAATTATTTGTAAGCCTTTACGTCTGAAGTCTGATTAGTGTTATATGTAGCTAGTCAGTGATATATGCAATGAAGGTGGAAAGGAACTAGCGACCCAATCCCATTATCTCCTGGCTTAGGTGCCTCATAGGTTATGTCTTGTTGCTATCACTTGTGAGGTTCAGATCTGTCTTCGGACAGTTGACTAAACAACAACCAAGAATCAATGCATAAAATGTAAATTAGACTGTCGTGCCATCTAACAGATATTTGTGAAACTTGATCAACCAATGAATAAACGACAGATCAATAAATTATAGGCATATAGGCTGCGATGTTTAAGAAACACGACAAAGATTTACCAAACTTTAACAAATCAATAGTAACCGAATGGATATTCCAGTGTTCTAGAAAACGGGCGTAACTCTATGAACAACGAACAGGTGACGTACGACCGCCCACCTATTATTACTGCTTCCGTGTAGCGAGAATTACAGCGTTCTCGTACAATAGAGCGGGGAGTGAATTATTCGCGGGTGGGAAAAAAATTTGCGTAGGTAAATTCCGAAGTAATTTATGCAATGATTAAGTATCATGACACTGTAAGTTAGGCTGTCGATCATAAGCGCCAATTTTTGGGTGGATAGATGGCATAAGAGCCAATGGGAGGAACCGCAGAATTATTATATATGCGCCAATCACTGTATACAAAAGCGCCAATACGAGAAATTTGTTGTCAGGAATTATTGACATTAATTCCACAAACACTTTCTCTGCTTCATTTTGAGGAAGGAATGACAATCCAAAGCAATATTTCAACCATTTGCCGTTTGTAATAGTGAATTTTACGAAGGGAACCCTATCCTAAATGAAAACTGCAACATCTTTCTTCAGTTTCGGGTAAACTCTAAGAAATCATACATGTACAGATTTTTCGAAGTCAAGTATCATTGTTACAGGTGAAAATTTCATACCAAACTTATTACATGTTCTATGTATTAGAGTCCATATTGCTTCGTAGCAATGCGCCGACTTACAGGGAAGTAGGAAAAATACCAACTGAAAGTCCACACCATTTCTTTTTCCGTACTCCGTGTACAGTTGTGGCACAAAAAAAAAAAAAAAAAAACGGGCCGATCCTTGTAGCTGATTTCAGAGCCTTTTCACTCCAGAGCACCGTAGATTGATAACTAAGACTTTCGTGGTTCGAATCCTGCCTGGGAAGGAAACTTTCTTTGTTCCTTGTTCAAATTTATTCCCAATACTTTTCGATTACAGCTATATTTTACTACTTAATTACCTTATTATTCCCAGAATATGAATTTTACCAGCAAACGAAAAGTATTGAGAATAAATTTGAATAAGGAACAAAAAAAAAAGTTTCCTTCCCAGGCAGAAATCGACACGAAAGTGTTAGCTACCAGTCTATCGTGCTCTGGAGTGAACAAGGCTTTGAAATCAGCTACAAGGGTCAGTCCGGTTTTTTTTCCACTACTGTACAATTGCGAAAAAGACTTGGGATGTACATACAAATTTCCATTAGCTAAAATATTGAATTGGTCAGTGCATAAAAATTGTAATAAAGTCTGTTTCATAATATATTTAGAAGCAACACGGAGTGATTTCCTCCTTTTTCTTCACATAGCCATTCGAACATTCAAAATGGCTATTGAGTTCAATGAAGTATTTTCTATTTGATATAACTAGCGTCGTATTATTTTGCTGGGTTTCCCATGTCACCGCACCTCTGCTTTACACTTACAACTATTTAGTAAAACATGGCTGTCCAATTGTACGCGGTAGATGTTTCATGTGAATGGTTTCCACATTCTCTTGAAATACAATTACTTGTGTCGATGGTTACATTTCTACCTTAACAAGCTTTAAAAGTACACCTCCATGATATTTCTTCACAGCTCATCACTCGTATTTTTCTATAATTCAAACCTTATGTATTATACAAGGCACAACTTTATTAGTGGTAATCAATGTGAAGTTTATTTTCGCACAAGAATGATAGCGGTAAGCACAAGACTGATACACTGAGATACAACTAAGTATATTCAATGAACTGTTGATCAGTGTTACGAAAATATGAAGGTATACCTAGTGGCTCTTTTATAGCAGTGTCAATAGCGCTTTCGTTATGTGGTTATTTGGCTCTTTTGTAACCAATATCAGACAATGTTTGGCGCAATTGTAATCCACCGATATGTTACAATCCTAGCTCTTAACAATGAAAATTATAACTGAGATACAAGATCAGCTTCGTACATCCACCATGAAGAAGAAATTACGTCAGTGCACATGTCTGAACATCGCCTACACTTAAGAAGTGCTAAGTTTCGCAGAATTTAGTACCTCGGTAAGGACTTTTAGACACAAATTAATATGTGTCATAAATTAGTATAATGGAATAATTGTAAACGACAACAGAAATTTTGTTCTGTTCAATAAATTGAAATAATCATAAAAATTGGTGATTCATTTAGTTTCCAAAGTATGTACTTTATTCTATAACTTATATTAAAGAGTAGTGACATTTACTATTTTTGTTGGAAAATTTTAGCTTCGAGCAATGTAATAGTGACTTCAAATCTTACAGTCCATTCCTTTTATTTCAGTGAGTGTAAATATAAAATACGAGTTTTTCCTTAACTTATTACATCAATATTTTTTTTTGAAAGTTTTATTATAAACTCTACTCATACATCCGTAATTAAACTTTAAGTTACTTTGTATTACAGTATTCCTTTATACATTTAATTGCTTGTAAATTCGTACAAACTTATATATTTTTAACGTAACCAATACAAATGCAGGCTATTAATCAATATTATGTTCGAAGTTGGAGGTCGAAGTTGTTTCTCACACACATTTCACTATAAAGCCCTCAGAATAACCTCTAAAAATGGTTCTATAATTAAGGCTATGGATCTGTGAAAATAATGAAAAAAAAAATTAAGAATGCAAATTTTCTTTTTTAATTCTAAAAATTAAGTTATGTTTCAGCTTTTCAATTCTGTGCTTACTTTGGTCCTATGGCAATTTAAAGTCACTCAGGACGAATTTAAAGGAACCGGCGAGCGTGTGAGGAGCTGAGGCCCTTTAAACTGACACTTACAAGGGAACCTTCTTTGATGGTGAATTGAAAAGGCGGAAATACCGTACATTTATGAAAAGAGGAGGCAAAAGTAATTTTGTTTTTAAATCTAACACTAAAATAATGTTTCAGTTTTTTTAACTCTGCGGTTTCTTTGGTCCTATGGCAATTTAAAGCCCGACAAGACCAATTTTTTTTAAAGACCCCGAAGCTGCAGCCCCTTAAATTGTCACTCAGCTGTCATTCTGACAGACCTTGTTCTTTATTCTGACTAATTTTACTTTTCATTCAGTTCAAATTTCGCGCTCTTATGTAGAAGAAAAATGTGTGTGGTAGACGTGTATAAGCAGCATACATACAATACAATACAATAAAATACAATGCAATAAAATGAAATAAAATAAAATGCAATAAAACAAAATAAAATAAAATACAATACAATACATTTCTTCTACATGCTGTACTTCGGTACTCTTTTTCTCGATTAAAATTTTGTAACATTGAAAATTCTCTGATGAATGCAGTTTCCTCCAATCTCAGTGAAATTTTCCACAGAAGTCCACAAAAGCATGTGAAGTAAAGTGACATGACATATGATATATTTCGTCACAGCACTTCTTTCCATGTAATGGTGGATCTCACATTTCTGTATCCGGTGCCACCATTAACATATTATTACAATAACACATTATTTGCAGTACACGTCTACACAAATACTCCCAATTACACTGTGTACCTTTTTTGTTATTTGGTCAAAACTCCCCTTCAGTATTTCTCCTACATTTCATTTGCTATTCTCTATTTGTTCCTTAGTACTAATATATCTAATATTCTATACTACTTTCACACCCCCTTTATCCTCTAACTACTATTCACTAAACTCTCAATTTCAAATTATCTCTATAAATTATCATATTGCTCAGCACCCATACATTTAATTATTTGTCCTATTTGTTCTTTGACCTTTTCTCCTATCTTTCTCTTGTATTCATTTACTGTTCCAACGTTCAAATGTTAGTACTAATTTTATGCTGTCACTTGTTGACTTCTCTTAACCCTTTCTCACTATTTTCTCTCATTCCTATTTGCGCTCACCTTCACTTTCTTATTATTCTGCTTACACTTAATCCATTGCCACTATTCTCACTTCCTATAAATAGCCTCCTTATATTTTATTCTACACGTCTGCTTATACACTTTCTCTCTCCCCTATACTTCTCGATCTTTTCCTGTTTCCCTTTATTTGCACTTTTTGATCACATCCACATTTTTTTAAACGTATCAAATATCTCTGCTATATCCTTTATTTCTTCTTCTATTCCACTTTTATTTTTTCCCCCCACGCTTTCATTTTCACATACTAGATTTCCACTTACACTCGCACCCTTATTCTTTTCACTACTTTCTTCCCTATCACTTCCTGACTCTTGGTTTCTCTTTTTATCACCATTCGCCTTTTTTTCTAGCGCCGTGTTTCTTATTCCGTTATTGTCAGCATTCCTTCTGGAGTGCGCTAACCTTACCGCCATCGTATCGAGACTAGGAATCTGCTTACTCTGGCTGATCACGTTACACTTATCTTCTCCTTGTGTGAGCACCTCGTACGTCAGTATGTGGGTTTCTGATAAAGTGACATATAAGTAGGTTATGTGTTTTCTTTCTGTTGACGTAGCATTACGTATTGAAATCTCTATGTGTTGAGGATGTGATAAGTTATAAAAAATTGGAAGATTAAAAACTAAAAGGTTAAATAATTTTTCTCAAAAGTAATTGCAAAAATATGAAAGGGATCTGTTATATTTTACTTACATCTATCAGTAATAAGTTAAATATAAATGTAAAGAAAAATAATGTAAATTTTGAAATTTGGGACAATTATAATTCAGTATTAAAAATAACAAAACTGAATTATAACTAAACTATATTAAATATGTAAGTGACAATTTTTGTATTGCATACCCATATTGTAAGAAATATGTGGTAAAAGTTTCAGATTAAACGGTGTAAAAATGTAAAAGTTAGAAATTTCACTTATCCATAACCTTAGTAGAGAAAGATACAGTAATAGGTATTAGTCCCGAAATATGTTGTAGAATATTTTATAGCTAACTCAGGATCTTGAAACATTACATTAAATCACTGAATATCTTTATGAAAATATAGGCTGCTGTTTACTACACTATCCACTCGGTGTTTAAGAAATACTCCTTGAGATTAAAATTGCTACATCATACAAGAGATTAGAATGCTTTCATAATTATAACAAGTTTATTTTTGTCTGCTATATAATAACCTGCGTATTTCCGGTTTACTATTTGCTTTAGATATTACATAAAGCAATACGGTACACAATTAGTCGTAAGACCACTGCTTTCGTTTATTTATCGGACACTGAGCCCCTAATTCAAGAAGAAAATTGAGCATCACACATAGAGCGTTTATCATCTGCCTTTTCTGTTACCGGTATAGATCGAATACGACTATCGAAGAATAACGTATACATTTTCCCTTGATCGAATGTAGAAATGTTTTTATGTTGGATACTATGGACCATGGGCGCCCAAAAGTTCAGTACAGGGTATTCGATAAACAACTTAAAATGTATTTCGGCGCTCGATCCACTGGCGGCCCCAACCAGAAAATAAAAGGCATTATCTCGTAAACGGTTAATTTACGGACCCGTTTTTACTTCTCATTCCTAAATTTTTTACCGTCACTTTTGAAACATTCACTAAAAATGAACAATCGAACTTATAATTATTCATCATTTACATGAACTGCAGTTATAAAATAAGAATATGTAGCTCATTAACATTCGAAATAAAGGAAATGGAAACACAGAAAAATAGAACAAAGATGTGGCTTATAATGAGTCAGTTTTAACAAAAGATGAGAAATTTAACAAATCGATAATAAATTGTAGGAACAAAACGTGGAAAAATTGCATTATTCGAGAAACAATACAACAATGTGCTATGACATAAATAGCACAGATAATTGTTTATATATCTCACTTCTGAGTAACTTCAGATGGCATCAGGTAAGTCACGATATCTACTGTACAACAGAGAGATCCTTGGGACTTCATCATTTCTACGAAAGGAGAGGTGAGACATAAAAAACAGTTTCGAAGCCGCAGCGCTAGCCTTAATATTCCTCCTCCGTAACAAAGAAGTGAATTGAACTTGCTAGTTATTGTTCCAAAATTATCGGTAGAAGAACTGTAATAAAGGTAGTGTTCTCTTCCCCAATAGCCTTGTTTCCCTTATTTTAGGGAAGTTCTTTAACTAGTATTTACCACGACTTTCCCTACATATATCAATAATTTTTGTAAGTTTTTACCTCATATATATCCTTAATTAAACTTTAAGTTACGTTATACTAGAAAGTTTGACAACACATTTACTTAGTTATATATTCATAAAAAGTTTGAAATTTTTGACGCAAAAGAGAAAAAATACAAGTTCTAAAATATTAAAATACTTTAATTTTTGTTGGGCATGAAGATCGTTTCTCACTGAAAGTCTGTTTTATTGTAAAGCGTGTAGAATAATCCCCACAAATATTCTTGCCATTTATGACAGACCACATAATAATTTTACTACAAGAATATTTTCATAGTAAAAGAAGATATCAGATGATAGACAACATTAAGATATATGGATCATATGAGGAAACAAAGAGGAAGGCAGAAAACAGGAAAGATTGGAGAAAGTTGGGTTTGCAGTGAAAGACTTGCCCTTGGGCATAACACTAAATAAATGAATGAATGAAAGAAAGAATATTATTCCAGCTTCATGATTGCCTTTATTGTAATTCGCACTCTTTAATAATTCCTAACCCATCATTAGGCCTATAATTTATTGTGCGTCTCTCAAGTATAACAATGTAGGACAAAGT